>NC_047663.1:58092766-58392766 GCF_011762505.2 Arvicanthis niloticus | reverse complement strand
GTATAGATAGAAGTGTGAATCAATTGTTTCAAAGATGGTATAATAAGGTCTGCAGGATAACTAACTCATTCTTTGAATGTGGGCTCCACAGGAATTTTGGGTTGGTCATCTTCACATGACAGATTAGGAAAAAGGCCTGAGAATAGGTTTTTACAATAAGCAAAAAGTTTTTTTTCGGGTAGCAGGGAGATTGTATGAAAACAATTGTTTTAGGGAAGATTTGAAGTCCTGCAGGATTATTCATGTTCTTTGAACATGGGATCCCCAGGAATTTTGGGTTAATTTTCTGGCATGGCAAAATAGAAAAAGCCTAAGAATAGGCATGTACAGTATTTTAATTTACTTCATTTTTTTTAGATTGTTTTAATTTTCAAAATGGGTGTGATTTTGAGTTCTGTGGTTATATTATTTCTCTGAGAGAGAGGTCAAAATAAAAGTTTTTCTGGTTGCTGGCCCAAGGATATGCTGATTTGGGAGAAAGGTTTTGTCTTTGTGTTTTTAGATAAGGTGATCAGTGTCTATACACCTTCCAGAGTTATATGGATCAGATATGACGAAGGGAGGCCCCCCACCCCCAGGACTAGATTCTAGAGAATCAAACAAAATAGATATCTAGATGATATTAAAACTATGTTTTGAAATTTGTATATTACAGAATATACAGCCTCAGTGAGTCTCATCCTCAGACACGCTGAACTGACCTGCTTTGAACGCCCGAGGTCTTGAACTTTCAACCAGATCCAGTCAGGACACAGACATCAGAGATTAAAACAACCATTGGTGTGGCCTTCTTAAGGCCAACAAACCGCCCCATTTTCCCTACCCTTCCTCCCTTTCCCAAAGATATCTCAACGTCCATATTCAGCTTAAAGAAGTTATGAAGAGTCGTCACCCAAGTTCTCTGGATTGGGGGTCTAGAGGTGATTATTCTAGTTGTCTTTCTGGGGACTGCTGAAATGGTCATAATTGGAACAGGGAGGAAAGAGCTGGAATTGATTGTGTAACCATAATCACATTTGGTAGAAATCTTTACAATAGTTACTAAGTTGAAGTCATAATTTCTTATTCTGGAACAGAATTTTTTTGATTCAAAATCAAGGCTATCATTGGTATAAATTTCTTCTATTGATACAAAAGTTTTAAAAGTACATGGCTTGGACCCAGTCCTTTTATAATGTCATTGCAAACTGATCTGAGATGTTTAAGCCTGTGAGTTAAGGGCCAAATAGCAAATCCATGGTTCTGAGGTTATTGTTAGGGTGTTTTAGCATAATTTAATTAGAAATAGCTAAGAGTAGTTAACGAATAACAGTCCATATTACTTTACAAAGATAGTTGGTTTTCAAAAAAAGTCAGAAATCCACAGAATGTGACCTTTAATGTCATTTATTCTTTTGTTATTGAGACATATCTGCTCCTAGCAGCCCCTCTTTTGTGGATTCAAGGAAGAAGCTGAGTGTCTCCACCTCCAGATGAGGTAGTACATTGTGGCTAGGTGGCCAGTGGGCAGAAACTGCCTATCTCTCCTGCAGACCTGTACTGTTCTTGAGAGGACACAAGTTACAGGTTAGGACAGCTTAGTTCTGCAGAGACAGAATAAGCTAGTCCTTAATCCTTCCTGTTTGTCAAAGGAAAATCTGATGATCCTGGGCCAGAAGGCTGAAAACTGATGCTCCGACTTCCTGACTCACTGGAGCTGTATGGGAAGGCAGATGTCTCTACCACTTGTCTCAGTTCTGGAAGCTGAGTCAGGCTTCCTATATTTTTAGATAATGTTGCTTGTTCTCAGATTTCTGACATGGTTGAAAGACTACTTATAGTCTCATACCCAACCCAGGCTATTAAACATTGAGATAATATGTTTGTGAAGATAGTTCTCAGATAGTATACAAGCTAAACCAGGACATAACATATGGATTTATAAGTCTTTTAAGTTAGGATAGATGACAGAGTGTTCTATTTAATTGTCAAAGATGATGGACTGGATGTTAGATGAATCTTATACTTTATAAACTACAAAATGGTAAGAAAAAATGTGAAAATGAGTCATGTAACATGTTGCCTTAAAACCATCCAGTTTGTCTTCCTATTGCTGGGGCAGTGTGGTGTCCAGAGCAAAGCACTTCCCAGTTGTTGGCTTCCTTCCAGCTCTTCCATCCTGTTGGCATGGTGCTTAGGGCAGTGTGGTGGTTAGCAGACAGTCTCTAGTATTTATGCTGTTCTTCTCAGAAATCATGAGCTTTCCTACAACATGTGTCTTGGCTAAGGCGAACACTAGTACTATGGGTGGCTGGAGCCAGCCATCTCCTCTTCCCCACACTTTCTCTTTGCCTTTAAGTCTTAGCTGTCAGGAGGACCAAGAAATCTCTGCCCCAGTCACTGTTTGTATCTATCCATTTCCATCTAGATATCAGGACTTCCCTGCATAAAGGGAATTAAGCTGGACCAAAGATGCTTAGGTTGTGAAACTGTACCAGCTGACCTAGTGTTTTGCTGCCTGGGCTGCAAAGTATAGTATTGCAAAGTGTAGCCCAACAATAGTGGTTCTCACAGGGTCGCTTGCAGACTGGTGAGGGAAGCCAGATTTGGCAACATGGACAGCATGTCTGAGATCAAGACTGGTTTCCAGTTAGTACTGGTATAAAAGGACAAGTAAATGGGGTCCCAGAGACTTGGATTAATCACTGACTGAGCCTGCTGTGGAAAAAATTGATATAGGAAAATCCTCAGCACAGTGTGGAGTGGATGTAGGGTCTGTGGTGGTGTGAATGAGAATGGCCTCATAGGCTCAGGTATTTGAATGCTGGATCAGCAGTGAGTAGAAATGTTTGAGAAGGATTAGGAGGTGTGTCCTGGCTGGAGGAGTTATATCACTGGGGGTATACCATCCTAGCTAACTCTGTCTGCCTTGTGGTATGGATCAAGATGTAAGTTCTCAGCTACTGCTCCAGCCCCATGCCTGCCCAATGCCATGCTTTCTGTTATGACAATCACAGCCTCTAATAGTCTGGAACTGTAAGCCTCAAAGTAAACTGTAAGCCTTATAAGTTAAGTAAGCAAAAGTGATAGTTTGTTATACATTCCATCATTTACATATATCTACTGGGCACTGGTGCTGGCCTTATAGGCCCAGAAGCACTGGATAAGCCGAGGGGACTCAGAACACTGATGAGCAAACACAGTCAGGGGAGTGAACATGGTCTTTAATCCCAGCACCCCTAATGAACATCAGAAGATGTGAAAGAAAATCCTGCCCCATAGTATGTCACAGAGTCTTGGTAATATGGTTTAATTGTGGACATAAATCCTCAGCCCCCAGAGGCTTGTGAGGTCCCACAGCTATGAGCCTCCTTCACATGTATGTCTCTAAGTTCTGACCAATCATTCTGTAAGAGCCACTCATTTATTTCCATTTACTCTGTTCCCGTGTCCCATTCCCCCTTTGCTTTAGGCATACTTTATTCTCCTCTACATCTCTGCCCTATTTATACATTTAAGGTATTAGCTTCACACTGAAGAATTCTGAATATTTAAGGCTCAGTTTTGCTTGGTTCTGACATCCCTGTGATAAGCAGTGCCCAGCCTTGTGCCCTGCTGTCTTTTCACCCCCTTAAGGAGTCTGCCAACAGGACAGGGTTGGCTCAGGCCTCAGACTTAGTTGCTGTTCATCTTCAGACAGCTTGCCATAGTTATAAGCCTGTGATGTTCTATCCCATTCTTCACAGCACTTGGGGACATTTAGGAGAAGGACCCTTGACTTCAGAGAGACACTCCATCCCCTCCATTTTGGCCCAGGCCTCTCCAGTCAGTTTCCCTGTCCTCCCTCACAGCCACCTTGCGCCACTGTAAGTTGCCACCATGTTTGTGTAGAATGTGATTAGGTCCCTCAGTTGTTAAAGCAAATGTTTAAATATGTTAAACTTAGGGGCAGCGAGCCATTTCATGAATCAGGTAGGTCTTAGTCCTGGAACCACCCCAGTCTAGGCAGAGAGGAAGCATTAGTCTGTGGATGCTGGGAGCCTATGGGTGCTGAGCTGGCTTTCTCTGAGCATGGTCTCCTCAGCTGGCAGTCTGTGATTGGCTGGAGCTTAATAGCAGGAAAAATGGCTTAGACTCAACCAGTTGTTATAATTGCTTCAAGTCTGTGGGTTTTCTTTTAGAAGAAAAACCTGAAAAGAAAATGTATCTGCTCTGACCATCCACACAGAATGTTTTTCTGAAGCAAACACTATGACAACCATTCACATAATATTTGCATTATATTGAAAATAGTGTGTGGGGGGGGCTAAAACAGAGCTTATGATAGCTGTCCAGCTCAAACCAAAGCAAGGGGCCAACAACAGTGGATTGCTGACTGACAGGCTGCCGTTATGCCATCCAAGATATTGCTGATGTGGCAGACAGACTAGCAAAAGCTGGGCATGTGGTTGGGGTGAGGAAATTGGCTGTGGCTCTCACTAAGCTGCTGACCTATGATGAGGCCCCAACAATGGCCCTTGGACCTCTGTGACAACAACAGAGACTTTGTTCCTGGTGAGATGGAGGAGACAAAAGGACCACTGTCTGGCAACTGTGAACCTAGTTTTCTAATATCTCAGTGGTATGAAGAAAGGTGTTTGAATTATTTTCATTGGGCTAAGTTTCTTCTCCCTCCCATACCAGGTTTGACAGTTTTCTCCTGATTGGTCCCATTTTATACCTTATTTGCATACACACACACTCAACCAATCAGAGTTCCACAGTCCCTCTAACTCCTGTGACTAAGCACTGAAGAACTCCTTGAGGTGACCAGTCCCTCTCTAGAGGTTTGCTCTCAGCTTGGCCCTGGGTCTATTTAGGGGCTAGACTTAGAAACTCTTTGAAGAAGGCTGACATTCTTATTCAAGGGGATAGTCAGACTGACCTATCAGAGGCTCTCTATGACCCTCTCTGCCTTAAGGAATAGTTAGTGGTCCACAATCCATGGATTGGGATGGAAGGTGGGGCAGTGTGGGGGGGACTGTGTCATGGGGGAGTAGGGGAGTGGGAAGTGGGGAGTGGGGAGGTATGGGTTCAGAAGCCTTGTGAGTGCATAGGGATGGAGAAGACACACTGGGAACAGCTGCAGGTAGGCAGGTCAACTTTACTTGGGATGATTCAAGGGTTATATAATTTTGAGGGGTGGGGGAATAGAAACATCCAGGATGGGCAAAGGTCATTTGGCTGAAGACTTAGGGAACCAAAGTGCCTCGTTAGCATGGGGAAGCATTTCAGGAGTCTCATGTGTTAGCCAAATAGATTCTCATTGGGGTGGGATGGGGAGGTGTTGAACCTGTGATCTAACTAAGCCTACATGACATTCTGAAGGCAGAGGGTGGGGATAGTGAGGTTGAACTTCCCGGACAAAGTCAGAGAAGGAAAAGTATAACGCGCGCCTCCCGTGTTGCCCCACGCCCGTGGATGAGAAACGTGAGAGACGCAATT
This sequence comes from Arvicanthis niloticus, assembly GCF_011762505.2. Lineage (NCBI taxonomy): Eukaryota > Metazoa > Chordata > Mammalia > Rodentia > Muridae > Arvicanthis > Arvicanthis niloticus. Next base: position 58,387,303 of record NC_047663.1, on the reverse strand, counting down.
CGGGTAGTTACTGCAAAATGAGGCTTTACTCTGTATCAGCAAACGTGGAAAACTCGGAAGGACACGGAAGGAAGCGGAAGGGCTGAGATGCGGAAGGGGCCTAGCCTAAATACAGCCTAGAGTGACGTATTCACTTCTGATTGGCTGTTCGCTCACCACCCAATATTATGCCTCGGGATTGGCCAGTGACTTTGGCACGCCTTTTGCCTTTTGCAACTGCGCAGTTAATTGTTTACTTCTGGAGAAGACACGAGGCCAGCGCCATCTTGGGATGGCAGATTATACCACCGTTAACAGCGGCTTCCTACAGAAAAGCCCTGCCAAAGAAGGGAGTCCTCCCTTAGGCCACAAGCTCAGAAGCCTTATCTGATCCATGGTAGAATTTGATCTTAATTAGCAGAGTTTTCCCACATCTCCCCCCTGATTTATTTTTTAAATAGAGAAATGGCACTGAAGTACTCAGCCTCTATATTGGGGACAACTTGGTACTGAACCAGAACGTGATTAGTGGTGATTTTTGCAATGCTACGATCTGCCAGTTTAAAGAATGGAGAAAGCAGGGATAAAACAACACAAACCAGAGGGGAGTCCTCCATTACTGAGTTCAGGAAGCTATCTGGCCCATAGTAGACTTTGATCTTAATTAGCAGAGTTTTCCCACAGCTCCCTGCACCTGAGATGTCTGCCTCAAGCAGGAATCTCACTCAGGATTCCCTTGTTTCAGCCTTCAGTACTTGATCTGTAGCTATCTATAAAGGGACTATTTCCTGCCTCAGCCTCCAAGATTCCCAAATCCCAGAATTCAGGTCCCTTTGTGTGATGTGGCCTAGCATTTGCATGTAACTTACACATTCTTGTAGACTTATAGCTTTCCTGGCTTGCTTATCCCACCCGTCACAATGCAGATGCTATTTCAGTATCTGTGATTCTGTATTGTTTAGGGGATATTGGCAAGACAAAACTGCAACTATAGTCAGTGAAAACACAGACATGGATACATCTGTACATCGTCTATCTGCCAGTGGTTGGGTTTGTGAATATAGAAGAAGACCTTGGTATCCCCAAAGGTCTTGGAAATAATCCTATGTGGACATAAAAGGCTGCCTGACACTGGCAACTGACTCTGAAGTTGTGTTCTCATGGGTTGTCCATGTGCTGAGTTAGGGTGCAGTTCATTAGAGAGGAACTCAATGCATCCAGGCAGCCTGAGGCCAAGCTTAGTTTAATTTGACACTAAGCGAGTTCTCAGCTTGGCTGCTTCCTAAGCAGCCTCCCTTCTTGTTTGCCACTTCCGCCTGCTCCATATGCTCATAGATTTGGATGTGGTTTGCTTGAGGGATGGGAGTGCTTATTGGAACATAGGGAAGTCCCTGGAGGGTCTGCCATTGTCTTATGAAGCCCGATTACTTTACTAAGAGTTGTGGAGCTGTCTCTGTGTCATAAGGTGAGGGCGACAGAGGAGTGGAAGAGGCACATTCCTCACCATCCCCTCTATTTATTGATGCCCCACAGAGAACAAAGGAATCTGTCAGAGGCCAGTGTAAAGAGACCTGGTTGCTGTCCCTGGGTTTACGCCCAGTGTGACCTTGGTTGAGTTGTGTTCTCTACTATAAGAGCCTGCCATACGGTAAGCTGACTGCTTGCTCTCTGGCCCTTCCCACACAGCTGCTGTCACAGCCGATGGCGGTGGTCTGCCACATAGCTTGCTCCTGAGTCAAATGATCATTCTGGTGCAGCAGATGGAAATGCAGATCTTGACAATGACAATTTGCAATTCAGTGTCATAGAGCAAGCTAACCCGCAGAAGATAGTCAAGTTGACATTTACAGTCTAAGGGGGGAAAAAAGACATTGTTGAGAAGAGTCAGCATAAGCTTTATTCTTAGATATGGGCAGGCGTCAGTAATGGAGTGAGTGAGGGATGGCCTGGATATGTTGGGTTTCAGAACAACCAGTAACTAGTGACTAGTAACCACATAGCTGGTACCTGTCTTCATGAGCTGGCCATTTCCTCTCAGCAGAGGCTGGGCCCCCAAATCAGCTGTAGGATACGAGCTTCATGTCTAGTCTTCTGGCAGCAGGTGACTTCCAAGTGCTGCTAGCTGATCCTGTTCTTTCTTCTTTCTTTGAGGCAAGAGGATGCTGAGCCAGTGAGGGAGTGGAGACCCACTAGCTGCTGGGGGTTGACCTTTGCATATGGCCCTTAGGCTCTACCCTCTTGACTCCTTATGTTTAACCTCCCTGGTTACAATTCCTCACCTATAAAATGTGGGATCTAGGCTCTTCTCACCCCATAGTCTTCTACTTCATCTTGCTTTACCCCATGTACGTGGAGTCAATTTTAATTTGCTGTTCCAAGGAGACCTCCACCCTCTTCCCTTCCCCCATCTGGGATGTTTAAATAGATGTGCCAAGATAGCAAAGTTCAAAAACAGAGTCACTTGTTATAAATGGCCTTGTAACATTAGGAGCAGAGTTCAAGGCCGGAGTGTATGGCTTGCCTCTTTAACAAGGTGCAAGCTCAATTTTGGCCCACACTTCTCTGGCAGACACAATGAGGTAAACAGTCCTCTAATTTAAAGCAGCCCCATTACTCAACACCTTGGATCCATTGTAGCAGCCACTCAGATGGAAATGCGAGGCTCACCCTCTCCCACCCCCACCCGCTTCCTCCATCTGCTCGCAATATTCCCTTCTAAGCATAGAAAACCCATTAATGTCTCTAGGAGTTGGCTTGTTTTTTAATCAAGATAAATATGGACAACTTCAGAACAATTAAAAAAAAAGAACCAGGAAAACACTGTCTTTAACATCTAAAATTCATTAGCAGTGTATCTGAGCAGAAGCACTCTATACTGCTGTCAGAGTCTCCAGTGACCCACTATAGAAACTCTGCCTTTACTGTTTTTCTAGTGTTGTTAATTTATCTATGGCTGTCAGTCCGGGGCTGTTAACTCTGAATGAATGACTGGTATTAATCACCAAGGGTCACTAGGTGCCAAGATCTAGTGTGAGACCAGTCCAAGGGTGGCACGAGTAACCATCCTCCGAGTAAATGTTGAAGCATGTCTTGTAGTTAGACTTTGTCTCTGCCACTGGGACTTGAGTCTTTGGGAATTGGAAATGTGGCAGCTCCTGGAACACAACGGTGGGCTCAATGTTGATAGGAAGGCTTCATCAAAGGGCTGAACTGGGAAAATAGCCTTGAGCCTGGTGCTAGCTGGCCCACTGACTCTTGGTACAGTACTGTGGTAAGTACTATACTAACTCTCCTGAGGACTAGGGAAAGTGAGGAGGCTTTAGTCCTGTAACTGAAATGGGTGTATGCTGCTGGACTCTACTGAAAGATTTCACAAACTGCTCACATCTAATTGGATGGAAAGGCACCAGGATAGGTATACTGCTGAATGGAGAGAGAGGCTGGGGGATGGCATACTGGAGGGTAGATGGCCCATGTGAGGACCAGACTCAAGAAGCTCAGGAGACTGTCAGAGCATTGTGTAAGTGAGCCACACTCTCCTGTTTTTATATAAAAATGATCAGATTTGCAAATGTCAGGTGGCTTGCTTTGAGCAAAAAAAGAACACCACGAAGGCAGGCTTTATAAAAGTTGTTTGTTATGATAACTGGCTCAAGTTTTGACCTCTGAAAGTCCTTGATTAGAGGCCAAGGGGGATAGGTATTGACTTTGGGGTATAGTTTTTCAGACTGCCTCAGGAGTGTGGTGAAGAGACAATGGCCAAGGCAGATGATCTTGGTAGGACGGTTCAGACAAACAATTAAAAGCAAGATTTGTTCTCTGATTTCCAGGCTCAGAGCTATGCTCTGGATGCCTAATGTCCCCCAGGGACCCATATTTCAAAGGCTTGATCCTAAGGGTAGCATTATGGGGAGTTGGTGATGAAGATGATTTTGAGTTGCCATGTGGGTACTGGGAACCAAACCTGGGTCCTCTGAAAGCATAGCCAATGGTTTTAACTGCAAGCCCCTTGATATACATTTTTAATATTGTTTTGACTTATGAAATTTGCAATTCTGTTCCTACTCAAAGAGAATAGAATTTTAATATGCATCAACAAAGCAAAGCAAGAAACCAAGTTCAGCCAGGAGTGGGCGGAGTTTCTCAGCCCAGGCAGTGGGTGGGGCTCTCAGCCCAGGAAGTGGGTAGGGATCTCAGCCTAGACTGTACCTGTAGATCACCTGGGAGCTTCAATCCTTGTGTCTTTGCCTCTTGCCCTGGAGATGCAATCAGGATCTTTGAGGTTGGGCCTGGCAGTAGTTTTAAGGACTTTCAGGATATTCCAGTGTATATGAGAAGCTGAGAACCATTGAATTAGGCCAAAAATTTATATTTAAATGTGCTCTAGCCAGGCATGGTGATGCTGAACTTTGACTCCCTGAGGCAGGAGAATCTTAGCTAGAGGCTACTTTAAGCTACCCTGCTTCAAAAATACAAAAATTAAGAAGTACAAAGATGGTTACCTGAGGGTGCCAGCGGGGGTGTGGGAAAAAGGGAAAGTGCTGATTGCTGGGCAGGAACTACCCATTTTGGCTATAAAAATGTATAGTTACTCAGAGTTAATAATAATGGATTTATATATCCACACATTATTAATGCGTTGATAGTATATACTTGCATAAATAAATTTCAAGAAGATATGAAACTAGATATCCACAGTGATCGATGGTATATTATATACTTAAATAATGCGTTGTGTATTCCAGCATAAAGTTTTAAAGTTCTCACCACAAAATATGCTCACTTAGCAAGAAAATAGATATGTCGGTTAGCTTCTTAGGTTCTTTCTATAATGTGTATGTAGACTAACACATCATATTCAATCCCATACATATGTATAATTATTATTTGTCAATTAAAAATGGAATGGAAAACAAGAATAAATGTCAGAGGGTTTTTTGAAAAGTTCTTATAAACACGATGATTTAATCTAGCCCTGAGTTGTATTTTTTTTTAAAGCAGTTAGGCAGAAAGCACAGTGGGCCTCTCCTGGTGAGCAGAAGCCACTTAGGGACATAGTGGTTCACCTATTCAGTGAGGTTTGGACAGGAAACTGGCAAAGTCATCTCTTGATTCCCTCCTCATGCTGTTCAATGATACCACCTTACACTGAATTTCAAGTCTCTTTCTCCTTTAACTATAGAGGAAGCTGATGGTCTATGGCCATACTATCCTGGTTTATGACTGATTACAACTCCTCTCAGAAGGTAAGCAGGGTCCGTGTGTTTAGGCTTGGATGGGAGAAGCTGGTGTTCTACTCTGTGTGTGGTCTGATGCGCCCCACGTGAGGCCACTGAGGCTACACCTCTAGCTTACCTCTTTGACTAGTAGTACTGAGCTTGCGGTGAGAAGACAATGGGAGGGTAGCATTGGAACCTTCTCCTGAGAAGCTTCAGGATTCAGCTCCATTAGTTCTGCCCAGAGCTCAAGAAATGAGTTTATTAATAATGCCATCAGGTTAGTGTGTTACTGTTAACCCAGGGCCACCTCCGAGTATCAGGGAACAATAGGGTGCTGGAACTGTCTATGCTGCTTCCTGAGAGTTCTGAGAACCAATGTTCATCCCAGTGTTACCCACTGGTCACCCACTGACTGTGGAAGTATTTACACCAGAGAAATTGGTAAGGGTGAGAATCAGAATGACTTAGCTTTACCACCAGCACCAGCACCAGCACCAGCACCAGCACCAGCACCAGCACCAGCACCAGCACCAGCACCAGCACCAGCACCAGCACCAGCACCAGCACCAGCACCAGCACCAGCACCAGCACCAGCACCAGCATCATCTCTGTGGTAATGGTAGTGTTTGTCTGCTTTCTCACAAATTTTTACAAAGACAGCAGTGACCTCAAATCACACTATCTTGATTTTTCATTAAATTGCTTTTAAAGTAAAGTATTTAGGAAGTTTTTTTTTTCCTTGAGAAAATTATCAATCCATGGAAATTGTAAAATGTCACAAGGAGTCCCATGAGCTCATCACCCAGCTGCTCATATTTTTAATAACTTTAATGAAACATTAAAACCAGAGAACAGTAGCACAGTATGGTTAACTGGACATGAGTGTGTATGTGCGTGTGTATGTGTGCATAGGTGTGGTGTATATGTGTACATATATAGATATGTGCCCATGTGTGTGGTATGTATGTGTGCATGTATGTATGTGTACATGTGTGTGGCAGGTATGTGTGTGTATGTACATATGTGTGGTATGTATTATGCATGTATGTGGTGTGTGTGTATGTATGTATTTGTGCTCACATGCATGTGTGTGTAAAACTGTCCCTTCACTACAGCCAAGCTCCCTCTTGTTCTGTCTTTGAAGTCACACTTTTGACCCTGGTAAAGCCCCTGCCCATTGGCTAGAGAAGGTTTGTTCTCTACCTTTATAGATTAGCACTTTTGAGAAGCTGCTTTAAAACACGGAATCCTAGAAGATGCACAACATTCTTACATCAGCTTTTGTCACTAAGCATAATGTCCTTCAGATCCAACGGAGCGTCCATGTGTCAACGGTTCCTTCTTTGTTCGGTGAGCAGCATTCTGCTATGCAGATACCCTGGTGTTGATTCCGTCATTTCTCTTGTGAAGGAAGGATGCCTGGGTTGTTTCTACTTTGTAACTATTATGAATAAAGTTGTTGTGGAAGTTTGTGTAGACATTTTTGTGCAAATGTAAGTCTTCATTTCTCTGGGATAAATGCCCAGCGTTGTAAAGCTGGGCTGTGGGACAGTGGTGTGTTTACTCTGGTGAGAAACTGCCAAGTCATTTCCCATTGTGGGCCATGTTTTCATTCTCATAAGAACAGTGTGTGTGAGAGACTTCCCTCTCAGCTCTTGGTGGGCTCCCAGTTATTTGTGTTAGCGGTTCTGATGGGTCTAGGGTGATACCATCATGTGGTTTGAATTTGCATTTCCTTGCTGGCTTTCGAGGGTGGATATTTTTACAGGCTTCTTTGTCTTCCATCTCTCCCTTTAATGAGTGCCTATTCCTGTCTCTTTTCCATTTTATAATTGGATTTTTTTCTTCTGAGTATTAAGGGTCCTTCCTTCCTTCCTTCCTTCCTTCCTTCCTTCCTCCCTCCCTCCCTCCCTCCCTCCCTTCCCTCCCTCCCTCCCTCCCTCCCTCCCTCCCTCCCTCCCTTCCTTCCTTCCTTCCTTCCTTCCTTCCTTCCTTCCTTCCTTCCTTCCCTCCTTCCTTCCTTTTTTGATAGACTTTCTCACTGTGCAGCTCTAGTTGGCCCAGAACTCTTTATGTAGACTAGGGTATCCTCCAACTCCCTTAGCCTGTTCTACCTCTGTCTAAAGAGTGCTATCATCAAAGTGTACACTACCATGTCTGGCCAGCAGGATTCTTTATATATTCTAGATAGTATTAATTTTTTTGTTGAATATATTTCAAGTTGTGTGTGTATGTGTGCGCACACATGCACACGCAGATGCACATGTACACGCACATGTACACACACATGCACACGCACATGCTGAGGGAGTGTTGGGGATTAAACCTAGAACCTCACCTAATTTATAAATACCCTCCTACTATTGAGCTACAACTCTGAGCTACAGATCTAATTTGAATATATTGTTTATGAATGTTTTCTCCCAAACTCCAGTCTGACTAACCTAAGCAGGGTCTTTCATTGAATAAACGTTTCAAATTTTAATGAAGTCCAATTTGCATATTTTTAAATGAATCATGCTTTTGGTGCTGTGTCTAAGAACCCCTGCTTAGGAGGCTTCCACGTTAGAGCATTTGTTATTTTAAAAGTTGCTGCAAGAAACAGTCAGTCACTTGTTAGTTTATTGTAAAAATCCTTCTGAATAGTCTCTTATATCTCAAGATTCCCTGTTGGGAATTTCAGATGGAAGGAACCTTTAAAATGGAGCTCTTTGTCTATGTGTCTGTATTATTTTTGTCTATGTGTCTGCATTAATTTGTCTATGTGTCTGTATTATTTTTGTCTAATTTTTGTATGTATCTGTTTCTTTTGAGTATACGCCACACACATGCTAGTGTTTGTGGGGGCCAGAAGAGGGCATCAGGTCCCCTGGAGCTGTAGGTATAAGTGTTGGTCTTGACTCAGGCCCTCTGGCTCCAGTTCTCTGGAAGAACAACATCTGTTCTTAGCCACTGAGTCACCTCTGTGAACCCTCTGAGCACCTCTTAAAACGCGGACTCTTACTCAGTAGATCTGGAGTTGGCTTGAAACCTCTATATCTATCATCTCCTTCATGCAAAGGCGGATGTCCCAAGAACAAGGTTTGATTAAGCAAGGTTTTAGAGTTCCGTGCCCCATCCCCGACCCCAGTATTGATGATGACAGCTACATACCAAACCTGACTTTATTACTCAAGGGAAAAGAAAAACCTACATGCCAAGCAGATCTATAAAACACGAGATGCTTAAATTTGGCATTTCTGTGTTATTTTCCCTCCTCTTCCTCCTCCTCCTCCCCTCCTCCTCCTCCTCCTCTTCTTCCTCCTCCTCTTTCTCCTCCTCTTCCTCCTCCTCTTTCTCCTCCTCTTCCTCCTCCTCTTTCTCCTCCTCTTCTTCCTCCTCCTCCTCCTCCTCCTCCTCCTCCTCCTCCTCCTCCTCCTCCTCCTCCTCCTCCTCCTCCTCCTCCTCCTCCTCTTCTTCTTCTTCTTCTTCTTCTTCTTCTTCTTCTTCTTCTTCTTCTTCCTCTTCTTCCTTCCCCTCTTCCTACTCCTTCTCCTCCTCCTCTTTCTCCTCCTTTTGCTCAACCACTCTTCTTCTTTCTCTTCCTCTTCTTCTTCCTTATCATGCAACAAAACCTTTATTAACATTTTTAACAGAGGTTCAGCTATTATTGAAACTTGTAATTTTTAAACTTAAATTGGGGCAAATGGCTAGAGTGCAGAGTAACGCCATCATTGCCCACTGGGAATGCAGACTGAAGAATTAATAGCCACCCCTCAGACGGAGGACCAAGTGCAGGGTTGACTCTTTCTGGATGTTGTAATCAGAGAGGGTGCAGCCATCTTCTAGCTGCTTGCCTGCAAAGATGAGCCTCTGCTGGTCAGGGGGAGATGCCCTCTTTATCCTGGATCTTGGCCTTTACATTCTAGATAGTGTCACTGGGCTCCACCTCCAGGGTGATGGTCTTATCAGTCAGGATCTTCACAAAGAATTGCATTTTGACCTGTTATATCGATTGTGATGAGACCACAAAGCATCAAGTGTGTTGAAACATAAAGCTGCAAGACTCACCACACACACCCAACATAGCTTCTTGTCACTTCTTTCTAGTTTTAATTTCCATGAGTAATTGTTATCAGTTTCTGAAAACCCTTTCTAAGGTGCTTGAGCTGTTGAGGGTGGCCTTGCTGTGTGCTCCACGAGAAGAGGGCCTTTCCGCTCAGGAGGTGGTTTCTCTGTCAATGTGTCTTTAAGCTGTTTGGTACATCTGCAAATGTTCTGCTTTTCCCAACTAGATGATACATTTTTTTTTTTCTGGGGTGGAGGCTGTCTTTTATTTCTTTTACAATCTCCCGCTGATCCCGAAACACTTGTCTACACATGGGTGGTGCTGGTGGTGGTGGGCAGTAGGGGAAGAGGGCCAAATGCGGCTCTCTAGGAAACGCGTGGAGCTGATGAACAGCACATGTCCCTTCCAGCTTAGAGGGAGGCTCTGATCAACTTCTCTAAGGCGGCTGGCTTGGGGTGGTTCAGATTGCTAGCTTGAAAGAAGAGTATGACACACCACAGCAGGGGATTAAGTACTGAACCCTTTGAGGGGCATCTCCAGCACCTGGGGGGCTCAGGGCTCAGGGCTCAGGGGTTTTCTTTTCAAGTCTCTCTTACCTGCAGAGGCAGGGCTAGAAGGGGCAGAGTCAGGACCTGAGGGTGGGTCACATGGTAGCATGTTTCCGGGCTTGTTGGGAACTAGATATCACAGTTAGCACTGTGACCAGATGCATCAAGAAGAGATATAGTATCCCCTAGGCATAGACTGCTAGGGAATGGGGCCCATCTGAGGCGAAGCTGCTATCCCAAAGCTGACAGGACCTCCTGGCTCCCTCTCCTACCAAGCCCTTGCCTGGAAAGCATGCACTCAGGTCAAGCAAGGCAGAGAGGAGCTAATTCCACCCCTAACCTCAACACAAAATGTCCAGGGATGCATCTGTTCATTCCATCTTCCTCTGCCTGTTTACCTGATGTTTATCCTTGGCCCCTGCACTGGTGTTAAGGTCTCCTTGTGGTGTCCTTGTCCCCAGTGTTACTTCTTTCTAACACACTTTCTACACTGCTGGTGGAGGGTCGTGCATGAATGGTGAACCTGACAGTGATGGTGGAAGCTCCCGTTCCGCAAAGCCACAATGATGACACTTACACTACACTGCTTTAAGCCTCCTCTGGTGACCTGGTCTCTTTTCACCTCCCACCTTCCCATACCTCCTTTTCTCCTGACACCGAGTTCCTGTCTGTGAACATGCCAACCTTCTTTTCTCTTTATCCATCTCTGTCCTTGGTCTAGAATGTTCTCTCTCTCTTCATTTTCTAGATGACAAATTATCTTAAGCCTGAACCTAAAACAATGACTCCCCAATCATCTGAGTAAGGCTTAGCTCTGTGTCTCATGTGTGACCTAGGTAGACCTTGGTCATGGCATGGATCCCCGTGTCTGGTAATTGTATAAGAACTTCTTGGTCAGCCCAGTAGCTAGAGTTCCTGTGCGTGTTGAGGGAGTTTGTTTTCTGAGATGTTTTGCACAATAGAAAATATATTATTCCTATTTAAAACCATGGCTGGTGTGTGATGATTGAGGGGACCCACTGCAGAGAAGGTATGCCAAATAAATAAATACCAAAGGGTTGGAGAGCTAGCTCAGTCATTAAGAGTACTTGTTCTTGCAGTGGATTGGAGTTCAATTCCCAGCACCCACATGATGGCACACAACCCTCTATAATTCCAGTTCTAGGGAATCTGATGTCTTCTTCTGGCCATTTTGTGTCCTAGGCATGCGTGCAATGCACACACACACACACACACACACACACACACACACACACATGTGAGCAAAGCACTCACACACATAAAATGAAATATATCTTTTTTAAAAATGATTAGAACAAATTAAGGAGCCTTTCGGTATAGTCTTGCACAATACAAGCATGAGGCCCCACATTCAGAGTCCCAGAATGCAGGTGGAGACTGACTATTGGGTTCTGCAGGAGAGCCTGCCTCAGTATGCTAGGTAGAAAGTATGTGAAGAAGAGACTGGATGTGAACCACCCAAACAAAGAGCAGAGCAGGATCTGGGTAGGCAGCCTGTCCAGCAAGCTCTTTCCTAAAGGTCCCTCTGTTTAAAAGGGGGAGGGGGAGCGCTCCTTTGGGGATTCAGAACCTTGGTGTTGAATTGGCAGCACTGCTGGGCTTCCTACAGGGAATACCCACAGGACAGGATGACTACTGCAAAATCTTTCAAGGGCAACCACACCGGGATGGAGTGACTTGGGTCTTTCAATGGAAGGGATCACCGTCTAGTGCTTCCTACCTTGGTGTTCATTTACCCTCAGTGAAACAAGGCCCCCCTCATAGTGGCGGGGGACTCTCCCAGAGCCCACAGCCCACCTAGAGATTCCACACAGGAAGAACACCCAGTCCATTTTTTTTTTTTTTTTTGTAAGATTGGCACACACAGTTCTTGGCAACGCTACAAATTTAGCCCAGGAGTATAAATTATCGACAGAGGTTTGAGACTGCGCCAATCAGTTAGGCTTCTGGAAAAAACTGGCTTTGAAAGTCTACAGGGTCATACTTCAAACAGGAATGTTCTGCATCTCTCTTTCCCTTTCCTCTCACCAGGTTTCAATCATCCAGCTCCAGTGGCCAAGATAGACACACACCTTGCTCTCTGTCAGTACTGAGGTGCAGTGTCGGTTTTTTTTTTTTTTTTTTTTTTTTTTTTTTTTAAAGAGAGGACACTCCTGTAGATTATTCACCAAAATGGATACATCGCCCCAACCCCTCCTGCCCCAACTGTCATTTTTCCCTCTTGGTGTTGGGAGGATCAAGACTGCATACTGATTCCTGAGTTGAAGACTCACAGTGGTGAAAACCCATTTTGTGACCATTGCCTGAACTCTTAATCCTGGTCAAGAGCTTTGTGACTTAATCTTGATGCAGATTCACACCCACACTCTTTGCATCCAGGGAACACATCGCTTCAAGCTCACTGGGGTGGAGCTAATGCATGTCGTCTCGTAAATCCACTCCATCTACTCGTGAAGCTCAAAGAACACTTCTTGCTGGTGCGGTGCATGAAGTTCTAGCGTGGCAAGGATTGTGATGTCGTTGATCTGGGAGCGGAGAGCCACCGGCATTGTGTTGGAACAGTCTCACCAAAATGTAAATCTATGAGCCTTGTAAATGGCTTTCCAGTTGCACTCATACTGTCATTCATCGTCTTGGGGGTAGCACCTGAGGAACAGTAAATACATGAGTGTAAAAGATGGTGCTTGCCCATAGGAGATATTGTTTTCTGAATTTATAAAACTCAGGGTCAAAGCACCACGTTAAAGATGCTGTGGGAAAAGGAAGCACCCCCAACTCCCATCCTCCAACCCCTGCAGATGTTTTAGAGCAGTGGTTCTCTCTGTGGGTTGAGACTCCTTTGGGGATCACCTATCAGATATCCTGCATATCAGATACTTACGTTACTATTCATAACAGTAACAAAATTACAGTTATGAAGTAGCAATGAAATAATTTTATGGTTGGGGGTCACCACAGCATGACGCACTGTGTTAAAGGGTCACAGTATTATTAGGAAGGTTGAGAGCACTGTTCTAGGGTATGCTAATACGGGCCACTGGGCTGTGGGGGCACTGGGGTGCTGTGTGCGTGGCCTGGTTTCAGGTAGTCAGGGCTGAGGTGCGCTGCTGCATTGTTGGCCAGTTCACTGTTACTACTCTATTTCCTGTTCCTGTAACATACATGATCTGAGGAACAGAGCTGAGACTGAAGAGAAGGAAGGGTCAGACTACAGCACAATGACTTCTAAGGGTCTGGATTTTTATCATTGTAACTCCAAGCCACACACCCACTCTCCTCAGACTGTTGAAAGGGTGGTGCTCCAAGAGGACCTTTGTTTCTCTGAGAAGTGTGCTTGAGGATCAGAGTCATCTCCCAGTCCACCTGTGAGAGCTAATGTCCTCCTGGGGCAGAGAGAGTAGAGAGATGTTTTGGGAAAATATGAAGCTTCTTGGTTCTGAGGTAAAATAGGGTTTAAGACTGTATCTGACTGGGAAACGCATGCACATGACACCAACCACACGCTGTATAACCCAGGCGTCAGTTTCAGGCTTTGACATGACAGATTTACACAGGATGCTACGGCTGAGAAAACTGTATTGTGGGTATGGGGGTGGGGCGGGCACTGTGTGCTTTTTGCTTTGACAGTTCTCTGTAAATCTATAATTATTTTAAAAGAAAAAGATCTAAAATTTACAGTCGCATTTGACTAAATGGATTATGACCTTGGATTGGGGGTATGGGGCAGTGTTGTTGAACAACATTCAACCACCCAGAAACTGGTAAAATCCACCAATGTCTTTTAACTAAAAGTAATCTGCCAAGGTTAATTTCTTAGCTTTGACAAACCCACTCTTCTATAGGATGTTCATATAAGAGAAAACTGAGTAAAAGGGCCAGCAGTAGTGAGAAGCTTTGCACTAGGAACAAAATCCTGATTAACACTGTTTCCAAAAGGTACCTTATGACAGAACTTCTTTCCCTCAAAATGATAACTTACAAAGTGACAAGTGTCTATGCCCGTGGGACTCAGAAGGACTAGCCTGGCCTCCATAAGGAGGACAAATCTATGTTCTCAAGGCAGAGTTCCTGGCCTCGTGGAGCTGCCCTGTTCCTCTCAGGCTTCCTCTGTTGGCTTCCGTGCTTCCTCCCCCTGTGAATAAATCTGGTTAATTTCTTGACGTTGCATGTTGGATTAACTTCGTTGTAGCACATGTTGGGTGTGCATGCCGATTAGTCAGGCCCTTTGAAAGGCTGCTGAATCACTCAACCAGCGGCAGCCTGGCAGGGGATTAATTGTGTGCAGCTGAGGTGCTGTGGGCAGCTCCTTTTTATTCTAGCAAGGAAGCTGCTGAGAGGCACTCACAGCCCTTGAAAGCAGGAAGAGCCCCTAAGCAGCCAACTTTGGGTAGCCCATTAGAACTAAAAGAAGAAATCACGCTAGGGCAATCAAAACAGGCGATCCCTCATTTATTTCTCATTAGAAAGACACTGTTGATACGGAGTGAACGGGTTCTCTTTGTAAAGTAGGTGTAATGAGTATATAGAGAGAATAGATGACCAGAAACGATCACAAGTCAATTAAGCATTAAATCCACTCCCTCGTACCTGGCTTCTGCTTGTCGTCTTTGTTCTATATTGATTTTTGTTTATGTCTAAAGAAGTGCAACATTCTACTTTTTATAGTACCGAATTCCACCCCTCTACAAAGATATGTCTCCTTCAGATGTTGTTTTTAATGTTTGTTTGGTCTTGGGTTTGTGCTGGCTGGCCTGGAACGTGCTGTGTAGACCAGGCAAGCCTCGATGCACTTGGCTGCAATTTTTCTGCCTCTGCTCTTAGAGTGCTGGGTCTCCTAGAGCCCTCCACCACACACGGCCTTGTTTCCTTAACTTTTATTAGCTTCTAGAAAGCAAACCCGGGGAATGATTATAAAGGGAACACAACCCACTTGAAACAGTGGTGGAGACAGGAGCTAGTCTGCCCTTGTTCTGCTCCTGTAGGAGCCATGTTGGATTCTGTCTTTCCACCCTCTCTGTGTCCTCCATCTTCCCAGGCTTTGACAACAGGTTTTCAAGAGGACCCCAAGGCCCACTCCCTGACTCTGACACCTAATGGCATATATCGTAAGGGCAGACTTAAAAGACATTGACTGGAAGCTTCCCAGGAAGGAAGTGCACAAATATGGCTATGTAAAATTTCGCTTTCCCTTTCCATGAATAGTTTTAGATGTTTTATGTGGATGGTTCTTCTATATTGTTCTCTAATGTATGTAAGAAAATTATATGCAAAGCCAGGTGAACTGTACAACAGAGACAGAATCCTTTCATTTAACCAATGCATAGATTATACAGGGTGGGTGCCCCATTCACCTTTCACAGCAAAGCTCTTTCAAGTGGTTATCATTTCTTGTTTGCCTCTACATGTCCCCAGAGCTAGCACATTGCATGGCAGTTGGCACTATGACTTCTTCATGAAGGTTAGTCAATGTCTACATGCCTCCAAAGCAAGAGCCAAAGCTGGTAAGTAGTGACTGGCTAACCGTGAGCTAAGCAGTCAATAGGTCTTATGAGGACCAGGTTGGTTGCATGGTGATGCTGCTGCTGCTGCTGCTGTACAGTTTTCCATTTCCATTTTTATGTACTGGGAAAGTTGATAGAAGAACATTGGCTTGACCTAAGGAGGAGAGAAGAAGCTGATGTGTGACCATGGGTTGTTAGATACTTCTTTGGTGTCCTGATGGATAAGCCCAGAAGTTTAAGAATGGAACCAAATATTCACTGACCAGTCAGGAGTAGTGTGCACAAAAAGTTTCACCAGAACAGTGGCTACCAACAAGTAAAAACTTAAGGGTTCTTTGGGAAGTCAGTTGTGCTGGATGGTGTTTTGCTGGGGCAAACACATGAAGGAGTGTTTTCCTGAAGCAGACACAGGTAAAAGGCTAAGAGAGACTCATGAAGGAACATTTGGCTGAAGCAGACACAGGAGAAAGAATGTTCTGCTAAAACAAACATGTGAAAGGACACGTGATGAAGGATTCTTTTATACACAAACACATATATTGGTCCACCTTATAGTGTATATTGTGTAGTTGAGCTTCATTTGTCTGGACTCCATAGAGAAAAACACGCCAAGAAACTTCTGATGGTGTGTTACAGTTCTTACCACTTCTTGGACTCAGGCTGATGGACAGAGTGATAATTGGCTGAGATAGACTTATGTATTGAGGTAAGACACGTACTGAGACAAGACATGGTGTTTGGAAGGAATATAATAAAGACTCGATAGGGATGGGGGCTGAGCTAGGCTTGCAGAGCTAACTGTACAACAATGGTTGGTCTCACATCTTCACTGATCTTTGTTGCTGAGAGAGACACAGCCAACAACTTCTCCTGACATTCCTGCTGTTCCTTCCTGTTGTTGTCTCTTGTCAAGGCTGAGGCCTGGCTGTCTCTGCTGGGTAGTGTCACCACTGCTGATTCGTGTTTACTATCCCGACTCTACTGAACTGGGCTGCCGGTGAATGGATAAATGAATGGTAAAAACGTTTATGAATGGATCAAGCTGCAGCTATAGACCTGTGACCCGAACTGTCGATTTCCAGACAACATCGATGAGATTTGTTCCAAAGAAGCATTTCTAAACAGGACCCACTTCTCCCTTATCCTTTTTTTCCCATTACCTCTGGTGGGCTAAAGGCAAGGTTAATTAAAAGCGTTTAAGAACCATTATTAAAAATAGACATTAAAAAAATTAAAGTTATGTATCAGTGTCTGTGAATGGCTGCAGAGGCTCAATGACTTCGAGGTCAACATCCAGTTCCTCACCTTATCTGTGTCGCTGAGCTCATCCACGGGATGGATAGAGCATATGAAAGCCTTTCTCTCACAGCCTGCACCAGGTGTGTTGGCAAGGAGGTGTGTCATACTGAGGCTCTGGAAGGAGAAGACAGGAAAAAAAGGGAAGGCCATGGTAGATGAGTGGCTCAGTTAGGGGGTGTTTGCAGCAGCAAATGAACTAAGTGAGGGTGGTACATGTCAGAGAGGCATGCTTGCTGTAGGCTCAACCCCTAAAAAAGGCACAGGCTAGGTGAGTGTGCAGACTGAGGCAGTAGGGAAGGGCAGACTCTAAGTGAGTCATTCACTTTGCTGGTATTTTATCTCACCCCTCCAGCAAAGTGGTGACATGAAGTATTGGGCCCTCCTGTGCTGACTTGAGAAGTTGAAAATTGGTAAAAACAATGGATTTTCCAGAAACAGAACTTTAGAATCATGAAGTAGCCAGGGGAAGTTATAGCCTAGAATTGGCCACAGTGCCAACCAATTCACATTCATCGGTATGCTCATGTACACACACACACACACACACACACACACACACACACCAAATAGGCACACAGATAGAAACACATTCGTGACACACCAGACAGTTAGACATTACACACACACACACACACACCACTACCACCACCACCACCGTCAGACAGACATACATAACATAGCACATATGCACACCTACATATATGTCCACCACACACACACACACACACACACACACACACACCACACAATACCCTCTCTGTCTCTGTCTGTCTGTCTCTCTCATGTGCACACACACACACACACACACACACACACTCACATATAGACCTGAGCTACCCGTCACACACACTTACCACACCCTATCCCCAACACCTACATCCCCAGCCCATGACTTGCTGCTACCTGTAGGTTTAAACACTTTCTCATAATGGCATCCTGCATGTTCCGCCAAGAGGGTGTCTTGGGAAAAGGCAGCGGAGATCACTCCTACCCCTTTCAGCTTTCTTTCTCAGACTTTTAACTTCTCAGTGCACAGCTGAGAGTTAAACAGAAACACAATGAATATATTTCAAATAATGGGATTTTCATGTGTATGCTTCTGGGATAATGGTCGCCAATATGCCCCTGGGAACAATTAACTGTGAAGGTTTGCATCAGCAGCTGGGATTTCCTGCAGAATTTGCTTTGAAAGAGCAAATATTCGTGTGCAGCGGGGCTGCTTTGTAGATTTTTCTCTTTGCCCAAGTCTTGCCTCTTCCTTAATCACCTGGATTGATTCCATTAAAAACCCAAATGGTTGTAGTTCACTGAAAAGCCTCTCTAAAGCATGTGCCTCGTCCTGTGATGATGCATAATTAATCACCTCTGGGCAAGGCAAACAAGTTAAGGTGGCTTTTAAAGACTCTGCCCCTCTTTCTCCTTCGGTTCCTATCTTGTTCTTGTCGGAAGCATCTGCTGTTGTCTTCTGATTTTCTCAGCTTCAAGCCTAATGTGACCATGTACACTCACGTGAGACTCCTTGCAAACACTATTGTCTTCCTTGGGTACCAAAACCAACTCCACAGAACAAAAGCATACACAGCAGAGAAGTGTATACATCTGAATGGACATGACACAAATCTCTGCAGCTCCAGCCCTTTCACAAGATCCCATCTCCTTCTTCATTTGAGAATCTAGTTGCAATAGCCCTGTAGACATCCCACCTCCCTGGAAAAAGAACCGTCTAAGGCAGTGTGCTTGTCTGGGGATACCTGAAGTTTGAGCTGTCTTTCTTTTGGACCCAGAAAGTCCTAGTCGATGATGAAAGAACTCAGGACAGCAATAAGTGAAATGGAAGAGTTTAGAAGAGGGAGAATCTGCTCTCCTGATTTCCACCCACATTTTCACCCTGTCTGGCATCAGCATTCTAGAGCTAAAGGTATTTTGCTAGGTACTGGTTAATGGTTGAATCACAGTCCTCCAAAATGATGTTAACTCCTAACCCCAAATATTTATGGGTGTGACCTTATCTGAAAATAAGGCCTTTGTAGATGATCAAGTTAAGATGAGTGAGCCAGGACTTAGACACGCCACGGTCTAGCAAAACACCATGTTGTTCTTTGGAAATAGATACAAAATTATCTTCCTTTTTCCTTCCTTCCTTCCTTCCTTCCTTCCTTCCTTCCTTCCTTCCTCCCTCCCTCCCGTCCTTCCTTCCTTCCTTCCTTCCCTTCATTTTTTTTATTGCATTTAGAAAGGGTCTCCTGTAGCCTGTTGCCCTGGAACTTGTAATACATCCACTGAATGACCTTAAACTCCTTATCTCCTGCATTTGTGTGTTCCAAGTGCTAGGATCACAGTGTGCGCCTCCCAACCCCCACCAAAATCTGGCCTTTAATATAACCATTTTTATTGTGTGTGTTTTATTCATTTAACTTATACTAAAGAGGAGTGGAACTCTTTGCACAGGGTTTGCCCTCACAAGACTCTGAGTTTGAGCTCCAGGAGGGCAGTGGGCTATGAAGAGTGAGCCAATTCCACTGATGTCTGTCTTCATAAAACACTAACTTTTGCACACAAAATACAGAAGATAAGACAGAGTCAGGGTAATCTGCAAACCTTCAAGGAACACTGATGGTCTCCAGTGGCCCATTAAGGTCTGGGGACAGTGGCAAGAAACAAATCTCCCTTCTGACCCCCAGAAGGGACCAGCTCTAATGACATCTTGGTCTTGTCCCTCTTTGGAACATTAACTTTCTGTTGCTCTAAGTGACCTGGTTTATAGTGTTTTGTTATGATGCCCTGAAAACCCACTTTGTTTTCAGGACGGTACAAAGGATTGATGTTTGCAGAGTGTGTTGGTCTCCTGGGATTCTGTAACAAAATACCACAGACTGGCTAGTTTACACAAGAGAAATTTATTTTATCACCCAAACTGAAAGTCCAAGGTCAAGGTGCAACAGGGTGTTTCCAGGAAACCATTCTTGGCTCGAAGCTGGCTCTACACAGTCCCTTCTCAGTACACATGCATCCCTGATGTTTTTAACTCTTATTATGAGGCCATCAGTCATTGGACTAGGGCCCCAGCATTGTGGCTGCACTTCAGTGTAATCACATGTTTAATGAACTTTGTTCAAAATGCAATTGCGATTGTGAAGTATGTCCATATCAGGATTCAGATTGTCTGTCTGACTGTAGTGTCACTTGAACAGACAGTTGCACACCTAGACTCCTGAAGACTTTAGGGAGTCTCTGATTTTTGAAAGCCACAAGGATTGGCCACATCAGAAACCTCAAAGTGTGCTCACATGGCCACAGGCTGGGCAGTTACTCTAATCCCTAGAGTTCCTCTTGTGTCCTCCCTCCCGGGTACCCTCTGATATATCTAGATCATTACCTGGGTGACAGCTGTGTATGGGGCAATCCACTGGGGATAATTGCAAGCTCAGTCTAATTCTCTTTGCATAAGGGATGCTGAAAACCAAACAGGAAAGGAAGAGTGATGCAGGCATTGGAAGGGCAAGGCCAGAACACAAGGAGCTCAAGTGAGCAAGAACTGGCTTTACCCAGCATGCATTTGACTGCAGATGCTTGCATAGGGTGACCTAAGTGTGCTTATTTTTTAGTAACTTAAAAAGACAGAGCGGGGCACACATTCCACAGTAAGCTAGACTTCCCACAACTGAGGTTGATGTTCAAGGGGAGTAAGAAAATGGTGTTTGAAATGGCTGCCCCAGGTGAACAAGATTAAATACTGGCTGCTAGGTCAGATTTGAAGGAAGCTGTACAAACAGAACACCCCTTCTGTGCCTCTCCCCCCCAGCCTCTTCTCCGTGTTTCTGTTTGATTTGGGACTTTTAATAGGATAATGGAAACTAAAAGCCTTTTTTCCCCTTTGGTAAGATCTAAACAGTAGCAACGATAATATATGAGACCACTGTAGGAATGCCATGTTAAGAAAGGGGAAATGGTGTATTTTTAAAGAGCTCTTATTTGGTTCTAACTTAAAAGCAACTGTGTACATTTCTTCCAAGTAATGTTTCCTTAATTATTCATTTTCCTTGGCACTAGTTAAAGAGCCAAGTAATGACTTCTGTCTCTTCATATTTAGTCTATTATTGTTTGAAAAAGGCCAGGGGAAGGCCAGAGCAGTGCAAAAAAAAAATGATATTTGCTTTTTTTTTTATTACCAACAGCCAACGTAAAGGGTAATATAATCACCGGCAGCTGAGAGACAATGACATTTTTATAGGCCTTCTGGCAGCGTTGGAGTGTGAAAAAGTCTGACAGGTATTTGGCTTTTCCCGTCTGTGCCTTTGACTGCTGCATTTCTCATCAGAGTGACTGTTGACTGAGCCAGCCCGAGGCAGCCCCATGGATCCCTCCCAACAGCACATTAAGAACAGGAATAGCAGCTGTCTGTTCAAATCTGCCTAGACTCTAGATAGGAACCCAGGGCAAATGTCTGTGGACTCAGTTCACATTGCCCTCCTGGCTCTCCTGGGGCACTGAGGAAGGCTTTCTTGGATTCTTGAGAGCTCTGAGGGTTGGAAGGTGTTTCCACTACCTGGGACAGCAGCTCTCACTAACATTTGGACCATTTATTCTCACTGTGGTCTTTCTGTGGGGACACTGGGCACCAGCTGGGAAGGAACCAACTGTTGTTCTTCCTTTGTGAGGGAAGACATTGCTTTCTTTGCAGCCTCAGTCTGGGTGAGCCGTGCCTGTGGGATCTTCTAAGAGGATCAATCAGAGACCTGGGTGGACAGCCCTGGAACTTAGAACTCAGCTGGCAATGGTGCCAGTTGGATGGAGGACAGTTGGGCCCATTGCACATCCTTGTTTTACTCCTTTCAAATGTGCAAGGTACAGATGGCCGCGACTTATGGTGGCTGGATTTTCTATTTCCCTACTTTACAGTGGTGCAGACAGAAAATGAAGTTGTTAGAAATCCATATCTGTAACAGGCCTGGCAGAAATGAAGATACTCCAAAGAGACAACTGTATCTTTCAACCTGGCTATCAGGCTATTAAAACAACAGAGTCCAAAGAAATGAACATTTCCCTAGGAGTCTCCTCATGCTGAGAGAAGGAAAAGGCACCACCCACAGGAGGCACTTGTCTTCCAGAAAGTGACTGCAGGTAACACCATCAGATCACCTTAGAGGATGAAACTTGGGCCCAAACAATGACGGCCAGTCGGTGATGCTCAGGACCACACCTGGATCTGGACAGCTTAGATGTATACATTCTTGGCTCTCTTCAGGCTTTAATCTTACTTCAGAGCCCTGAAGACTAAGATGGACTTGGGGAGGGGGGTCCTCTATATCTTTTTGTCCCTCTTCCCAATGTGACCACATTGAATAAATCTCCATGTCCCATCTTTAATTTGGCTCTTTTTATTGGCTTTATTTATTGAGGATGGGTGGCTGGAACTGACCTGAGGCACAGGCTGTGACCCCTACACTTGATAACACTTCAAATTTCGAGGATAGATTTCCTCGGCTGGCAATGTGTAGAAGGATGTCTTCTTACTCTCGAAGTAGGAAGCCGCAGATTCCATTCAACCACCTGTCCATGGAGGACGAATCCAAGACACTAACTACGATTACCAGTTTCTGAATTGGGATGTTAAAAAGCTTAAGGGTTTCTCATTCATCACAGATTAAGGATTCTCCATGTAATGATGTTTCTGATCGCTTTTGGGAAATTCTAGCATTTTCTTCTGCTGCTCCCCAAAGAGAAATACAGTCAAGTCTTACATTCTTGTCAAACCTTGCCTTGCATTGTATTTGTGACTGCAAAATATGAAAGACTGACAGTGAATGGATGAAGCCAAGGACATAGGTACACTTCTGATGAGTAAATGTGCTAAAACTAAGAGAAGGGGCTTGTGAACATGCTCTGTATACTGTGTGTGTACTGGGGTGGGTGTTCCATTTTGTTCTTTTGCTTCCTTACTCACTAACTGGGTCCTCTGGGGTTTGGAAGTTGGGGTTGTTGGGTGAAATGAATCCCTTCCTGAGTCCAAGTGAAGCTCGAGAATGCTTGCCTCATGGTTAGTACTTAGGAAAGACCTTAGTCCTGTAGATTTTTCTGACAAAATGAGGGGTTCTCTTGTAACCAGGGAAGAAAGCTGGTTCTAATGGATATGGCTTGTCCCCAACATTAGTTATGCATTGAGAAATTGCCACTACCAGTGCAGTTGGGTGGAATTTCTGTGTTCTGTCTTCCCATAGACCAGTGGATGACTGAGGTGAGATTCTTCAGCACAGATGGCATCTGGGGACTCTTAGATCAGGAAAAGGCTTCTGTGGCTCAAAGGACCACTCTCTGGGATGTTCTCTAGGTTGGAAGAAGGGTCAACTCTGCACAGACCCAGAGTGACTGGCCAATGAAGAGTAGACGAACTGGAACTGAAAATCAAGCAGCTATGTCGCTTCAGAGTCCTAGGCACAAGGGTGTGAACGTCAGACACGCAGTGGGGAACACAGGGAGACCAGTTAAGAGGCAGCTTGGGGAATCTTGGCAATAAAAGGTATGGAGTGCTGGTGCAGGTTCATTACACAGAAGGCAGAAGAAGTAGGAGGACCATTGCAAGTTTTAGGCTAGGTTGGTCTACAAAGCAAGTTTATATCTCAAAGCAAGCAAACAGAAAGGAAGGAAAGAAGGAAGGAAGGAAGGAAGGAAGGAAGGAAGGAAGGAAGGAAGGAAGGAAGGAAGAAACTATTGGTAGACGTTGAGCTAGGTGTGGTGGTGATATATACCTTTGATCCCAGCCCTTGGGAAGCAGTGGTGGGTAGATCTCTGTGAGTGTGAGGTAAGTCTAGCTTACATCGTGAGTTCCAGGCCCTGGTGGCTACAAAGAGAGATGCTGCCTCAAATATAGAGAGAAGTGAGTCAGGAGGAGGGGACAAATGTGAGCATATGCTGCTGGAGAGGAAAGAACCAGGGCAACATTGAGGAGGATCAGGAAGGAGATGGTCCAGAATTAAAATGACTGTCACACTCTGTACTGGTGGTGGCAGCAATGAGAACAGAAGGAGGAGGAAGATGAGCTGTGCCTCAGAAGACAGACAGACAGCTACATTCATTATCTTTTCCTTTAGAATATGGAAGCAGAAACTCACTAAGATAAATGGTTTGGAACTAAAAAGAGGCAAGTGATGCAAACTTGGAGTTAGAAGTGTAGGGACGAAGCCATCTGTGTGCGTGGTTTAGGTCCTTCCTAAATAAAATACTCTGAGAGGAAAGGAGGGAAAAGATGACTCTCTCTCTCTCTCTCTCTCTCTCTCTCTCTCTCTCTCTCTCTCTCTCTCTCTCTCTCTCTCTCTGTGTGTGTGTGTGTGTGTAAAGAAGGGAATTCCATGGTTGACCTTGGTGGTGCCTGTCAGTAATCCCAGAATACAGGAGTTCCAGGCTAGCCTTGGCTACATAAAAGGCAAAGCAAACAGACAATAAAAGCAAGCAAACAAACAAACCTCTCCCCTCAAAATAAAGAATTCTGTGATTTGAGCAGCCTCTTTTTTCTTTTAAAAGTTTTATTAAACTTATTTTATTTTGCTAGGTCGTGGCAGCAAAGAAACCTTGTCTTGAATCCCTCTCCCTACTTTTTTTTTTTTTTTTTAAATTGAAATAGAATGACATCACTTTCTTATCTCTCTTTCCTCCCCTCCAACTCCTCCCCAACCTTTCTCATGGGTTTCCTGCTGAATCCCTCCCAATACTCCTCAAGTAGATATGCCCTTTTTCTTTGATTATTATTGATCTATATCTGTAGAGGGAAAGATATGAATGTATGCACAAATGTATATAACTACAACATGCTAATTCAATTTTTATTGTTAGGGGCTGAACCCTCTGCACTGGACAATGAATAAGGCCCTCATCCCTGGGAGACGCTAATTCTCCTTCTTCCAAGAGTTCTTAGCTGCTTATAGTTCTCTGCGTAGGGGTGGGACACCATGGAAGTTTCCCCCTTCCACATTAGTGTGTCCATTGATGTTGCTGTTGTTCCAGTCTTGTTTATGCAGCCATGTATAGGAGACTGCTTCACAGCAGACTTCCTGGTATCCTAGGTCTTAATCTTTGTACCGTCTCTTCTGCAATGTTCCCTGAGCCATAGATACAGGAGCTGTGATGTGACCATGACCGTATTTGTTGGACTGAGACTCCCATGGCCTGTTGATTGTGTCCAGTTGTGGTTTTCTGTGATGGTCTCTATTTACCATTAAAGGACGCTTCTTTGATACAAGGTATCCAATTGTTTTGAATAATAGCTTTCTTACATGTCAAACAGGGATAACAATGGCAATTTTATTGTTGGCTTATTTTGTAATATTACCTAAGGAAAAATTTACCTGCTACCTGACACCAAAAAAAAAAAAAAAAATTGCAAAAATTTTATTTCCTGTTTTAATGGATTCTTTGTTATTGCTATTGTTGTTTAAATAGAAAAATCTCTGAATCTTGAAGGTTATCATCTGCTGGGGTAAGTCAGGACTGGCTCTTCTCTCCTAAAGAAACAGAATGGCGACCATATTTCTCTGCAAGCTTCTCCAGGTGTCCTTTCCTCTATGGAAGGGCAGTCGTAACATAGGCATAAGGAGGCTGTCGTGCTTAAATAAGGATGTATGTAAAATCATTAGCAGAGCTCTTGACATGTGACAAGTAGTTAGATTATGTTTTGAGAGTATAAAACCTAAAAAGATTAATGTTTCAGGAGCCTAGAAAAGAGAAGACGATACAGAATGACAGGGCTTCTCATAAACAGTGAAGATTAAGACCCTTAGGGGCTGGATTTGGTGATGAGGAAGGGATTGTTGACTCAGAAAGATGCAGTTTGGGGATGATGACGGTTGAGATGCAGCCTGATTGCATGCAGGGTGGGGGATGAAGGAAGAGATGCAGGGGAAGTGATGAGCTTTCTTGTGTCTTTAGAGATGGGAAAGAGAGAACAGTTAGTGTCTGTAGGGTCTGAGTGTCTTATTTCTTGGTTTTGATTTGTTTTTAACACTAAATAGGCCTATTTATAGACTAGTGTTCCACCCAGATTTCATGAAGGACTTTAAAAGTCTTGATCATCCATTACTTACGATGAAAGCCTTTTTTTTTCATTCAGGTTTAAATAAGACGGATTTGTTTGGATATAAAGACTGTCTTTTAATCAAGATAAATGGCCTGAAACTGCTAGAAATACTTGTTTTTCTTTTCTTCCTCTAAATCACAGTCTGCTTAAAATCAACTTAATCAAATTAGACAGGAAAATTGTGCTGCGTTTGAATACATGGACAAAAAGGTAGAGAGGTTATGTATGGCTTCTCTTTGTGGTCTCCCACACTGTTTGGGGTGCAAGTGTGCCTGCCTAAAAGATGCATTACTAGACAAAATTTGCACACACACAGATATAGACAGACACAGACACAGACACAGACACACACACACACACACACACACACACACACACACACACACTGCATCATTAGTTTTCTGCTGAAGTTATTTTTTTTTTTTTCAGCATTGCCAGATCTGTCAGTAACACACAGGACTGCAGGATAAGTCTCCTGTGTCCCAAGCCAGTTCCTGTTCAGTCACAACAAGCTGGGGTAAATGACATTCGTCAGCACTTCTCAGCAGTTCTGATAGTCTCAGTTTCTCAGTTTCCTCTTCGGTGTTCACTCATCGGAACATACCTCTGGGCAGTGTGCACTAGCTTATCTCCCTCATGATCTGTCTGCAAAGTCTGAATGGAATCCTGGGTATACTCTCCCAATTTGGGGCAGTTGTTTGACATAAGAACTTCTGACTACAACAACAACAACAACAACAACAACAACAACAACAACAACAACAAAAGCCCACAAATTGTGCTATAGGTAAAGTGCACTATGAAACGCATCTCATATTCTTTGAGACTCATAGAAATAATCTCATTTTCAAGAGAAATTTCCTGTGTGCACTACAAGTGCATCTATCGCCAGTAATAAGGGGTGGAGGGAAGGAAGGGAGACTTCAAAGAAAGATCCTCCTTCTAGAGACGGAGTTCAGAAAAGATCAAACAATTGCAATCAAATCTTGCTTGTTATCTCATGAAACTATGTGAAGGAAAGTCAACATAAATTAGATCGATCATCTATTTATGCATTGATATATTATGCATTGATGCAGGACTTATAGTGGCTTGGCTTATGGACTGACTTTTGGATCTCCAGAGAAGTCATAGTCTGGGTACTCAAAGGCAGGGGCAGGAATGACTTAAAAGTCCTCCTTGCTTTCCTCTCTGTTCTAATCAAAGGAGGCTGGGCTTTCTTTCAAATGTGTAGAAGCAAATCTTATAGTTAATTTTGTTTTCAACTTGACATAAACCAGAGTCACGTGGGAAGAGGAGACATCAATTGCGATATTGGGTCTATTATAACGGTTATGGGAATGTCTGTTGAGCATTTCTTGATTGGCGATTGATGTGGGAGGACCTCAGTGGATGCTGCAACCCTCAGTGGGTGGACCTGGGTTCTATAAGAAAGCAAGATGATCAAGCAAGAAGCATTTCTTTATCATCTCCATCAGCTCCCGTACAGGCTTCTGTTTGAGTTCCTGCCCTGGTTTCCCTTGATGATGGGCTCAAATATGTAAGGTGTAATACACCCTTTCTTTCCCAAATTGCTTTTGGACAGTGTTTTATTGCAGTAGCAGGAGGTAAGCCAGGATATTCACTCTTTAGCTTGTTGGTCCTTCTTTTCCCCTTCCTGCTCAAACATAGCTAATGCCTGATTCCCAACTTCTCATACCCCTTAAATAGGGTCAAATCCCAATTCCACCATTAAATTCATGGATTATCACAAAATGTCTAAAAAGCTGGATGTGGATAAAGAAAACGATCACTACTTAGCTAGAGACATTGGTGAGTCACTCATGCATATACTTACATCTCAAGTTTCCCCATACTGGAGAAAATCAGTCAAGGGGAGAAACGTCTGGGGAATAGAGACTTGCAGGGTAGGAAGAGCTAATGTTGGCAACCTTAAGTCTTCAAGAGAAGGTGAGCTACCCTCATTGCTTCCACTGTGGATCATCAAGAAGAGGATAACCCAGGAGTTTGGGGAGATTTGGTTGGGTACTCTGGCTTTTAAGATATGCCTCCTTGCTTTGCTTTTCTGGCTGGTTGTTCCCTCACCCTCTCTATCCTCATCTCTTTTCCTTTTGATCCCCTTCTTTCTTCCCTGTTATTCCAAATGTGAAGGAAGCTTGCTGAAGAGTCAGTTTGTTTCTATGGACCCCTGAGGTTCCTCTGATCCTACAGGCTCTGTTATTTGGTGTCTTAGATTCTGTCTTATCAAGCCTTCTCTTAGAACTCCCACTCAGACACCTGTACTTGAATGTCACTGTGGACAGAATGCTGTTCCCAAATCTTTCCCTAGGAACAATGACGTACTAACGAGGACTCTATTGAATCTTAAAGAAACCCAGTTGTAGTGAGTTTAAGCCAAAAGGAATTGAGGGCTCACGAAAGCACAATTGCCTGCCTTAGTCTGGTTTCAGACAGGGGTGGGTGTAGAATTCAAATAAACAATATCATTATGTTCATGTCCTGCCTCCTCTTTGATCAGATCAGCTTTCATCTTCGTTGACTTCGCTTTCTTGCAAAGTATCTCCACACAATAAGGCTTCTCTTTGTTTATGCAGCTTTTCTATCTCATTCTCTCAGGACAGAAAACCTTTCAAACCTCCAGGGTCCATATAATACTCATTTGCTTTGGCTGTGGTTGAGTCATATGCTCATTTTTGAACAGTCTCTGTATCCTGGGGAGTGGGCTGTGCCTTTTATCTACAGCCTTGTCACACTGGGGCAGGGGAAACAGAAACCTTGATAGATGGTGTTATGGCGGTTACATAGTGCTAGGCAGGGATGGTCCTAAAAGGAAGTATTATGAACTCCACAAAGCCCCTGAGCAGACTGAGGTCAACAAGAATGTCAACTGACTGAGGTGATCCTAAGGTATTTCTGTGTGGTTTATAGGTGCTCCTGATATTCTAGACCTTCAAAATGACTTTCTCACAGGACAGGAAGAGCTTTGCTCTCTTGTTGATAACTGTGTTCTTAGTTCCTGACATATAATAGGTACTTAGTATACTTTCTTCATAATAGACATGGGATGAGGTGACACCTAAGATAGTAAGTCAATGACTGATAAGTCTCAGGGACATGAAAGAAAGGACAAAGTGAGTTTTCCCCATTGCAAGAAGAATCATTGTAGAGCCTCTTTAGTTTAGAAATTAGATGATGACTCTATAGAATATACAGAATCAGTAGTGAGTGTGCTTGTTACAGTCAGTGACAACTGATACTCTCTAAGGGAAACCCCAATCTGATGTGTAGCACTTGATAATTCATGTGGTATAAATAAATGCTTCCACTGTGGTTGAAATCAAGCTAACTTGAACTCTCCTGAAAGCAGAGTTAGAAAAAGATGACCACAGCTCGTCCTCCAGAACCTGGTTCTAACCTAACACACATGTAACAAAACATTTCCAAGACTCAGCTTTGTTTTTCATTGATGCTTTGGTTTATGAGACAAGGCCTCACAATGTAGCTTTGGCTGACCCCTAAACTCACTTTGTAGACTAGGATGGCTTTAAACTAGCTTTTGCTTCTGTTTTCTGCATGCTAGAGTTATTTTAATAATTGCCATCTTAAGAAATAATAAGTGCTTTATTATGAAACATATAAAGCTTGAAATTTTCAGGAGATCAAAATCTGAAAAATTAAAATTTAAATACTTGAAACTATCTAATGAAGTAATTCAAAGTGGTACTAACTTGGTCGGATGACCTCAGCAGGGCAGTAGTTAGCCTAGTGACCTACTTACCTGCGATAGTTGATCTTGATACTGAGAATGCCACAGAGGAAGCAAGATTTCGGAGGTCATGGAATCTTGTACCATGGTTTCAGAAACTTATTGAGGCCAAGAAATATACAGCAAGGATGGAGTTGCTGAAAGGAGGTCCTGGATAGTCATTGCATAAGGCTGTGAAAGCGAAATATTATTGGATATAGAATCAAAGGTTTTGGTATGTTTATGTGGGCTTAGCAAGATCAGGTTAACTAAGATGGGAAGATGCACCCTAAATGGAGGTGATACTGTTCCATGCTCTGGGATCCCAGCAGTGAAAAAGCAGAAAGTAAGCTGAACAAAAGCTTCCATCACTCCCCGATTCCTGGTTATGGATGCAATGTAACCAGCAATTTCATATTCTTGCTGCTGTACCTTCACCATCATGATGGTATCTTTTGGAACTCTGAGCCAATTAAACCCTTCATTCTTCAAGTTGTTGTCTTTGTTTCCTTTTATTGCTTTGATAAAAACACTAGGACCAAGACAATTTATAAAACAGTGTTTAGTTGGACTTATGGTTTCAGAGGGTTAGAGTCTATGATGTTGAACAAAGGCTTGGCAGCAAAAACAGTTGACAGTTCATGTCTTGATCCACAATTAGGAGGCAGAGCAGGGACACTGAGTCTGGCATGAGTCTTTTGAAACTTCAAAGTCCACCATCACTGACCTCCAACATAGCCACATCCCCTAATCCTTCCCAAACTATTCCTTCAACTGGGGACCAACCATCACAACATATAAACCTATGAGGGCCATTCTTATTCAAAACACCACAGTTGTTTCTATGTGGTATTTGTTGCTGCAATGGAACAAGAATCCATACAGAAAATTGGTACAAGACAGAGGACTATTCTATGATAAACCTGACCATGTGGGTCTTATCTTAAGCCTTTGGAGCTGGTTTGTAAGAAGAGTGTGGTAGTTTGAAATTTTGGCCTAGAGAAGCTCCTGGGTGTTATAAGCATACCTTAAAGGGCTATTCTGGTGGGAACATAGAAGACAAAATTCTGGGAGAAATGCAAACAGTGAAGGCTGGACTACTGATGTTTCGGAGAGAAGCAAGACTCCAGCTGGAACTGGTAGGGTCAGCTCATGTGATGGTCTTCCAAATAACCTGGCTGCATTCTACTGTGTCCTTAAAGCCTCAGTGAGGTCAAAGCTCAAGGAAATGGACTTCTTTGTCTGGCAGAGGAAATGTCAAGACAGGAGAGAGCATTTGGCAGCCCTTCCTGCCCTCTCCCCCTTCTGCTCCATGTGCTCTGTCCGGCTAAAGCGAAAGCAAAGCGTGGAGCAGAAAGATAAGGAAGATGTGAGGAAGTGCATATGAGAAAGTTTAAGGTTTCAAACAGGAAGAGTGCAGATGACAGGTACCTGTAATTGTTAAGGAGGTCAAGGCTATTAAAAGGAAGCTAGTGTCCCTCACCAGATAATAGGAAAGGTGGCCTGAAAGCAAGGCTCTACCTTGGGAAAACATAAATTCACTCAAAAGGAGAAAGAAGAGACTGAAAATAGCATTGAAGGGGGCCCTGGCTCAAGAGCAACTCTATAGGAAGGTACTTCCCCATGGGCAGGCCACCAATGCAACTGTGGTCCAAAAGGGTTGGAGCTGGCAGCGGAGCTTGGCAGCGTTGTTCATACTATGCTGAGGGCATGGAAGATACTAGGTTGAGGAGGTCATGGCCTCTTGTACCACAGGTCCAGAGGGCTGCTGAGGCAGGGAAGTTTGTGGCAGAGTTGATGTCCCTGCAAGAAGGTACTGAAAAGCCACAGCATAAAGCCGCGAGAGTTAAATGTAAGTTGCAGAGACCATGGGACATGGAGATGTCAAAGAAAGATGCAGGCATGGGATGTAGCTGGCCCCAGGGAGAGGCTATGTGAGCTTCCAGCAGTAGAGCTGGAGGGTAGAGTCACCCAAGTCCTTTGGAGTAGAGAGAATTTCATCACAAGTTTCAGGCACTGGACATGGGGCCTCAGGATTTGGTGTTTGGCCTGATGACTTTGGTCTGGCTCTGGCCCTGTCAGTTCGTGCTATATACCAGTTCCTCCCTAATTAAATGGAGTTGTTTGTTCTGTGGTACTATATACTGGCAGTATATAACTCATTTGATGCTATAGGAGCGTACAGTTAAGAGGTGGCCTTGATTCTCAGATGAAGCATCAACTTTGGACTTTCACTCAGTGTTGGAACTGATAAACACTAAAGGGGACTTTTCAAGTTGGATTAAATGTATTCTGCATTCTGAGGTGGCCATAAGCCTAGGTTGACAAGGAGTGAAAGGTTAAGGTTAAAAGAGTTTGGGTATTAAGGGGTGGAGTTGGGATAGTCAAAATGGACAGGTTCTAAAATGACCTAGCAATCAACCCTCTGGGCCTGTCTGTGAAAGGGGATCTGTATTGTGTTGTAATTGAGGTGAGAACATGTATGTGGTCCTATGACCTGAGTTGAGATCTCCCCTTCCTGAGCATGGATGCAATGTGACCAGCCACTTTCTGTTCCTGCCACAATACATTCTGTGACAGTGTTAATTAACAGTTATCTTGATAGGATCTACAGTCACCTAGGAGACAAGCCTCTGGCTTACCTCTGAGGTGGAGTTATTTGACCTCAGGGAATGTCAAAAGGGAATTGTGTTGATTAGCTTAGCTGAGGTAGGAAGACCCACACCAACAGTGAGAGGTAGCATTCCCTGGGTCCAGGATGATATAAAAAGAAAAGTGAGCATAGCCATCCATGGCTGTCTGCCTCCTGACTGTGGGTGCAGTGTGACCAGACCAGCTGCTTCAAGACCCTGTTACCTTGCCTTCCTTGCCCTGGATGGATGAGGGCCCTGCTTTGATTTTGTTGTTGTTGAGTCAAGAAACCAATACCCAATTACTACTCTGTGCTCAGCCACCCTTTCAGTGCATACTTTGGAAAACAACGGCTAAAATGGTTCCTATTCCAAAGAGCAAAGACAACACCACAGTGAAGAAGCAGTCCTCAGTGTCAAGGTACTAATCTGCACAGTGTGGTATGGTTGAAACTAACCCTTTAAGGAGTTCATTAGCTAAGTTAGGCTGTGGCCACAAGCAATACTCAGATTTAGTGGCTGACAGCAGGTGTGTTTGTCCACACCTGTTCTGCTACTCAGCCTAGAACTGAGAGGCTGTACTAATGAAATTGTTTCTTCATGTGCAACCTTATCATGAAAAAGGGAGGAGGTAAACTCAGTTCCTGGGTCTTTCAAAATTCTAATCAGATTTCATTAGACGAATCATGTCCTGCATCTAACCCCACAGTGGGCAGGGTCATGCAATCACAGCCTGTGCCCAGGAGAGGGAGCTGGCGAGCAGCGCTAACAACTTTGCAAACACTAGATGAAAAGTCTAAGGTTTTATTTATTCTTTTCCTCCTAGGTTTTAAAGGGGGGGGGGCAGTTTTATTTGATACTGGAACCGAATATGTCTCCAGAAGTCTTGAAAAGTTTTGTAATTGTGTTTAAGAAGGATGCTATACCTAACCCATAGCCCCTAGCAAGTACTTACAGAGCACAGAGACAGGTGACAGTGTATGCCAAACATAAAGTAGATCACAGCCCATGCATGCTGAATGAGTGACTGCACGGACATGGGAAACTTGCAGAATTTGACTTCTCTCTAGTAAACCTCTGTGATACTCAGATACTTTCCCATGGAGAACCTTCCCTTTCATTCATCTGCGTTGTTGCTCTGGGTGAGAACGGTCATTATTTACCCTCCTCTCCCCATATGAAGACAACATAATCGATTTTATCTTCCTCCCAGGAGGTTTCATAGATGGAATTGAGAGATTTATTCTTTTAATAAGTGGGAGTCAAATGCTGAACGAGTATCCTTCAAGCATGAGATGCAATAAGGACACAGAAGTTCATAATCACAAAATTGTTTTATTTTAGTTCGTTGAATTGTGCCTAGACTCTGACGACATTTTCTGCAGGGGATAGGATGGATAAGAATACAGAGCCATGGAACTTTCCTTGTGGGTTTGTTACCCTCTGCTCAGCTTACTCCTATCTCTAGTTAGATGTGGTTCCGCCATTTTTTCTGTACTCAGAAGCACATATGCCCACCATGCACACACATATGGCATGCACCTTCCCTTCTCCCTCTTTGTTTTCTTCTGTCTCCCTTTCTTTCAAAAATGAGACCTACATCTGTACATAATTCAGAAAGCCATCATAATCTATTATTTCATAAGCACATCTACATCACTGTGCATCATGCAATCGGTCTGCTTTGTTCTGATCAGCAATTTTTTTTTGCTTGTTTTGTTCTAAGACATACAACACATAGCCCCGGCTATCCTCAAGCTCACTGTGTGTATGAGTCTCGGCTTGAGCTCTCCTGGTCCTTTTGCCTGCCTAGACAATGGTGGTCGTAGACGCATGTGTCTGTCTCTGTGCCCTGTGGCTAAGCAGTTTTTACAGGAAGAAGCCCAGGAAAGAATAGTAAACTTCAGAGAACTTACATAAGTATTCTTTATGTGTACATATAGTTTTCTGTTCTACACATGAAGAACCCAATATTGCCATGATGGGATTCAGTGGGACACTGTATATAAAATGTTTCAAATATTGACTGAGACCTAGGGCTACATCCTGGTTGTCATGGTCATGGTCCCCTTTCTTTATTTCCTCTAGTCCAGGGAGGAGGAAAGCTTGTTTCTTATGTGATTCTACTCATTTGTTCCCTAATGAAAGTGACCTTCTTGACTGACAATTACTGGCTTTTTGCATTTTCATTTGATTCAACTTCATCTTGATTAAGGCCTGCCCAGTTCTCTGTTGTTTATTTGATTTTGAGACAATTCCTTCATCTTTCTCTGTATGGTAGAGACATCCACCGATGACTTTCAGCACTGTTGGCAAATATCTCTCCAGCCTATCACATACCCCTCAATCTATCGATGATCTCTTAGGCCATTTAGAAAATTGAGATTTTTGAAACATAAAAAAAATAACATGTGTGTTCGTTTCTTGCTTAGAGTGACCTCCCCACCCAATGGTAACATAAATAATCTCCTAAAATTTCCCTCAAAAATCTCTATTGCTTTAGTTTTCATATTAGATCCTTAATCCATGTGGTTTATTTTTATACATGGTCTGAAGTAAAGGGCTAATATTGTTTTATTCCAAATGAATAGCCAATTATTCCGCTCTCATTTATAAAATAAACTGTTCTTTCATGACTGAATTTAAATGCCACCTTTATCATATATTAAGTTCCTATATCTATTTACATCTGTTTCTAGGGTCTTCTACTGATTTCAATGAACATTTTTGTACAAGACCCCACTATTTTGATTGTACAAGTTCATATGTAATCTCCATCTTATGTTCTTTCTGTACTGTGTTAGTACTCCTTACATGTTCTCATACAATTTAAAGTCACACTGTTGATCTTTCTTTATAATTCCTTATAAATTTTCTAAATCTTTAATTTATAAGGAAAAGATTGACTTTTATGATATTGGGTTTTTTTAATCTGTTCATTTAGAGTTTATTTTATGGTATATTTTATACACAACATTTTGTTGATGCCTTGACAATTTAGTTTTAATGTGATTAATCATTATCAGGATTTTTCATTTCATTTTTTGAAGTGTATGTTTCTCTGTGTGCGTATAGCACAAGTGTGTGGAGTGTGGGTGACAGAGGAGGCTGGAAGAAGCTGTCACATCCTCTTGAGCTGGAGTTACTGGCAGCTGTGAGCTGCCTGGGGACAGTGCTGGGAACTGAACTCAGGTCCTCTCTAAAGCAGAATGTCCTTTTAACAGCTGAGCACTCTCTCCTGCCCCATTCATTCTAATAGAACTGTTTAGCTTTCTTTTAAAATTCTAAATGGCCTGCTAATTCAATAATGATTCATGAGCTTATTAAATGTGTGTGTGTGTGTGTGTGTGTGTGAGAGAGAGAGAGAGAGAGAGAGAATGTTAATGTGCAGGTGTGTATTATGGAGGCCAGAAGTTGATTTTAGGCACCTTCCTCTATTATTCTCCACATTATTTTTTTAAGACAGGGTTTTTTTTTTTTTTTTTTTTTTTTTTTTTTTTAAATAGATACTGGAACTTAACATTTTGGCTAGATTGGCTGGTCAGCAATCTCCCAGAATATGCTCAACTCCACTACCCTACACCCATTTTAAACTCAAAAAAAATTAATTTGCTTTTTAGTTTTAATACTGTGATTATCTTCTCTCGGGAACTCTAGGCATATGGTTTTGTAATGTGTAAATAAAGACAAATTGTTTCTCTTCCCCTCTCCTTACTCCACTCACCTTGTTTGTTATTTGATGTTGCATTAGCCAGTGTC
This sequence comes from Arvicanthis niloticus, assembly GCF_011762505.2. Classification (NCBI taxonomy): domain Eukaryota; kingdom Metazoa; phylum Chordata; class Mammalia; order Rodentia; family Muridae; genus Arvicanthis; species Arvicanthis niloticus. Next base: position 58,351,487 of record NC_047663.1, on the reverse strand, counting down.
TTCCGACCAGCACAAAGCTGTGTGTAGGGATGGATCTGCTTCCATCTGCTGTTAATGAGAGTGATTCTTACCTCGCATTGAATTTGCTGTTTGGCTTTAAGCTTTAAGAACTATCTTTATCATTCTTGAAGCTTTCTGCACATTTCAGCAACTGCCGTGACAAAAAAACAACAAAACAACAACAACAACAAAAATCAAGAACACAAAAAACGTATTAAGTGCCTTTTTCATGGCCTCGATATTTTATTTGTTGTTACAATGCACTGCATTACAGGGATAAATGCTTTAACATTGATCCAACTAGTGTTCCTGGAACAAGAACTACTTTGTATGCAAAGAGGGGAAAAAAAAAAAAACCCTGCAGGAAAAGACAAAGCTGTTTGTATGTGAATACGTGTAGAGAGAAAGCCAACAGACAGCATTAATGGAACCATGCAGCAGGAGTGATGGTAGTCTCAGAGAATCAGACAACTGAGACAATAGACTCCACAGGACTGGAGCCTTGTGCTGGGGAAGGAGAAGGCTGGACCCTAATGCCCACCAAAGGGGAAGCTTGACTCCTGGACAGAGATACCATACAACACTGATAAGTTACTGCACCATCTTGCAAGACAGACTGGAGTCAAGACAGTTGTAGGCCAAAGGATGGGTAGGACCAGACCTTGATCAAGACTGCTTCTTTGTGCATACCCCTTGCCCTCTGTTTAAACTGAAATCTTATCAGGACCCCTAAGATCTACATGGGAGGGTCACTGGACCTCTTTTTCCTTGTCTCTTTAGTTGGCCTACTGAGGTTGGGTGTCTGGGTCTGGAGCAGGCTCTGACTACAACTCTTATAATGTTATAGCTGAGCCTGAGTTTGGATTGTCAAGAGAATAAGGAAAGAAAAGAGAGGAAGTGAAACCTTCCAAAATACAAGGCATACAAAGCAAAAACAAAAGTCTGATTTCCAAATAGGTTTGATCACTCTTTTGGCAAGCTATCAGGGGGTGGGGGTGTATGCCTTCTGATCTCTGAACAGATGCATAAACTGTTCCCCATATGGTGGACATGGGTCCCACCATGACATTCGTGAGGAGCTGTAGGCTGAGTGTTGACTGTGTTCCTTCCAACACTGGGGAGGGGCAGCAGATAGAGTTTCTCTAGCCACTTCTGAATAAATAAATGAATTTTCTCTCTTTTCTACTGCCTGCATTTAACTAGTTGCCAAGTGGACTCCCTGCTTGACTCCTGAATATCTTGAGAAATTGTTCTTGTCTCTTCCCCACGGACATTACACTTGGCTAGGTCTCATTCTATGGGCAGGCACATGGATGGAGAGAGTTCCAGGCTTGCAAGATCACAGGACTGAGCTTGGACAGTGTCTGTCATGGAAGTTGCAGGGAAGTTGGGTCAAAGAAAGAGGCCAGTGTAGACACTCTACACTGATTTCATGTGTTAGAATCTCAGGGACAGCATGGGTCCCATCCCAGAGTTTTGCTTAATCTTCCTGGAGTAAAATCTGAATTATTTTAAAAATTATTTTATGTGTGTGTGTGCCTGCTTGTCTGTACATGCACCACGTGAGTGCATTGCCTGGGGTAGGGAGCAGAAGAGAGTGTTAGATACCCTGGAACTGGAGTTTTGTATGACTGTGAGCCACCCAGTGTGGGTCCTGGGAACAGAACCTGGGTTTTCTGCAAGAGCAGCAAGTACTTTTAACCACTGAGCCCTCTCCCAAACTCTACCCAGCTGAAGTTTCCAAAGCACTTCTGTCAGTTCCAGGTAATTTTAATTCTTAGCCTAAGCTGACAGCTGCAGTCCTCCACATGTTGACTTTTGGTCATCCACACAGTTCACACTATGGCAACATTTCCATAGGTTCAAGTGGAGCCAATGAATTCCTATTGCCTAGTAATGTCACAGCCATTAGAACAAAGAGGTACAGGCTAGCCCCCTCCAATTAGTGCTGATGCTGGTATAATCATTGATTGTCATGTAAAGGGATGGCACATGCAGAGATAGACAACATAGAGTCCTTTATAATGATCACAAATGACTATGGTACTCACTGTTATGCTTGCCATTGGTTTAGGAAGTACTCTTTCTGTAAACACAGTTTTACTATAGAGTATACTCATGCAGCTCATACTTAACAGGTCTAAACACACACACATACACACACACACACACACACACACACACACACACACACACACACACCAGGTTATACAACATACACAGGCTTGTGGAAGTACATGGCATGATCTCCATACAGTGAGGTATCTTCTTTAAAATGCAGCCCGAGTTAGCTAGTGATTGTTTGAGCAGAGGTTCTGGGAGTCTGATTCTGAGGTGGCTACATGGCATAATTTGCAATTTCGGAGAAGTTCTGCCAAACTCTACCTAGCACACTCTGGAGATGAGCCTTGAGGCCCATCTTGTAAACCAATGCTTGTTGTATTCTGCTGAGGATACCTGGTCAAGAGCAGTCTCACATGGAGTTGTTGAATAGTTGGAGAATTATGGTCCCAGTGGACCACTGACATGAGAAAAAATCCTGGGGCTTTCAGACCTCATTTCTGGCTGTTTCAGAGTGGTCAGGAATGGTGCGGATCCAGGGAAAGACAGGTGAGGAGATGGGTAGTGTCCCACAACAACTTTAGTGAGTGGTCAGGGTGAGTGTTGAAGGGTCAGGTGGAGGCACGGGAGACACAGGCTGTTTGTTACAGGCCTGTAGCTAGTGAAGAAGGGAGTAGACTCAAGTTGAAGGTGAAGTGGGCCACTGAATTCACACAAGTGAGGGTTGTTCTTCCATCCAGGAAGAAAGAAGCAATACAAGGTTTGAAGAAGGGCATTTCCACAGACAGGAAAGTGTCATGTAGAAAATAAAGACTAACAACTGTGGAGTTCTAGATCAGGAAGAGACAGGTTTGGGTAACCCTCCCTGTTTAGTGTTGACCCAATGCAGTAGAAAAATACACTTTAGAGAAAGGTAAAAGGGCAACAATTTTCTTCCCTGGTTGATTATGAGAGGGAAGAGGTCTAGGTTTTCGTTTCACAGCATTGTTTCTGCCTTAGACTCCTCAGCTTTTGTGATCTGGACACAGCAGGCATGCGCCTGTCTAGTATGCCCTATGGCTGCCTGATGCTGCATGTCCTGACCTTTAACCATTCCATCTTACGAATCACTGTCCAGACAGGATGCTTCTCTCCATCGATTTCTGCCTTACTCCCCTTCCCAGCCCTCTCTCCTTTCCTCTTTATTCAAGAGGTTCAAGACCTCATACCTTATGCTGGTGCTTGTAAACACTTGGTTCCAGCACATTTTCTTTGTTCCCAGATTAACCTCCCAGCTACCTCTGTCACCAACCCCTGGGGCACACCTAGGGGTCCCATTTTTAGAACTTCTACAGTAGATCTCAGACACAAGCTGTTTTCTGCTCTGGAAAGCTCACAACAAAGAGGTTGCCTCAATTAGCATAATGACTATAGTTCCCATGTGCACAATTCCCCTGCTCCCAAACATCAGAGCATCCATTCACCACGCCAGCCCCACGGGACAATAAGGCCCAGCACCACATGTCAGCAGGGACTATCTTAATCTTTCCTATATTGTCCCTGTCCCTTTTTGGAGTCACATTTAGGAGAAATTCTGAGGACTGTGGAAGACAAATTAAAAATAAAGAACAGCATCCCCAGCACAGTGTGTGACACCAGGGAGAAACTCAGTGAGACTTAGAAAGGCTGAGTTGTGTGTGATAGAGATTTGTGTGGCCAGAGAGATGATGGCTCAGCGGGGAAGGGAGCTTGCAGCCAAGCCTAGTGACCTGAGGTTACTACTGAGGAGCCACTGTGGAGGGAGAGAACTGACTCCTCCATCTTATACACGTGCCAACACACACACACACACACACACACACACACACACACACACACACACAGAGTGAGGAGGCTAGGTTGATTCCATGACAGACTTCAAATTGGCAGTTAAGGAAGGAGACTAGGCCTAAAAACTGGGTGAGTCCAGGCAAGCCCAGGCAAGTCAATCACTAATAGAAAAAACCCTAGGCTCTAGCCTTCAGGGCCAGGTATTGGAATGTCCCAGCCACCTGGCCTGAAGCAAGGACAATGGGTCTGCAGCAGTTTCCAGATGTCCTCAGTTACCCCAGAAAGTTTCCAGCCCCCACAATCTGGTAATAGAATGTCCTTAGAGATGGACCCAAAAGATTAACATTGTTAGCGTTCTGTCTAAACTCTACCCCCAGTTACCTGGCAACAGCCAGGTAGGCTGGCCCACTATAAAAGGGGCTGCTTGCCCCTCCTCTCTCTTGATCTCCTGCTCCCTTGCCTCTTGCTTCTCTCTTGCCCTCTTGGAATCTTCTTCTCTCACCCCACCCACCACCTGCTCATGGTCAGCCTCTATTTGTCTCCTCTACTTCTCTACTCTCTTTCTCTCTGCCTTTCTCTGCCTCTAATACCCTCTTAACTCCCCTCACCACGCCCTGAATAAACTCTGCTATGCTATACTATACTATCTGTGGATGGTCCCTCATGGAGAAGGGATGCCTTGGCTGAGACATCCCCTTCCCCCATACCTCACCACATACCCATAGAACATATTCTATATTTCTTTATCTTTTTATAAACACATCAAATGTAAAGGTCACCTACCTCTAATGTGCTTTAAATCAGGCCTGAAAGCTCACTTGAGTGTCGCTCTATCTTGGTAATAGGAGAGCCCAGTGTGCTGGACTTCTGCAGAATAAAACACTCTTTGCGTTTACATAATATTTGAGTCTAGGGTATCCTTCATCTGTGAATCATGGACCCTTATAACAGAGAGAGAGAGAGAGAAAGAGAGAGAGAGAAAGACAGAGAGAAAGAGAGAGAGAGACAGACAGACAGACAGACAGACACAAAATGATGAATGTAATATTTATATCTCGTTGGGAGGTTTTATTACTAACTACTTTGTTTTCACTTTCTTTTGTGCACAGAGATCTCCCGTACCCCGCAGGACAGCATTCACCTGGTCACTCTTATGTTTTGGTAAGGGGCTCAGCTCCTTGCATGGCTTGTTTAGGGAGAACACTGAGCTCTGCTCTGAAGGATCAAGCATCCTTAGTTGGCTTAGTTATGAGTGTGAAGGAACCATGATGCTTTACAGGCCCACTGGCTGTATCTCCCTCACCAAAATTCCCAAACGTCCTTAGGCCCTGGGGAACGAAGCTTTCATTGATAGGTTCTATATTCAGTAAGCGTACTCGTAGCAGCTTAATTCCTGTTTTTTTTTCTTTTTTTGAAACAGGTTTTCTTTTTCTCTTTCTTTCTTTCCTTCCTTCTTTCTTTCTTTTCTTTTCTTTTCTGCAGAATAAGTTAGATCATGTTAAGGAAATGAACTATGAACTCACAGTACAAAGATAGCTTCTTTGGTTCATATGCATCTATCCTGATAAACTGACTTTATTATGTCATTGGATATCTGAAGACTTGATCTGAAATACTTGCATTTTTATAGTATTTACTTTCCTCTGTTGCAATTATCAGTTCAAATTTGCAAAACTAAAAATAAGTAAATAAATAAATAAGATAAGAGGAAAATTATTTGCTTATACATCTTAGTCTAGAGGTGGTCTTAGCATCCAAAGGACAGACTCCCGTGTTTGTCCTGTGAACTCATGTGTTCCTGACTCGGGTTCTAGGGAGGGCTTCTGCTTCATGCAGAGGCCATGTTAGTTTCCTGAATTCATTGATTTCCGGGTTCAGCTAAAGAGGCTTGGGATTTGATTGGTCTCTTTCTTGCTTTTAGCTTCATGTTCTCTTTCCTCACAATAAAACAGCCACAGGAAGTCCAGAATGGAAACTGGACAGAAAGCAGCATGGTGGCTGGGAGAGTGGGATTTGTCCATCTGGATTCTAAGCTCACTAACCCTGTCTTCATAAGGGTTACCTTTATAAGAATTTAATCGTGTGATCTACATAAGACACTTGGAGGCTCACAACACCCAGCATCTTTTTTAACTGTTTTCAGGATGGCTGCTCAACTTTGGAGTCACCTGATAAGCATATATGCTCCTCAGATGGAAGCATTCTACCCTGCAGTGGTTCTGCCATTGTGATTTGTTTCCGTGCATGCAAGTTACCCATCTTGATCAGTCAAGGTGAACCTTGGCTTGGGCTTTCAACAGACACAAGCTTGTCTGGTTTTTTGGGGAACTAGTCAGGCTTGGAGTAGCTGCAGGTGTTTGGAATGAGAGAGCTGAGTAGAGAAAAATGTCAACAAAAAGGAGCAGAGCAGGGCCCTGATGAGTTTCAAGATCAGGCCATGCCTGCAGGCCATGGGCCACTGAATCATTGGAATACAGTTAAATGGGTTCCTGTCACTTCAAGGGGGAATCCATAACACAAAAATCAACATGGGATTGGCTATTGATTTGTTAACTAAGAGTATAAAAACTAAAATCAAATACTCCAGATTTGGGTATGTAATGTTCAGTGTTGTGAGGTATCCGCCAGAAAAGACACCTGGGATGTGGGTTAAATCCAATAGAAAGTGTTTATCTGGGGCTTTTCTCGGGCTGAGAAATGCATGCACACACACACACACACACACACACCAGACCCAAAAACCAACTCAAAACTAAACTTTATATTGACACACCTCAGTTAGCAAGAAGCAGAACTACAGAAGCCAAAACAGCAAAGTTCGTACATTAAGTGCTCACAGTGGGGACTCACGTGGAGTACTCTCAAAGCAACAGACTCTTTCTGAAAAGAGTATGACCTTTATCCTGTAGGACTTCAAGTATAAAAGGAACGAGCCTCCCCAAAGAGTAAAGAGTCTATAGAAACAAGAGAACCTCCAAAATACAGAGGAGCATCAATGGTCCATCCCCCAGGAGGTGGCCCAGTGGTAGAGGACACAGTACTGTACATGTTCAGGACACCAGCAGGTCCTGTCCTGCTGCCTGTCACAGAGGTAAGGAGCAGCATGGAAACACTTCTCTGTGTGATGAGCAGAGGCAGAGTAGGGGAGATATGCTCTGCTCAGGAGGCTGAAAGAAGCTAAGCTGTGCCATCTGGAGACCATGATGAATTTTAGGAAAAAGAGATTACCGGAGAAGGTATCAGCTGTCAGGCTGGAAGGCATACTGGATGCAGGTAACCATCACATGTGACACTGGAGTCCCAACTGGAGACTTATAGGGTGTTTTCATGTCTCTGCTTACCATGAAACTCACATTGAGTCTACTAGAAAATGTGTAGAGATTGGCAGGCTAGTTTGACTCATTGCCATATCGTGGTTTCAAGTCCCAATGTCAATGAATAAAGATTTGGTCCTCATCACTCGTAGAACGAGCTATGAGAAGATGCAGAGACTGTGGGAGTGTCACAAATGCTGCTCTGATGCAGCTTAGTCTTGATAGGAGAATGTGTTACTCTTGGGAACAGAACAGTGGTCACTGTTTTTTGTGTTTTTTGTTTGTTTTTTCTCTTTTGTTTTTTCAAGATAGGGTTTCTCTGGGTAGCTCTGGCTGTCCTGGAACTCACTCTATAGACCAGGTTGGCCTTAAACTCACAGAGATTCACCTGCCTCTAGCTCCTGAGTGCTGCAATTAAAGGTGTGTACCATCACTGCCTGGCTAGGACTCACTATTTATACAGAGGATATTTCAAATGATTTCCTGGAAGCTTACATTAGACTACTGTTTTTTCTTTGTAGCCTCAACTTTTTCTTTACAAAAAGACAAGACAAATGGGAATCATGTGAGCATCTACATTTGTATCTATTCACTTTTATTTTTTAAATGTTTGTACGTGTGTGTGTGTGTGGGTGAGAGAGAGAGAGAGAGAGAGAGAGAGAGAGAGAGAGCACTTTTATGTATGCACACATGCACATGTACATGTACATGCACATGTACATGTGTAGCTCGAAAGACAACTTGCCAAAAGTCAGTTCTTATCTTGGGGCATGTGACTTAGGTCATCGGGTTTGGTGGCAAGTGCCTTTACCCACTGAGCCGTATAGCTGACTTCTGTTGTTTACTTTTATAGTCACCCAAGTCCAGCCTATCTTTTGTGTTGGACCCCATCTGTTTTCTCTCCCCTCTTCTCTTCTTCCCTTGCTCTCTCTCCCTTCTTTAGTTTGGGTTCTTGTCCTGTGTCGGTAAATCTTTGGCTTGACTGGAGGATGTCTGTCAAAATACATCACAAAGAGTGAAGTTTAGCTGCAGCTAGATGGTGCTGGCTTGGACAAGTTGATTCTGGCTACAAAGCAACAAATGGGGACTTTTACCAGAGATCTAGCTGTTGCATATGTCCTAGTACACTAAGGGTTAAAACATCTTATCTCAGAGAAAGGGGACAGGGGAGAAGGGAAGGAGGAAGGGGAAAAGGAAGGGAAGAAGGAAAAAGGGGAGGAAGGGTATGCATGGGTGAGTTTCTCAGAGCCCAAAATCCTTATCTTTAGTAGCAAAGTCAGTCACAGGCAGGCTCCCTGCTCTCTGCTCTAATACATGTGTATGCCTCTCACACACAGTTGAGGTCACCTTCCCACAAGCTACAGGGACCCTCTGTTTTCTGATCCTGGGGGTGGCTTTTTATCCTTGTCAGACATGTGCTCTCAGAGGCACCTCTCTCTGGTGGTTGCTGTCTTCTTGAGTCATGTTAACTCTTGGCTGCTGTGATTCAAGGTCTTTGGGTTTTTCTTCTATAAGCAGCACCTTTTGGTACTGTTGCTTACTCTTCCCTCAGCTCCAGATTTCTCAGCGTTGGTGATGCTTGGTGCTCACAAAGGAATGTCTCCTCTCTGCACAGGTTTCACGGTGGGCCGGCTTCTCGGTTGTACCACACTGGAATAACATCTTCATACTGGGAGTCCCTGGACATTTCTAAACCCCAGCCTTTCTACCGAGTTTAAATTCACTTATCTTTCTTGACTTATTTATTTCGATGTTACAGAGGAAATTCAAGCTTAATGGAGTCAAAATGAAATTCACGTTCTTCTACTTGTGCCAAAGAAATCCCTCCTGTTCCCAGCACAGCACATAGCCGCAAGCTTGCCCCGAGCTGTGTGATGTTCAGTTATTTATTCCATCTGAATGCACAGGGCTTCTTTCGATTTTCTCTCAGCTGATGCTCTAGGATGGTTAGTTTTGTGTGCTGACTTTCTTGGGCTACTGGCTGCCCAGACAGATGGACAAACTATTTCCAGATGCACCTACAGGGTTGTCTCTTGTTTCAGAAGAGATAGATTTGAATCAGGATGGGGAAAGATCTGCCCTTGCTAGTATGGGCATCACTCAAATCACTGAAAGCCTGGGAGGAACAAAAGGGCAAAGAGAGGGTGTGACTGCTAGCTTTGTCAACTTGACACAGTCTAGAATAAATCCCCTGGGAAGGCAGTCTCTAGGAGAAATTCCCTATGAACAGTAGCAGATGCTGGCACATCTGAGAGGGATTTTCTTAGCTGAGTTAACTGAGGTAGAAAGAACCACCCTAAAAGTAGAAGGTCCTAGTCCCAGAGTTTGGTTTCTGATCTGTGCAAGCATGGAGAATGTGAGCTAAGCACTGACCTGCATGCCTTAACCCAGTCCCCTCTGCTCCTGATCGTGGATGTGATGAAACCAGCTGTTCAGGCTTCTGGCAGTGACGGATGGATAGCTGGAACTGTGAGCTGAAATAAAGCCTTTCTCCTCAAGGCTGTTTTCATCAGGTAATTTATCACAGCAACAGGAAGGAAGCTAAAACAGTAGGTAAATTCACTGTCTTCTTGAATAGGGTACCCCCCCCCACATTGAAGTTCCTGTTTTGTTGTGTATCACAGGGCGTCCTAGTCTCCATAGGCACAGGAGCCATGATGCACCTCTTCTAAGATGTCTACATATAACATATGCTTCAAATAACAGAGTTTTAAAGACCCTCCATTCATCTTCTACCTGATGGGGGCAGGAGGACAGATGAACACACCTTTATTCTCTGTGTTAGAAGGGCATGTTGTACTTCATTTTGTGAAAAGGAATCTATATACTGTTGATTTGTCTGTTCTGAGTTAGGTTTGAGCTAGGTGGCTTCTTATGAAGAAGGGGAGGCCCAGTGGCCTCTGGAAAATGAGAACACTGGTTCACAGAGAGAGACAATAATGAGAAAAAGTCCAGGAGCCCAGAAGGAGAGAAGTGCTAACAAGGCTGGGCCCAACCAGGGGCCAGTTAGGACACTCTGGAGTGGCTCACTGCTTCTGATCTCATTCCCTGGGAAGTCAGCTAGAAGCAGATGTGGGAGCTGAGTGGGCTAGGGTGGTGTGAGCTGGGGTGGAGTGGGCTGGGGTGGTGTGGGCTAGGGTGGTGTGGGCTGAGGTGGTGTGGGCTAGGGTGGTGTGGGCTAGGGTGGTGTGGGCTGGGGTGGTGTGGGCTGGGGTGGTATGGGCTGGGGTGGTGTGAGCTAGGGTGGTGTGGGCTAGGGTGGTGTGGGCTGGGGTAGTGTGGGCTGGGGTGGTGTGAGCATGTTGAGGGGCATGTCAGCCTCTTTGTGAAGTACTACTTATAGAACTGTTTCTCATCTCTTCTCGTTGGTGTTTGTGATAGCAGACCCCATCGTTTCCATTACAAATCCAGCTCTGTGCTCTGACGTGGCTGTCACAGCAGCCTAAGTCACTGCTGTCTAACCTTCATTTTCAGGCTTCCCCCTTCCTCCTGTGTTTCCTGAGTGTTCTTGTCATCTGGTATGCTTTCCGCCTCCACCATGTTGTTTACTTATATGCTCGTTTTGTGTGTGACAGGGTCGCACTGTGTACCCCAGGCTGGCTTGTTTTGTGTGTGACAGGGTCGCACTGTGTACCCCAGGCTGGCTTTAAACTCATGATCCTCTTGCCTTGGATTCCGGCTGTTGTCTTAGTTAGTGTTTTACTGTTGTGAACAGACACCATGACCAAGGCAACTCTTATAAGGACAGCATTTAATTGGGGCTGGCTTACAGGGTCAGAGGCTCAGTCCATTAGCATCAAGGCGGGAACATGGTGGCATCCAGACAGCCATGGTGCTGGAGGAGTGGAGAATTCTACATCTTCATCTGAAGGCTGCTAGCAGAACACTGACTTCCAGACAGCTAGGATGAGGGTCTTAAAGCCCACACCCACACTGATACACTTCCTCTAACAAGGCCACACCTACTCCAGCAAGACCACACCCTCTAATAGTGCCACTCCCTGGGCTGAGCATATGCTGTGTGCCATCACAGCTGTGTACCAGCAGAGCCAGCTTGCACCATGCCCTTGTACACATGGCTTTTCGGGATATTCACTCCTCTGCTCATCTCTCAGGTAATCATACTCATCTTCCAGACCACTAAATTGAACTACAGCTTCCCTGGAGATGTTTTTCCTGGTAACCCTGACAGGTACCCAAGGATGCCATTTTTGCATTACGTTTGACATTTCAGGAACATTCATATCTTTATAGTGTTTATCAATCAATGCCTTCCTTCTTCATAGACAATACAGACCAGGAAGAAAGTGACTCATGTCCCATCCCACCCCAGAACCAGGCATAGAACTCAGCACAGAAAAGAGGTTCAACAAACAGCTGTTGAATGGATGGAAATATTGGTATTAACTGAAATGCCACATTCATGTGAAGGCAAACCCTGCTCTTTTAGCTGTAGAAAAATAAGCTTAGGAACCCGCACATTCCAAAGCTTCTCTTCTCATGGTCTTCATCAGCAGGTGTGGGCTTGGTTGTAAGTGTCCGTAGGCATGTGGAAGTGACCCACTCTCCCTCCCGTTACAGAAATACATAGGAATGTTTTCTCAGGGTTGCTATTGCTGTGATGAAACACCATGAGCCAATCAACTTCAGGAGGAAAGGGTTTTATTTGGCTTACACTTCCACTGTGCTGTTCATCAACCAAGGTTGTCAGGACAGGAACTCAAAAAGGCAGGAACCTAAAGGCAGGGGCTGATGCAGAGGCCACAGAAGAGTGCTGCTTACTGAGTTGCTCAGCCTGCTTTCTTATAGAACCCAGGATCACCAGTCCAGGGATGGAACAACCCACCATAAGCTAGGCCCTCCTTTATCAATCACTAATTAAGATTTGCCCTACAGGTAGGCAGAGGCAGGCAGATACTAAATTCAAGGCCAGCCTGTTCTACAGAGTCAATTTCAGGACAGCCAGAGCTATACAGAGAAATTCTGTCAAAAACAAACAAACAAACAAACAAACAAAAAACAAAAAACAAAAACCTGAAACTTTGTTTTTTTGCTTTGCAGCCTGATGGTTTTCCTCAGATGATATTCCCTCCTCTCTGGTGGCTCTAGCTTGTGTCAAGTTGACATAAAACTAGCCAGCACAGATCTGCAGGGAGGAATGCTCTCCATGTCAGATCCACATTGAGGGACACTGTTTACTTTTACCAATCATTTAAAGACCTTAATGACTTAGACAAAAAAAAAATAGCTGTTCACTTTGGGTATTTCTTAGACCTAGCTATAAAGCACACCTGCACCTGCTTTTAATGTTGAGTTTCTCACAGACCTGAGAGATCAGATTACATTTCAATCAGGAGTAAATTGATTTCAGGATATGACAGGGTCGTCTGTCTTGATCACTTCTCAAGTTTGCATCTTGTTAATCTCGCTTCAGTTATTCATGTATTTCCTCAATTTTCTGATTTTCTTTATTTATTTAACGGCAACTTCTGGAACAGCTTTCTCCATACAGCCCTTTCTCCTCCTCTTTCTGCTCTCCGTGGGTATGTCCTTTGGGAGGTATTTTAACATTGTAACTTCCCGATCAAGTTAATGCCAGCACTCAAAACTACATCCAATTTTAAACCAGTTACTGCTTAGAGCTCCATAACGTTTCCAGTTCTTCCACTTCCTAGTCTGCTTTGCACTGCATTTCCCCAGCTTTGATATTCAGCATCTTTACCAGAAACAGTGTGTGGGAAGGCAAAGTTTATAAAAACCAAACCAAACAAAAAATAAAAAAATAATAAAAAAAATTACACTCTCAAAGGCGAGCGGTCTTTGGAGGAACTTGAGTGGAGATTGTGGAGTGTCAGATAAATGTCAGTGAGGAAGGAATATTTCCTGAATTCCAGAGACCATCAGCAACCAGGCCACATACACTGAGTCTGGAGGAGTGCAGGAGTAATGGGGCTCTGGTGGTCTCAACTGCCAATCACTGCATCAGTTACCCCCACATACTGGCTGTGCACTAAACTGTATTTCTTTTCCCTCAATTCAATTAATATTTTCTGCTAAAGATTTTTACCACCAGAATTGAAACCCAAAGAACTCATTAGAAATTTGTTGTTTGAAGTTTGTTGTTGTCGCCAAGTATAACCTCTCCCTGTACAACAGCTCTGGGAGGAAATTCATGTCAGACCAAAAGAGAGAATAGTGAAACCTACAAAACACTTCGGACTTCTGAAGTAGATTCCCAGGAAGTAATCCCCAGGTTTCCCCAATAGTTTGTGTTTGTGAGAAACACCTTACTTTCTAGTCTGTGACATAATAGTCCCCAGGCCCTACTCACCAGACAGACTCAGAAGGGCCATGCTCCCCTCCTCCCTATGGAGCAAGTTTCATGAGTCAGATCACTGGCTTTGCAGAGTCCACCAAAGGCTTTTAATTGAACTCGGTTCTCCATGCAATTACATGGCATTATTCTGGCTCAGAATAAGCTACTCATGGACTATCTACACCAATGACGGTCACCAGGGCTGTACAGGTGTGTCTCATCACACGTGTACCTCCTCCAGGCCCGCTGTATAACCCCAGTACATTAGCATGTTCTCACCATCTGCAAATCTATGGCAAGCTACCAGTGGTGGAACTATATCACTGTCGCTGGGATTTAGAAAATTCCCTAGTTTTATGGAGCTGATTCTCTCCTTCCTCCTTTTTGTGAGCTCTAGAAGTTAAATCCAAGTTGTTGGGGTTGTGTGGCAATAGCCTTTATTTACTGTTGAGCCTGCTTGCCAGCCTCAGCCTTTACTTTTTAAGTTTCATGATGCTAGAGATGGATTGAAGTTACACTCTTCAGTGCCATACTTACTGGCCAAATATGTCTCCTGAGCCCTGCAGATATTCTAAATTAGGATATACTGAAGATTTTAAATATACACTGGATTTGAACTTAGTCCAAAATGGCAAATCTTCTAATAATGATTTTCACCTTGCCATTTAAAAGATTACACTGTGTGGGATATACTGTATCAAGTAAAATACACTTTGAAAATTTACCCCACCTCTTTCTTTTTGTTGCAGGTAATGCCACTACTGGAAATTGGAGATGATGCGTGTGCACGCTCTTGGCTCATGGCTTGTTTCTGTTGGATGCAACGGCCTTAGACTTTGCCCCAAGTGTGTTCCAGTTAAGCAGTTATAAGACACCCTTGACCCCAGTTATGGAAAATCCTCAAGAAAGCAGAACCTGCAAGGTGTCCGATAACACGGAAGCAGGTTAGTAGCCTCATAGGAGACACTTAGAGATGTGTTTGCATGAAGCTTGTCAACTGCATCTTCCAAAGGCACAACTTCAGTTCAAATGTTGGAAATGATGGTCACTGGGGTTGGGAGCAGGGCCCAAAGACTCCGTATGGCTGCCTCAAGTGCTTTGAGGATGAGGTTGGAGAAGACCTCTATAAAGCTGGCTGCCCTGTGGTGGGACACCAAGGGGAAGCAGGCCATTAGCAAGGATGTTCACTCTTTTCAGTAGACCTTTGTTAGAGGGGCAAGCTTCTGCGGTTTCTAAGCATAGTTTCCCACAGATTCACTCAATCTGCAGAGGGAGCATATAGGATTTGAAAGATTTTGAGAGAAAATAAATACAGAAAACCAGAGGTATCATTTGCACAGACTTTCTTTCCTAAGCTGAACAACGTTAGAAAGCCCTTCTCAGGGACCCTCTCCAGATGTGGGTTTCATTTTCTGATCTGAGCCAGAGCATAGCTAGGGGCAGACAAAGACTAGGCTAAGATAAACAGAACTGGACCAGCCTCAGCGATCATGGGATCTGATGTCTCTCTGCTCCTTGATCTGCAAGGAAATTGGCCAACAGACTTTGCCAGAACCTCTGCTCTCAGAGTTGCAGGGATCTTTTCTCTTAAGAAATAGAGCCATGAATGTGGAGGTGGTTGCTGGGTAGCAGGTAAAATGTTTGGCAGCATGCTCACTACCCTAGGGCTCCTCTCCATGAGGAAATCTCAATCTCAGGAGATTTGTAAGGGAACCTGTTTTTTGAGTCACTCCTTGCTGGGTGCTGATAGGTTCCTTTGCCTTGAGTAAGTTACCTCTCTCCCCTGTCTCTTCCTGTGCCTTCTATGGTCTCCTCTCCACTACCCCTGTCCCCGCCATGAGGTGTGTGTATGTGTGTGGATCCCTCTGTGGTTTACTAGCTCTGGAGTTGCCCTCTTCACATGGGATTTCGCAGAGAGTGTATCAGCCTCTGCCCTCCTGCAGCTGGTATTCACATGGAGACCACAGTCATGTGGTTTGCACGGATTATTCTTTCTCGGTGTGAATTTTCTCTGACTAGGTAGGACTCTCCACAATGATCATGATCGTGTGTATGAGGCATCTATCATTAAACATGTAGTGACACTCAGCACAGGTGCCTCTGACTCACAACTACATCTTCTTTACTTTACAGGGTACCCCCACCTCTCCATACCTGTCTGGTCCAGTGGCTGGAGTACCCCTAAGTTCAGGTGCTGCTTCTCTCTCCCTCAGCTTTCCCCGTCTTTCCCATAGGTGAAGACTTTTAGTCATCCAAGTTTCATTATCCAGTGCTTTCTCTGATCTGTAGTTTCCTCTATATGCGGCATTATAGGTCTCATCAGACATTTTAAACTGTCAGGAAACTGAGGCAACTTCTCCAGTCCCATGTGGTATATTTTTCTCTGTCTCTGGTCCCGTCCGTTTCTAGACTCCATTTTCTCCCCCTAGGCCTCCGTGTATCCTGACTTCTCTCTAGAACATGTAAGACCCTGACTTCACAAAACCATCCACTTTAATCAAAGCCATTCATTTGCCAGGCATAGTAGTGGTGGGGTCAGGGTGAAGGTGAGTGGTGGTGGGGTGATGGTGGGGCAAGTGGTGGTGGGGTGGGGGTGAAGGTAGAGGTGGGCATGGGGAGTGGATAAAGAGCATAGTGAATTCAAAGCTTGTATGTTGAACAAGACAAGATCTTGTCTCAAAAATCCAAATATCAAACAAAACCAAAACCTTCAGTCATTCCCATTTGTCTACAGGATAGACCAAAATATCTCACTCTGACAGAATTCCCACAGCCTCTCCTGTCAGTCTCCTCAACTTCCTTGTTTGATTCTTCGCTTGCCTGAAACTCTCTCGCTAAGGTTCACATATCAGCCACAGCACCCCCAAGTATCCTCAGCTCCACGACTGACTGCTCTTTCTTCTTCTCTCCATCTCAGCCCTTATCCAGCCCTTGCATGAGTTCCCTCCTCTCCCCGGGGGAGCTCTGGTGAGTGACTCTTGTCTAAGTTCCTGCTGCCCTTGGAGAAGGCTGCCTGTGTTTATTTTCACTCCTGTGTGTGTATTTTCAGGTCCCAAGTACACAGTTTGGTAGAAGTTATAAGAGATTGTTCCCTGTTCTGGCACATGGCACAGCCTCTGTGGGATGAGAGGCAGACCATAATCACTTATGGATCTAATGCTGTTAGCATCCTGTGCTCAACAGAACAAGGGCATCACATTGCTCTGACTATTAAATCAAGTCTCAGCAAATGTTATATCTGACTTGATCGACTCTCGTTGGGTTTTAGCAACATGCCTGACATTCTATCAGCTGAACCTAATGACTCCCCAGGGAGCAGTGATGAGTTTTCTTATGACTTAACAATCGATGAAACTGATGTTCAAAGTCTATTTGCAACTATGCAAATTCCCAGGAGATTAATGACAGAAAAACTCCCCAAGTATAGAAGACTGGTGATGATACGATACGGTGGGCAAAATTCTTTCACTGTGCTCAGCTTGCTCAAGGGAGTTGGCTTTGCTTTTTGTACATCATCACAGCCAGCTTCTGTAAGAAGAGTGCTATACTGTTAAGTTGCAGTTATTGAATATGGTACCTACCACTCCAGGCTGGCTCCACTGCCCAGAGCTGGGTTAGAGTCCTCTCTTGTTTGAGAGGGACACCGTCCTACTTTGCTGGTCTTGGACCACCAGGGTTCCTTTGTTAGAGCTGCTTGGTGATCTGAGGCCACTTGGAATAGCCATCTGTTTGTTCATCAAGCTCTGCAGGCAACCAGTGAGTGGTTGAAGAGGAAAATGGTCCAGTTTCTTTGTGACTGTTGTCAGGAAGAAGGGTTGTTATCAGTTTGAATGCCCCATGTAGAACACACCTCCAACTGAGGCCTGTGTTGTGATGAACCTCTCCAGACACTGATGAGGGATTTCTCAGCCTTATGAAAAATAAGTTTTTTTCCTTTACACATTACTCAAAGTGGAACAAGGCAACCCCCCTTTCCAAATGTTTTAATTCTGATCAAAACCAATTCCCCTAGACAAACACATTGTTCTTTCTCCCTAGTGACCGGTGGACATGTGTTTTATGTTGGATGAGATCCCCTAGGGAGAACCCAGAGATGGCACAGAAGTCAAAGCCTAGAAATCTCTTATGGCAAGGATAAAAGCTTACTTCCTGAGTTTGTGGTACATGCTATATTCATGTGTAAATGTAGTTGGTGATACTGAAGGTAAAGAAAGATTCCTTATCTGGAAAGAAATTTGGGATGCAGATGTAATTGTGAGAATTGCTTCTTGTGGTTAGAGTGGGCTTAAAATGAAGGCTGTGGTACCTTTCATGGACAGCACTATTTTTATTATGGCTGTTGTGCTAGATGATTGTCGAGTTAATAACTGACTTCTTTCTTCCTTTCCATTTTTTTTTTTTTTGTCAACTTGATATAAGCCAAGGTCATCTGGGAAGAAGGAATCTCAATTGAGAAAATATCTCTATTCTCCATTAAATTGACTTAGAGGCGAGTCATTGGATGCAATTTCTGATAAATGATTGACATGGAAGGGCCCAACCCACTGTGGGTAGTACAACCCCTGGGCAGGGGTCCTGAGTCATATAAGAAAGCAGGCTCAGCATGCCATGGATGGGTACCACCTTCTAAGCAGCACTCCTCCACAATCTTTGCATCAGCTCCTACCTCCAGGTTCCTGCTTGAATTCATGCCATGATTTCTCTCAGTGAGGGACTGTAAGCCGAAATAAACCCCTTCTTGTTGCTTTCAGACATGGTATTTTATTACAGCACTAAATACTTAACTAAGAGACTGACACACTTTGGTGAGTGAAGAGTTCCGTGTAACCCAGGAACCATAGCTAGGAATGCACGTTTTATTCCAGCTCGGTTGTGACCTCTACATGAATCATAGAGTTCCTACACAGTTAGCTAGGAGGAGCTTATCCTGCAAGCTAGGCATTGTGTAGCCTTGACTGAAATAAATATGGTAGGCAACAGAAAATTTGGAAGAACTCCAAATCTGGGTGTTGCATTTGGGAAGTTTGTGATCAAATTACAACTTATTTTCTTTTCATTGAGAAAACCTTAATGATCCAAAGACTGATTGGCCAAGGGAATTGTTAGGATACACAGTGTCTTCTAACAGACATGGATCTAGAAATTTGTGACAGGCAGGTGTCTAGAAATGACAAAGAACTGGAGACCTCAGCACTGACAAATGACAGATGCATTTATCTTGGTATCAGGACAAACACCATTCACATAGCTAACTGGATGCATTTTCGATTGTTTGACTGTAAGCCTCAGTCCTGACACATACTTCCTCACTCTGGTTCCCGATAGGTACTTCATCGATTAGTGGAAAGGACATATTTTATTTTTTGTCTAACACAAAAGTATACTTTCAGCTACTTGTAGTGCACAGTCCACCAAATAGAAACCCGGGAGAGTTGAGGAAGATGAACGAAATCAGGAAGCTCCAGGCACACAGAAGACTGAGTATTAATGACAGAGCTGGCAAGTCCCTGGATTCACATGGCAGGGCTCCTGCCCATCATGAACTTTTTGCATCCATTTCCATATCGATAGACATAATAAAAAATGGGTATCTTATTCTCAAGGCTTCAGAGCATAGGCAGTCCCATGGTCTGTGGTGAATTATTTCTTTGTCTCAGGAGTTACCCTATAAATAATTCCCGAGGCTGAAAAGTCATAAAAATAAATCTCCATGTGTCTCTAACAGGAACTTCTGGTGTTCTCAATGTCATCTCCAAAATAAAGCGATCGCTGTTCCGAGTTGTTCCAGCATGCGTGTGTTCTCTTACTTCCCTGCCTGCCACCTCACTGGGGTGATTTAATGTCTACAGAGAAACGCAGGCGCCGGGCTGTCATCCTTGGAGATCAGGGATGCCTTAACAACTTCATAATCGATTCCATTGCTCATTTAGACTGGTAGCTGGAGGGCCTGTCACCAAACACACTTAGTGAATTGACTGAGACCTTGATGCCCAGCTTTGCCCTCTGAAAGCTGGTCGCCCCCATCTGCCCCCATCTTCTTCATTCCCTCCGGAGAACAACTTGTCCAAAAGCACACACATTTTCAAAAATAGATAAAAGGACTATACATTAAAAGACTCTGTAAATCCGTGCCCTGGGTAAAGCTCTGTTGAAAATCCCTGCCTGGATTGTCATGGGATAGAGCTGGGGTAGCCATCTTCGATTCCATGTCTGTATTGTGCCCATGATATCATTCCTGTATTACTCTCCAACCCATGCATGGATGGTTGTAGCACACGGACACTCCACACCCCTCTGCAAGGAACACAATGGCCAGGGCAGAGTGGTGGTGGTGGTGTGGTGGTATTAATTATCTACATTTACAATTTCTCAGAAATTTCTCTAAAACTCTCTGGCTTCTGGCAGGGGAGGCAGGTGATGTTTTACTCCTAGGAAAAGCCATGCCAAATAATTTACAACTGGGCTTGGTCTTGCTGGAGACCAGAATGGCAAAATAATGAAGCTGCAGATAGTTTAGCTTTCTAAGCTAATACGGTGAAGGAAAGATAGCACAGACTATTCTGAGGTGGAGCATGGGGATTGTGGGGGAAATTTAAGAAGATCTCATGATTCGTTCTGAGCACAGTTGTCCTGAATATTCTTGTAGGACTAGAAAATAATGACCATACTGATAAGACTCCAAAAATCCCACAACCCAGAAATAAACACTACTAGCAACGGAGAGCGTTGGTTTTCCTTTTCCTCTCTAAGTGAGTTTTGCTTTTCTTACACACAGTTGTGCCGTGTTTCTCGAAGTCAAGTGTAGCCAATGCTCAGTGGCCGAGCATTTATTTGTACGTGTGAGGCTTGGGATTCAATCCCTAGCACATGCAAACAAAAATATCATCTCACTTTTTTTTTCATTCCTTAGGAATTAATAAAAGTTCCTTTAAAACACAGCTTCAGTGTCTTGCATATCCAGGGACGTCTGATCGATCTTTAGACAGGGATCGGACCTGCTTTCAGCAGCTTTGTAGCAATAGCTCATCTTTATGCAAATGTGGATATGACAGTTCTTTTTTACCACATATTCATAGTGCTGTTCTTACTGGGAGAAGAACACAAATCATGTTAGGTTCTCAGAACACATGTTTTCAATTTAAAGGAAAGTTTATTGACAGTTCCATGTCAGCATCCAGGTAAACACCTTCTTTCCCGCACAGCACATCAGACTTGTGTGTAACAGCAAAACTAAAGGACGTTGAAATCTTTTAAGTCTTATTTATGGGGAGGTCAGAGGACAACTTTCAGGAGTCTATTTTTTCTCTGCCACCTGGGACCCTGGGATCAAACCCGGATCATCAGGCTTTGCAGCAAACAACTTTACCCAGGAAGCCATCTTGCCAGCCCCTAAAGGGCTGTTTTATGAGTAAGAAAAGTGACCGTTTCCATATGTAAACAGACAAAAGAAACTTTGTTCAAAAGTTTTTCTTTTTTTCTTGGTGGCATTCCTTCCTTCTCTTTCTCTCTTGGGATATTGATAGTCTGTAACTCTTCCCTCATTTTCCCTATTTATATATACAAATCGTTTCTATAGTAGAATAATCGAAAGCTTATCATATTATTTAATACAACCAGCTTCTATATTGAGGCTATTAATACTCTACCTAAGAGTATCTTTTTATTTTTAAATGATTTTTCTTTGAGTCAGGGACTTTCTATGTAACTCCGGCTGTCCTAGAACTTGCTATGTACACAAGGCTGGCTTTGAACTCACCAACTCCCAAAGCATGAGCTACCACATCTGGCTATTATTATCTTTTCACTTTAAAATGTAAAAATATTAAAATTTTTACTTGAATAAGCATATTGATTCTTTAAATTATTTTTAAAATGCATAGAACATGCTTGACTTTTTGAGTTATTCTCGTGTATTTAAATTATATTTTAATCAGATATTTTAAAAACTTAATGTTTTAGAATCCCGTAAACTTACCTTATTTGGGGCAAGTAATGCACTAGTTGAATTTAAAGCAAAAGTTTCCCACACCCACTACTCTCCCCAGCAAGGAGGCAGCAGTGTATTCTGAGTAATGTGGCTCAGGAGGCTGAGCTCTTTACTGCAAATCATGGCTGTGCCTCAGCTATTGGATGCAGCAGGTTGCTTCTCGCTGCACCTTAGTTGGATCAAGTGATGACTGGAACAATACAGGCAGAAGGCATTTAAGAAAGCATGTTGCCATAGAAACAACACAAGCATAAGTTTTAGATATTCATTGATTTGGGCTAATGAGTTTTTACTAAAGCCATCGGATAGTAGCAAACTATGTCCCAGCACGCTCAGTGATAAGCGTTGCCAGATTGGGTTTGTGGACTAAGACCTTCACCTTTGGCAAATGTCACCTTTGAAATAAGATCAACTGTTTCAGCTTTGTGATGTTTTCCCTGTTAAAAATACGTTAGATTTATTATTTCATTTCTCATTTGACCTGTGGGTTGTATTTGGAATTTTCCTGAAATCTTCAAATTATTGGTTCCTAATTAGAGTCCATTGTAGTGACGGAATACATCTGATAACTTGTGGTATTCCCTGCTTCTTCTACTTAGAGTGCCTTTAGAACCCTGGTGTGAGTGCCCACTGTGCTTGCTGACACAGTGTCCTCTACTTCCAGGGCCTCTGAGCTTACAGAACAGGGACATACAGGCGTGGACAATCAGGTTGTAAATAAAACTACTGTGTTGGCCATTGTATCTAATTAAGGCCAAACACGATGTCATATTAATTGCCCAGCTCTAATGAGTCACCCACACACACACACACACACACACACCCTTACTGATTAGTTAGCTTGCTAAGTTAATACTGAGCAGGCTGACTCCCATCCATTCTGGCTGTTCAGTTTTAGATGAGGCAACATCATAACTGTTAGTCATCACCAACTCCTACCATGCTCTTTGAACACACATTTACTTTATTTAAATATACAACCCAGCTTATACTATAATTTTGTACCATAATTATTTTCCTTTTTATTAGTACATGGCCTACAAGAGTAATTTCTTCCTTATTATTTCCTGTGTGCCCACTATCAACACTTACTTTGCTTCATGAATATTGATGAAATTAATTTTGTCATATCGTAGGGCCGAGCAGTGAGTGATTCTCCAGCATGAGGTTTGTGCTGCAGCCAAAGGAACCAGGTCAGGTCCCTGTTGTATCAGACATGCCTAAGGCCACTACATTGCCCTCAAGTTCAGTAGCTTTCAGTCTTTACTGATTTTGGTGGTTTTCTTTTGTCTCCTTGAAGTATATTTTTGCTTCTTTAAGACAGTGAAATATAGAGGGGCCTTGTTCCTCAGAATAATTCTCTTCTACAAAGTTCCTCATGTCCATCGCTGCAATTCCTTGCTTTGCATTTTAGTGCAGCAGAGAGAGAGAGCTACTGCTGTCTCCTCACTGTCAGTGTGTGTATGTATGTGTGCATGTGTGTGTATGTGTGTGTGCCTGTGCATGTGTTAGTGCATGTGAGTGTGTGTGCCTCTGCACTTGTGTTTGTAAGCCTATGCATGTGTGCATGTGCACGTGTTAGTGCATGTGAGTGTGTGCCTGTGCATGTGTGTTTGCAAGCCCGTGTGTGTGTGTGTGTGTGTGTGTGTTTCTGTACTGACACAGATGCACCTGACTCTGGCTCCATATTTACCCATAACTTACCCATGTTCTCTACACATCTTGAACTCATGACTTTATGTCTCCTCTTCCTGACATCCTCCCACCCCCATTTTATATTCTAGGGAGGTATCAGTAGGGATTCAGGATGGAGAAGAGGAAGGAATTGTGACTAAGAACTAGAAGCCATGTCTTGGAGTGTGTCCTTCAGAAAGACTGACCAGCACTGAGCCCAGCTGTTGGACGGCAGCTCACAGAAGCAGGGAGGAACTGATCACAGATGTTTCTGCTAAGATGGGAATTTTTTCACATACTTTAGAATTTATTAGACCAAGTAAAGTGCTCTAGACGACCACCAAGTGAAACAAGCGAAGAATTAAAACAGGAGGATCATGTGGCATCAGAAATCGCAGGAGATTGTGGACTTGGCAACCCACCATGTATTTTTATCTCTTTAAGCTCTTCCTATGAATATTGGAAGAATTTGCAGATTCAAAGAAATCTGCTTAATTCAATTAACAGCAAAGGGAAGGAAGATGGCTGAGCCCTTAAGAATTCAATTTGCAGGGGACCAGAACTCTGTTCCTGGCACTGACATGAGGCAGCTCACAAGGGTCTATGACCACAGTTCTAGTGGCCCCAAATTCTCTTCTACCTCCACAGGCACCTTCATTCACACACACACACACACACCCCTAAGCATAAAAGTAAATATCAGAGGAGAAGGGGAAGAGGATGGGGGAAGGGCTATGGGGGTGGGGACAGCGATCATAATGTAAAATGAATATTTTTTAAAAATATATTTTAAAAGAGAACTTTATCCAGGTGGTGGTGATATATGCTTTAATCCCAACACTTGGGAGGTAGAGGCAGAGGTATCTCTCTGAGTTCAAGACCAGCCTGATCTTCAGAGTACCTTCCAGGACAGCCAAGGTTACAGAGAAAAAGCATGTCTCAGAAAACAACAGGGCATAGGTGGGAGAGGACATCCTTGGTCCCATGAAGGCTGGATACTGATTGGGGGGGAGATTGGAGGGTGGGGAAGTGGGAGTTGGGGGGTAGGTGGGCACATCCTCATAGAAGCAGGAGGAGGGAGGATGGGATGGGGATTCCTGGATGGGGGGAAATGGGGTAAGGGAATAGAATCTGAAATGTAAATATAATATCCAATAGAAAAAGAAAAAAACCACAAACAAACAAAAAAGGACTTCAATTTGATTTGTAGTAATCATACTGTTTTAAATTCAGTATTGATATCTTTTAACAACTATCTCCTTGCCCAGAAATTATTTTATTTTTATAGATGTCTAAATGGATTGATATATGTGTTAATATTACCCCTTGAAAATTGCTATAGTTTCTGAAAAACTGTCAGTTTTTTGTAGAAAAAATTATTTTCTCTAATTTCTGATTTTCAGTGGTGATTCTGAATAGCAATATATACACACTGTGTGTGTATGCAACCTATTGAGTTCATTTAGCATTTCTCAAATGTTTATATTTTTAGATTGACCACTTAGGATTAAATAACCAGTTAGAAGGCTCATCCCTGGGGAAGGCTGGTTCTCCTCTCTTTGTTAATTGCCTGAAGTTCCTCCCTTATGGAGAGGACCATGAGATTTCCTTCATTCACAATGGCATGTCTACTGGTGTCATTGTTCAGGTCTTGCTCAGGCAGACGTACTGTCGAGATTCCATGAGTATAGCTTTCCTGACATAGCTAGAAGGAACCATCTCATGGCAGACTTTGTGATCCTCTGGCTCTTACAATCTTTCTCCTCCCTCTTCCATGATGTTCCCTGAGCCTTAGGTGTAGGGTTGTGAGGTAGATGTGCTCAACTGAAGCTGGGCATCTGATGGTCAGTTGTATTCTGCAGTTTGATCAGTTGTGGCTTTCTGTAATTCTCTCTGCTGGAAAAGAAGCTTCTTTGAAGAGGGATGAGAGCTACGTTTATCTGTGGTTATAAGGGTATTTAGAATGCAGTTAGGACTTACACTTGTTGAAGAAAGTGGTTGTAGTAAGTTCTAGTCTAAGATCCATGACCTCATTAGCCATTTGTAGTTGGCTATGTTTCTAGTACCAGGTATGACTTACCTTCTGTTAAATGTGCTTTAAGTCCTATTAAGTCCCAGATACTGGTTATCACCAATACAAAATTGTCCCTTTTGCACCTTGAGGGATATTTTGTCATGCTGGTCATTGTTGTCATTCATTGGTGTGACAGCTGGGTAGGACTATTGACTGTTTTCCTCTCTTGGGACCTTGCATAACATCTTCTAGTACATGAAAGCTAGTCCTCAGAGAGGAGGTTTGGGGGTCAGACTTGACACGATTTCTCTGAGTCTTGTGTCCAAAGTGCAAGCTGTCTTTGTCAACAGAGACTTCCTTTCAACTTCTGGGAGGCAACTAAGGGCAAGAGAAATAGCCTATGCTGTTTTGGAAATTTCTTGGGAACATACACCCCCCACACCCACACCCACCCATATGCACTCATGCCCCACCACACACTATCCCACACTATGTAATTTTAGGTCAATATAAAACAACGTTATTCCCCATGGGGTTTTTGAAATAATCTTAGTATTATTCATAACTTCTTTCTTCTTTTCCTTACATATTCTTGTCTCCTCTTTCCTCCATTAAAGCCTTCTCCCCATTTTTACAATTTATCTCTTCATATCACCATTATCTTTCCATTCTCAGCATTTGAATTTATAATCCTCCTGCCTCAGCCTCCCAAGTAACTGAGAATACAGCCTGTCCTGCCTGGGCGGGCCCATTATGTTAGGGAAGATTCTCTGGTAGCTTAAACAGTAACAATGACAATGACTTTTGGGGACTCACTGCTCAGATTCTGCAATCCCAGGTAACAGGACAACAATACTCTTATGCTTCATAGTTATATTAGGAAGCCAGAAGCTTGGGGTTAGCAATAGTTTTGGAGAGGTGAAGTATGGGTAATTATAACTAGAACACCCTCCATTGTGAAGAAGTGTATGTCTTATTTTGTTTTGGCGGAAGCTTCCGTGAACTTCCCCTGCCCTGGTGGATATGGCCAGACAAGGATGTGTGATGGCCTGGATCTTTTGAGCTGAGTTTCCTTTTCCTGCAGTTCCTACATGAGTTAGGATGGACTACTGAAGGTTTGAAGCAGGCTTCTCTGCTTGGAAGGACATTCTTCTAATTTCTGACTGGAAGGAGAACCCGGATTTAAAGTGCTTTCTAAAACAGTTCTTATTGTAGTATACTTATATCTAATATGCTAAATCTGGAAGTAATTTCTTCCAATTTTAACCACTTTTCAATGAAGATTATTGCCTGGGCCATTGGGAAGCCAGTCTTGTTTATCAGTGTTTTGTTGCAATCTTGGAAAGATGTAGCAGTGGAATTTGAAAAGCAAGTCTTCTTTCATATACCCTAGACTAGCTTGCAAGAGTGTTTATGGGAGGTTTAAGCCATCAGTCAATTGATGTTATAAATTCTTAAGCATAGACTCCTCTGAGGACATGGTAGAGCCAGATTAAGAAAGGCAGAGCCCACAGCCTTGGCAACATCTTGATTTTTATTTGGCTGATTTGAACACAACTGCAATAGCAAAACAGTTTGTAAACTCAGCCTCTTGAATGGCAGAGTTTGTGTACAATGTTAGATCAGTCTTGATATTCACACAGTCAGAACTATTATGTGAACTGATCAATTCTCTCCATAATTAAATGGCTGGAAACTTTAGATTAATCCCTGCTGTGTCACAGCTCCGTTGACCCAAAGACTTGCCATCCTGAACTTGAGTTTGTTCATCTATAAAGAAGAATCAGTCCTTAAACTTTCTGAACTGTACACACACACACACACACACACACACACACACACACACACAAATACACATACATTCTCACATATATAGGCATTTGCAGACACATAAACATACACTTCTTAATATATCTTAAGAAAAATTTGAAGCAAAATTCTTAGTAAGTGGATATATGACTAGAGTTATAGAGACTTTATTTCATTTTTTAAATTCTTGTATGCACGTTTCAAAACCAATAACTTCATTTTGCATAATAAACCCTTAATGTGTCTGTGGTACCAAACACAGTGCAAAAGACATTGTAAAAAGCACAACTGTACTTAAGAATAAAAGGAGTGAACACAGAGCACATAGTTTTTGTTTTTTGTTTTAAATCTCATATGGTATTGAATGGATACAGGTGACTTTGTGATGAGTCCTGAGATGTGTGGATCTTTCTCTGTTCTTCTGACATCATTGTCCCCAGGGCAAGAGGTCTATGTCCACTTAAGTCACACACACACACACACACACACACACACACACACACACACATACACACCCTCATCTCACCAAGTTCCACGTATGTGGCACTGAGAATTAGCTGTCTAGTAAGACTTGAGCTGCTTCCTGGACCCACACTAGTCCCGTCCCCAATTTTCCTCACTGAAGAATGTGGTGCTCTAGATGACAAGGAAAGTGTGCTTACAGGACAGGGAGTGAAAAGAGCAGGATGCTAAGGCTGAGGGATGTCTCTGCCTCACTCATGCTGAGAGAGAGAGAGAGAGAGAGAGAGAGAGAGAGAGAGAGAGAGAGAGAGAAAGAGAGAGAGAGAGAGAGAGAGAGAGAGAGAGAGAGAGAGAGAGAGAGAAGAGACAGACAGTTGAGAAATAGTAAATTCATATTTAATGGAGAAATAATGTCAGAGTTGGGGAGAGATCAGGTGATAAAAGCCACGTGAGTTGGCATAATCTCAGTCCTCAGGAGCAGAGACTGGCACATTCCTGGTGTTCATGGGTCAGCTAGCTTCGCCTTAATGAGCTTCAGGCTAACAAGAGACCCTGTCACAAACAAACAAGCAAACACCTTCAAGGTGAATAGTGTCTGAGGAACAACAGCAGAAGTGACCTCTGGCTTCCATGTGCATGTGCACATAAATGCACCCCTACACACATGAACACAAATGGAATAGTGTCCCCAAATTCCTCTTATTGAAGTGCTTTAAGATAAGTGATGTAATAATACTTTCAAAATGTTACAAGGAGCCAGTGTTTACCAATTTAATCCTCCTTTATCCATCCAAAGCATGTTTTATGTGTTGATAGTTCTAGAAACAAACACAGGCATGTAAGGACACAGGAATGAACATAAGATTGCAGAGGAATGAGGTGGACCCTACTCCCAATTCTACACTTTCTAGCACGTGTAGAATTCCCAGTGTAATTCATCCCTATCGAAGTGCTAGGCACAGTGCCCTGCCTCAGCCTGGGTCATGCTGAAACCCACCCAGCATGGCTATAACAATCCCTGGTGGAGGTTTGTAACAGCTTGTGTTGTTCCCCATCTAGCCCTCCAAATCTCAGCTGAAAAGAAGCTTTGTTGGCTCCAGTTTTTCAGTGTGAGTTTAAGATATTTCCATTTTCCATGGATACTTTAACATCTGACCAGCCGTGTCATGTGCCAGTTCCCATTTTACCCTCCAAAGGTCGAAGCCACACTCACCTTTAGAATTCCCTACTCAAAGCCCAGGGAAGTCCCTACCCAGCACAGCGAGCCATCTAAAAACTTCATCATAATCAGCTCCTGTAATACAGTGCTCCATCTGAATAGAAGACCTTACTAATTACAGCAGGAAGTTGAGGCAGGCGATTTAACCCACAGCTGGGGTGAAGCCTAGGCCTAGGGGTCCGGGTCTGCAAAGAGCCCTAGGCCTTAATTAGCTCTAGCAATTAAAACAGAAAACAATCCTCCTTTTTCTCATTAAAAAGATAAACGCCCTCCCCCACCAGCGCACTCGGATGCTAATTTGTCGGCAAAGATGCAGATTGGTAAAGACAATGGTTAGCTAGGGAGCTGCAGAGACCTCTGTCACCCCTTTGCTTGCTAAATTTCAGGCACTCTGGGATAATGGGAGGTTGATTGGGGTTAACAGGCTTATTTTCACAGGTCAAGTCACAAAACACTTTGGGTTGTGGGCGCTCTTGCATGTAATATCACAGGCTATAAATCAAACGGCTTACAGGAAGGGCAGAGCTCTCTGTGTGTGAACTGTGGATAACAACTGGCTTCTCTTTCCCCACTGTCTATCTTACTGTTTCTCTTTCTTCATGTAAGTACAGCCACAGTATCAGCTTGATAGATGGGGGACAGCTTTGCCATTTAGGTACTGTTTTATAAGAAACCCAGTGGTAGTGTCTTCAAAATTTCGGTGTTTGTTTTCGCTCCTAGGTAACTAGCACTTGACAGTAAGGAACAACTGAGCATCTCACGTAGCCTTGATAGTCAAAATCAGTGTGGCTGGGTAAACAAGCTAAATATTTTAAATGAAAGAAAACTGACTTTTAGAAGAGAGGCTGCATATTTCATCTCTGGGACTCAGGGCAGAACTGGGAGTCATTGAGGGCCTGTGGAACAGCTGACATCTTTGAGAAAACAAAGACACCGGCAGCATGAACCTTTTGGAGATCCTGTCTTAAGGTTGTTGCATAGAGAGCAACTAAGTGGAAATGACTCCAGCAGAAAGAAATAGTAGAAGGACTTCCTTTGAAAACCTGAGAAAACCTGGGGAAAATATCTATGGAAGTGAAGGACACTTGAGCCATTTGTGACCACCATTAATGCTTTCTGCTTCCCTTCTTTAGTTAGATAAAGAGAGTTGACTTTAGGCTTGTGCCTCCCACCCCCAATCCAAAGGCACCGATGTGGGCAAATGGGTTTCTTCATCAATTTGCTTACTTCCTCCAAAGGCCAGACTCATTTCAAACTAACATGCTTCCTTGGTTTTTGTAATATAATTTACACAGCTGAAGACTCACTCAAAATACACTTGAAACAACAAGTTCCCAGGAAGAGCTGTTCTCAGATCCCTGTTTTTGCATCTCACTGGTTTCCCACGCTCACAAAATGTGAACTCACCCACAAGAAGTCGGTCAATAGGGGTTCTAGTTTGCTTCCCAGCTATTGTGACTGGAAAACATTATGCCCAAAGAGCAACCTGGGAGAATTTATTTTTCAGGTGACAGACCATCACTGAATGGGGCTCACTGTAGGAGCTTGAAGGGAAGCCTCAGAGAAATGTAACTCACTGGCTTGCTTTCTCTGGCTTGCCATTGGCTTTCTTATACAGCTCTGGCCCATCTGCCTGGGGATGGCACCGCTCATAGTGTGGGTTGTAGTCCCCTATATCAATAAGCAACTAAGAAAATGCCACACAGACAAACCCACAAGCCAGTATGATAGAGAACATTCTTCAATTGAGATTCCCCTTCCCCAGATAGCTGCAAGTTTGTGTTGTGTTGACAGCTGACACTGACTGTGACAGGGAGGGGTGTTCCTTAGATTTGACAGAGCTGTGAATCCTCTGAACTTCTAAGAGAAAACCTGGAACTGAGCATAAATAGTTGAAGTGGAGGTCAAGAGTGGTCACAGAGGAGAACAGGAAGAGGACAGGATGAAAAGCGGTCTTAGAATGTGGTTGTCACAACCTATGACTGTTACCCAATGCCATTTACCTTCCATTGCTAAACAGTGTGGAAATGTTTAATGTAACCCATACATAAAGCTTATGAAATGAAGTAAATAGAACTCCCCAAGATCAGAAACACAAGGAAAAACACATACACAGTAGTAATCACACCACTAGCCACCACTGGCTTCCTTGCCGTAGGGTTGGCCGTCAGAACCGGGCACAGGCTCTGAGCTGGGTCTAGGGTTCTATATACACAGTAGTAATCACACCACTAGCCACCACTGGCTTCCTTGCCGTAGGGTTGGCCGTCAGAACCGGGCACAGGCTCTGAGCTGGGTCTAGGGTTCTATTGCCTATGTGAGTTATAGGGAAGAAAAATGTGTCTGTGGCTCCACATAGGATTGGAAGTAGAAGTGGGGGTTTCTTTTATACAGCTGGGACCCACAAGATGAGGGTCCAAGTTCATGAAAATGAAAAAGTCCATTTCTTAGTTGCATACATCATAAAGCAAATACATGATTTCAAGTTTCTGAAAGTGCTCTTTGAGAACTCTGAACATATCGCTACCAAAATGGGTGTAGTTTCTGAATTTATGGGCATTGTTTGATAGTCTCAAATAAAGAAGTCTAGAAGTCACTGTGCTCCTGAGAAAAGCAGATGGAACACTAGTCTGTAGGACCACACATGCTTCAAAGCCATCTTCAGCCCCCATGAAAGAAGAACTCAAAGTAACAGAATCATAGTTCAGACCAGGAAGTCAAGAACAGTCAGGGCATCAGACAGAAGAATGGGCAACCTGCCAATGAGAAGTGTAGAAACAATATTTGAATACTTTATGGCATATGATGTAGGGGAGCCCAGTCCACAATGGGTAGTACCATCACTAGGCAAGTGGGCCTGAACTAAGTGAGCAAACCAGAGAAAGCAAGCCAATGAGTTATATTTCTCTGAGGCTTCACTGCAAGCTTGTACACTGAGATCCCACCTTGGCTACCATTCAACGATGGTCTGCTACCTGAAAACTAAATTCTCCTCTGGTTGCTCTTTGGGCATGGTGTTTTGTCAAAGCAAACTAGAACTCCTATTGACTGACTTCCTATGGGTGAGTCCACATGGTGTGTGTGTGTGTGTGTGTGTGTGTGTGTGTGTGTGTGTGTGTGTGTGTGGTGTAACCAGTGAGATGTAAAAACAGGGATCTGGGAACAACCCTTCCTGGGAATTATTGTTTCAAATATATTTTGAGTGAATCTTTAGCTGTGTCTCTCAGTTATGTTGCAAAATCTAAGGTCTTTGTGTGGTTTAAAGAAGGTGGGAAATCTGATGGGTCATATTGTAATAGAATATTTTCCCAGTACATTTGCACAGAGCTCAGCGATTGGGCCATATGAGAGGTAGGTGGAGTGAGGAGTTGGGAGGAGAGAAGGAGAGGAAGAGACAAGGAGAGAGGGAGGAGGAGAGAAAATGCCAGCAGATATCAGAGTGTCTGTAGCAGACTAAGGTAGTTATTAATATCAAGGTTAGGTAATAGGGTTTACAATTCTAATTGTGTGGGCATCTTGTTAACTGAGTTATTTTCAAATCTATAAATATTCGATAATCTTTAAGCATTAAGAATCTTCATTTTACCAGGTACCGCAGGCATGGCGGGTATTGTCTGGGGTTCAGTCGATTTGTGGAGATAGCGTGGTTGGGCAATCCCCCCACGCCATCCCCGACGCTGGCATCTTGTGGGTGCCAGGGCCAGTGATTCTAGATAGCTGGAGCCCTGGTCCAGAGCCGGAGCTGCGGAAAAATGGTGCCTGTCTGGGAACAAGCTGGATCGGGCGCCATTTATTAAATATTACCTGCCACATCATGTTGAGCATGTTCCCTAGGAAGTGTAAGGGTTACTAAGTTTGATGCTTACATTGATTGTCGATTGAACTTGGCAGGACCTAGTATCACTGAAGAGACAGAAGCCCCAAGGTATGTCTGTGGGGAATTATCTAGATTAAGGCAAGTGAGAAGAGGCAACCCTCTGTCAGCAATGCTGTGCCCAAAAGATCAAACAATTGGAGCAGGAGTATTCTTCCCCCTCTGATTTCTGACTGTGGATGCCAGGAGACCAGTTGCCTCAGGCTTTGCTCCACAACCTCCCTGCTGTGATGGCCTGAGATTCCCAATAAACATTTCCTTCTTCAAGTTGCTTTCATCAGCATATTTTATCATAGTAGCAGGAAAAGTAGTCAATATATGAAGGACTAACAAAAAATACACGCATTTTAATCAAACTTTTAAAATGAGTAAAATATCCAACCCTCAATGAAAGACAAAAGAAGGAGGAAAGAAATCATCTAAAATCTAGAAGAGGAGAGAGTTAAGATACACCAGTAATTGTAATAAGTAAGGATGTATTGGGTATATCATACATTCTACATTGTATGGTACCATTAAGAGACAGAGATTCATTATAAGTTTTTTTTTTCTCTAAGATGTGCTTCTAAAACATGAAGCAGGGACTTGGAAAGTAGTGTCCTGTAAAAGATGCATGGAAGAAAACAGGCGTATACAGTGACATTAGAATCAACGAACAGTGTGCTATTAGGGTTAAAGACCGTCCATTTCTACAGGCAACAAGTTGCTTGGAGATCTGATAGCCTTTACCTACAAAGCATCAAATTGCAAAATGCAGAAATTGCATCAGTCCAAGGAGAAGCCATCATTATAGTGGAAAATTTAATAAATCTACATAAGTCCCTGAAAAATGGAGGCAAAATGACCCGGGAATATAGATGTTTCAAATAATAGTTACAAAACTTAATATAGCAGTCATATTTATTTAGAGTCTGGACCCAGTGAATATAGATCTATACCCAATAACAAAGAAAACATATATTTCTACATGATGTAGCCAGTCGTGAACATTGTCCTTACAATCAATCATAAAAGAAGTCCGAGTAACTCTTAGAAACTGTGCACCCCAATTTATGTTCTTTAATGAAAATGAGGTAAAATTATAAATTAATAACCAAAAGGTAATGTCTTTGTCAGAGTTTTATTGCTCTGAACAGACACAATGACCAAGGCAACTCTTATAAGGACAACATTTAATTGGGGCTGGCTTACAGGTTCAGAGGTTCAGTCCATTATCATCAAGGCAGGAACATGGCAGCATTCAGGCAGGCATGGTGCAGGAATAGCTGAGAGTTCTACATCTTCATCTGAAGGCTGCTAGAAGACTGGCTTCCAGGCAGCTAGGACTAGAGTATTAAAGACCACTCCCACAGTGACCCACCTACTCCAACAAGGTCATACCTACTCCAAAAGGGCCCCACCTTCTAAAACACCACTCCCTGGGCCGAGCATATACAAACCATCACAGGCAATTTAGAAAATTCTGATTTATTAAGGAACGGAAACACTTTTAACTAACTGATGTCAAAAGGGAAACCAAAATTATGATCGTGAACTATTCCTCCAACACTTCTATATACAACTTGGGGCACATGGAAAGTGCAGTGTGCAGGCTGTCCCACACATTACAAATTCTGATAGTAAGGACAAATGAAGTAACACACTCAATGCTTATTTCAGAAAGTGTGAGGGACAATAATAGCATAAATCCTCTGAAAGAAAGAACAATAAAGAGAAATGCATAAATGAATCAATTAAAAAGCTCCACAGACGCTAACAAAAGAGATCATGTTCATACATATAAACATGTAGACAATTAACCATGTTTTTGGTGTGATTAATGTAAAGAACACTGTAATATCAGAGGTAATATTATACTCTAAGAATATATTAATGTACCCTAATAACATATCATGCACATACAATGTGAGTGTGCATGTGTGTGTGTGTGTGTGTGTGTCTGTGGGCATGTGTGTATGGAAGTGCATGTTTATATGAAGACCAGAGACAACTTTGAGTGGCATTCCTCAGAAACTGTTCACCTTGGTTTTTGACTTAAGGTCTCTCATTCACCTAAAGCTTACTAGTTAGTTCAGGCTGGTTAGCCAGTGAGTTCTAGAGATCCACCTGCCTTACTTCTTCATTTAACACTATTCTACCTCATATGAGTTCTGGAGTTCAAAGTCAGGACCTTGTGTTAACAGGGGTCTCCTATGTTGTGCAGGCTGGTCATGCCCTTGGCCTGTAGTACAGACAGGTTTTGCTTGGACTTGTAATATTCTTGCTTCAGCCTCTTGAGTAGTTGAAAGTGCAGGTATATGCCACATGTCTAGCTCCACAAGTATTTTCTAAGACAATAAAGACTGAGGTTGCCTATAAAACTATAGAAAGATTATAATGGAGGTCTGGATACATGGAATAATAATACAGCACTTGTCTAGTATGCACAAGGTTTTGGATCAAATCTCCAGTATTTTGTGTGTGTGTGTGTGTGTGTGTGTGTGTGTGTGTGTGTGTATGTGTATGTGTGCATGCACATACACTCACAGAGACACAGATCCACAAACACACACACACACACACACACACACACACAGAAAGAAGGAAGAAAGGAAAGGAAGGAAGGAAGGAAGGAAGGAAGGAAGGAAGGAAAGAAGGAGGAAGAAATTATCTTGATAGCTGGGTTATATTATAAACAAGAAATGGTGCAAGCAAGAAACCAAAAGCAATTAAATCTCCTTTAAAGAACAAAGACCAAGCTTGTCTTGAATGGGAGCAAGCAATCTGAAACATGTAGTAATAAGACCATATGCATGTGAGCAGGAGGAGGGAATGAGGGATGTGAGATAGAGTAGTGGATTCAATTACAAAATTGAGAACAGCCAACATGATATGCATATGTGAGCAAAGGACAATATCATAAAAGGATGATGCCCGGCTCACTGACTCCGCTCATGGCTAAGATTAAAGACAAATTCTACCCGAGAGCACCTGGTCTGAGAAGGGTGGGGCTTGTAGCAGGGTTTTTGATTGTGTCTGTAATGAGTTTTTTAAAAAAAATAAGTAAGTAAATGTGACAACAACAAAGAAAAGAAACACTAAAATATTGCCTTGCCTGCCTGATGTATTAATAATGACATAGAGGGGTAGGACCTTGAGACTGACAGAAGCTTTCTTGCCTTGGGTAAACAGTAGCTTAGAGACTAGGGTCCCAGAAGATCAGAGGCTATTTGAGTATTAATAAGCTTGAAGAGGCAGACAAGTGAAAGTTGATGGGTCCCAGACAGTTTATATAAGAGGAGGAGTCGCCTCTTCCTAGTAAAGAACAAAAGCTAAGCACTGAAGTCTTAACATGCTTGCAATGTTTTAAATTTTATTAATATTTTCCCAACCTTTTAAAATTAAGCTGTAATTACATCATTTACTCCTCCAGTCCCTCCCATGCTCCCCCCATGTAGCTCTCTTCAAATATATGGCCTCGTTTTCTCTGATTATTATTGTTACACATACATATAAACACATGGATATATAAATACAACCTGCTAAGTCTTTTTAATGGTGCTTATATGTGTATGATTTCAAGGGTGGTCAGGTGATATTGAATAAACCTCCAAAGCAATATTCACCCTGCTTTTTTGTACCGAGGTTTAGATCATTGTTGCAGTTTTAAACCATAGTGTTAAGTAAATAATTAAATTATTGTATTTTCCTATTAACTGTAATTTTTAAAAGACTCATTTATTTTTATTCTATGTGTATGAGTATTTTGCCTAAATGTGTATATGTGCATTATGTACATGCCCAGTGGCTGCAGAGGCCGGGGCCTCAGCTTCCCTGGAACTGAAGTTATAGATAGTTGGGAGCCTGCATGTGGATCCTGAGAATCAAGTTGGGTACTTTGGTAGAACAGACAGTGCTCTTAACTCTCTGATGGAGCTGGTCTTAGGCTACTTTCTTGCTTCTTTTTTCTACCATTCTCCACCCTTTTTCTTCCACCGTCTCAATGCCCTTATACTAGATAAGAGAGAAAAAAAAAAACAAAAATGAAAGAAATTCCTGAGTAAGTCTGGTTAAGAAAGGGGGCGACGTGATCATTAGACTACATCCTGCTGATTAAGAGTGTCAAGTTCCCTGGGGGGGCAAGTTTGATCTTTGCTGTCAGGATATCTAATTTTTTCCTATTGCTCTTGTTGTTGCTCCTCCTCCTCCTCCTCTTCCTCCTCCTCCTCCTCTTCCTCCTCCTCCTCCTCCCCTTCTAACCATGACCAACAACAACTAACAACAACCAACCAACAAGCCATTATGCCTCTCAGGGCCCTAGCACTTATACCCCTCTGAAAAGTCCCCAGAATTCCAAATGTCACACAATTGCAGAAACTATCTGCAACTGGCAAAAAATCACACCTCACCTAGAGCATGAGGCAAATCATAGTCAGCTGTTGGGGACCATCTGAAGAAGCCCCATATTCTACACCTGGGATTAAAACCAAAACCTATTCCTATAATATGTCTGTGGTTTTTTTAAAAACCCAAAATTCCAGAATTCTCACTACACTCTAATCCATTTCTCCAACCTTATGGTTACTATAACTCTTTTTGTCTTTGTTTAAGTTTGTGATTAGAAGCCTATGGGTGGGTCCCCAATCTCATAAACACTAAACAGACTCACCAGGTTGTATTTATATAGTCATGCCATGTCTCGTATCTCTCTGTCTCTCTACCTGCTTGTCTGAAGATCAAGATGTAAGCTCACAGCCTCATGCCTTCCTGCCATAATGATCAAGAACTAACCTTCTGAAACTGTAAGCAAATCCTCAGTTAAGTGCTTTCTTGTATAAGTGTTGCCTTGGTCATGGTGTCTCTTCAGAGTCTCTTAGAACACTCACTATGCTCAAGTGGACTGCCTCACATCCACGGGCATATAGATAGCACTAATTGGACATATTTTTTAAAATGTTAGGAGTAATTTAAAAAGAAATAAACTAAGACATTTTTAAAGAATTTAACTAAGAAGTTCTTAAATAGCATTAGAATGTAGAATCCCTTTTCCTTACATAGAAAGGCCTGTCTGGTAACCCTGAAAGATCAATGAATGCTCATTCCAGTTACATCAGTTGGTCATTCATAATTCTCATTGACCTTGGGCTAAAAAGGAAATTTAGTAGTTATACCTTCCTTGTATACATGTATACATACTAAAATTTCCAAACAAAATGAACCTCATTAATATACTTAAAATTCTTATAATATGTAAACCAAGATAATGAGACTACACAACCATCATATTTTAAATTTATACAGCTACTGGAACAGCAGTGTTCTTTAAGAAGACATGACACTTATATGTATTGATAAGCCTGGGCTTATAACCACAGGCAATTCTTTTACCTTAGGAATCATAATGAGCCACTCACAGAAGTAATATCAATACTGAGATGAGCTATCTGTATATCTATTGAATTGTCTTGAACAGGTGACAAGGTACAGTGAAATCATCACTAAAGATAGGTTGTCACAGACAGCATTTTTATTTCATATTTTTAACATTATTTAAACACCTGTTATTAGTAAACGGATGAACAGAGTTCACATTCCAAAGGTGAGGAGATGGTGTAGGGTTATAAATCAAAGTGGTTCAGTACAAATGAAAGTCGGCCAACAAGCTGGGAAAAGCTCATCAATAAATAACTTACTGAATTCAACATTCTAGTTATTCCATAGTATAATTAATGAAAAAAAAACATCATTCTAATACATACTAGTGTTTTATCCAATAAAAAACAAAATGCATCTGGTCATCAAACTGATAATCAACAATGTTGCTCAGATATGTTGGCATGTTCGATTCCTCTTTCCTCCCTCTCTTCCTCTCCTCCCTCCCTCCTTTCTTTCCTTCGCTCTTTCATTGGATCCAGTGGTATAATTGCTACAAGATCAAGTCTTTTGAGAGTTTAAAAAGAAGTTTTGAGACTGATTTAGCAGCATCTGTTTTCAAAATATTTACAAAAATCCTCATGGAGAGGCTGTTCACTGCGAGGGAGTGGCGTGATTTTTATTATCCAATGAGGTAAGAGGACAAGAAAACAAGCACCAGAGACTTAAAGTTGCTGAACAATAAACGTCATCATAGCTCAAGCGCTCCTAGGAGAAAGTAATGCCTCAGCAGCACTGGGCATGCTCTGGTTTTCTGAATCCACAGATTGCATCCACATTCACATCTGTTGGTAAATTAACCTGATCCCATAGATCCAGACAGAAATTCTCAGCTTATTTCATAAGGGGCTGGGCTCTAGGATAATGGCCATAGGCTATCTGCTTGGAACTGTGTGTCTGTCCCCAAATGTGAACCCCTATTTTTCCGGAGGATTGGGCTTTCTGACTTTGTACTGTGGTCATTGGTTATTACTGAAATCCTTTCTCTGTTGAAGATCTGAGTTTAGCCCTTCTCGGTTGGGAGTTAGTTAACAATGCAGCCCATGCACTGGCTCTGCCCTGCCCTTTTAATATTGGTTTACTGGATGCTGTAAATTAATGGTTCAGAGAGAAATGCAAAGAGGGCTAGGGTCTCTTGGATGCTTACTGGATGGAATGTAGTTTCAGGGTAAACTACATTCAGTCAACTCTTCCAAACTCTCAGATCCTTGCAAGTTTTGAGGGCCCAGTGAATCTACATACAGATTTGTACAAGGATCACAGGGAACAGAACATTCTGAAGCAGGATGAGTACCCCTGCTGTGCTTTTGTTGTAGGAACCCAAGATTCTGTTTCAGACTGAACATAAATCCAGCTTCTGGCAGGCTCATTGCTCTCCTGCCAGTTATTGCAAAGTGTGAACCACTGTTTGCATGGAAGCATCTTATAGATCAGCTTGCTGGGTATCTGAGCAAGAGAGGTGTTGGGGGCTCTTTTTTTGGATTTGTAGGTAAAAATAAGTGGAGAGGTTGTTGAAAGATAAGCACATGACCATATGGGGACGAGAGACTGCTGGAAGAAGACCCGTTGGTCTGTTTGGAGAAACTGAGACTGGTTCCAAATTGGGCAGAGTTGCCCCTCTCCTACCCCCAACAACAACAGTCATAACTAGAGTGAGATTTCAGATGCATGGTAAGATCTTTTAACTTAATTATATTCATATTTCCATTTAAAGAATAAATGGTTGATATGTTCCTAGTTGAGTTAATCCATTAATTTGCATAATCAAAGTCTCAATAAACTTAGACCAGGAGATACAGCAAAGACAGAAAAGTAGGTGCCTTAGTACACTACTGGGGAATAAGAAAGAAAGTTTAAGAGAGGGTAAAGATTGAGGCATTTTGTGCAACTTAGAGAATACTGAGTTAGGCCAAGTGCATACTGGTGTTCTGCATAGAGGTGGGATGAAGGAGTAAGCTCTGGCTGCTGCTGATTTCGTACATGACTCCTTCATTAGGCTATGCATGAGGTAACATGCCTCAGTTACCTCATTCCAGGTTCTTGCCCATGAATTGAATATGACAGCCATGGGAGATTCAGTCAAATCTAACCTGCTTTTTCTAGACAGCATGTTAGGCTCTTGGGATACCTGTGCTTCCAAAACAACTGTCCTAGGGCCCATGTCTAGGACATGCACAGCCTCTTCTCCAGCTCTGGGCCCTGGGAAGGAACTCAAGTGTATCCTCCTGGAAAGAAGCTCCTGGCAAAGAATGTTGGGAAACATTTGGGCAGAACTTGGAGATGTGAGTCAAGATACGGATATATGAGTATAGGATAGGAAACCCCAGTTGTTGTCTTCTCTGGGCCACACAGTGTTGGGGCCAAGCATGCATGGAGCTTATCTGATGCAATCGCAGAGGAGAGATGTTCTATAAATTGCTTAAAACTTTGGTAGGTGTCAGAAGAAGCATATCTAATTCGCAGTTGTTAAGTTAACATTTTTTTCCCTCCTGGCCTAGTGTAGTAGTATGTGTTTATAATCCCAGAATTTAGAAGGTGAGGTAGAAAGGCCAAGAGTTGAAAGCCAGCCTCGGGTACATAGTGAGTTTGAGGCCATTTTGTGGTACATGTCACCCTACCTTATTAAGCAAACAAACAAACAAACAAACAAACAAGTTTCTATACTTCCCTATCTATCTATCTATCTATCTATCTATCTATCTATCTATCTATCTATCTATCTATCTATCTATCATCTATCTATCCATCCTATCTATCTATCATCTATCTCTATCATATATTTGTCTGTCTATTACCAATCTATCAGATCTGAGCTTCTTCTAGGATCTCTAGAAAAATGTTTGTGTGTGTTCATTCTAAAGGGGAACAGATATATATTGTACCCTTACATATACATCTAACAAGATGGAATTACTACCCTGTTCTATAATGACATTGCCTAGAATTCTGTTATGTAGGAATAGAGTAAATTGGACTTCTGAAATAGTTGAGTATGCTGAGTTCTTCTAGCTTGTTAGAGACTCTTATCTTGGGGAAGGAAAATGCCTGCAAGAAACTGCCTTAACCACAGCTCTCTGGTCACACCATCGTCCTGTTGGCTTAAGATAGAATGTGTTCTCTTCCACCTGCGACGTCCATTTCTATAAACATGTCTAACTGTGACGGAAATTTGTCTTTGGTGGTCCCAGGACTCAAAAGCCACCCTAAGATGGTCACATAGATGACAATTTTAACACTGTTATCTGTAAAAGTTATAAGAAACTGTGATTCAAGATGAAATTCTCTTTCAAAGTTGTAGCTTTAGTTCAGGCCTGGACCAATAAAGCTGAGTTCTCTGAGTACCTACATGGCTCTTCTCTGGCCAGTGTTTCCATAGCAACTCATCCAATCTTTCATCCAATAATTATGCTCAGTCTCTCTGCTTGAAGTAGCTAGCATGGATACACGAGCATGCATTATTTAAGGTTTAGTGGTGGATTCAGTTGGCCTCTAGTCATTTGTACCATCCAGCCCCAATTAAAGAGTGGCAGCAGTGGCTGTTGTACCAGTTGCTGTGTTAAAACGCCCTGGCCAAAAGCAGCTTAGGGGAGGAAAGGGTTGGTTTAATCTTATATTTCCAGATTATATTGTTGAAGGAAGCGGGAGCAGGAACCCAAGCAGGAACAGCAGAGGGATGCTGTGTAGGGCTCACTCACAGACTTATGTTCATCTAGCTTTCTTAGGCATCCTTGGGCCATCTGCCTACAGTGGGGTAGACCCACTTGTACCAGCTGGCAAGCATGATAATGTCTCATAGAAATGACCACAAGCCAATCTGATCCGGGCAATTCTTCAGTTGATTTCTCTTCCCAGGTCACTCTAGATTATGTCAAATTGACAATAAACACGGACCACAACATGTCCTTGTTCTTAGCACCTCCTGAAATTGCTTCAGTTTCAATAGCCTCACACAAATTCCTTCTTGGGAAGATTCATGCATCCAGTAAATAGTGGATGGCAAGTGTGTATGCTGGCTACTAAGACAATCCCAAAGCTTGCAGAATACCCTGACATTCAGGGGGAGCCTGTCACCTTCCTTTAGTATACCTCATTGTGTCCAGCATCCAATCCTGCTTGATTCCTTTCTCTTGCTCAGCTCTCAGTGCCAAAGATATGCTTTATAAACAGAGTCTGTTTTCTTGAAAGCCAGACAAAGATAAGGCTCCTTACACATACAGGTACAGTGTATCTTCCACTTAGGCAAGAGATAGAAGTGAGGCATGAAGATAATACTTCACGACAAATATGCGAATGTCATAATAAGTAGGGAAGTGGTTTACAAGACTAGTGGGAAAATTTTGATTAAGAGATGAGCTAGTCAGGACTTTTCTTATTCTTTTATAGGAACTTTCAGAGACCATAGATAACATGAAATTGGGGT
This sequence comes from Arvicanthis niloticus, assembly GCF_011762505.2. NCBI lineage: Eukaryota > Metazoa > Chordata > Mammalia > Rodentia > Muridae > Arvicanthis > Arvicanthis niloticus. The sequence goes on along the minus strand of NC_047663.1, from coordinate 58,309,116 downwards.
AGAAAATTAGAGTTCACATCATTCTGTGGGCTTGGTTCCTATTAGAGATGACAATCACTAATAGGATTACTATTAATCACTATTAATCACTAAGGTCTGTGAATCTTTTCTTCAGAGTCAGATTTTTTTTTTCTACACTCCTAGAAGGACTGGCTAAGATGCCTTATTAACCATGGGTTTTGATTAGGTTGGCATCAGATCCAGAGGGAATCAACACATTGGCTTAGTTAGACCAACTAGCTTCTTTCCAGAGGATTTGGAATGGGGAAATTATGATACTGTATTGGTTTCCATTGGGCCCTGAGATGATGAAGCAGACAAGCCATTCAGGATATACTAAATACAAAGAGCTGGTATGAAGAAAGCAGGAACAAATGATAAAGAAACAGAGAAGTAGATCATTGGGTCTGCAAGACCCCAGAGACAGAGAGGGCAACTTCCAGTCCTGAGCCTTGAGTCTCTCTTACTTTAATCTCACACAAAATTGGATTGGATGCTTTCAGTTCTATGAATCAGCTCTGTATTTATATCCAAAGAAATCAGCATTTTTTTTTTTGCCTAAAATGGTCTGTTTCTTGTAAAAAAAAAAATCTGAACTAATCATAATAGAGAGGGATCTTAATCAGGACTTGCTAGATATTTGATATTTCAATGGGAGAAGATAAAGAGGCCATGGAGCTTGGGGTGAGGACAGATTCACATACTGAGACACTTATTAGTTAGACACATCTTGAGGATAATGAATTGCAGGGCAGTTGGGTCAATATGGAGGGAGTAGAAAATGAAACAACAGCACAAAGGTTTACAAGACTAGTGGGAAATTTTTGATTAATAGATGAGCTAGCCAGGATTAAAGAGTTTCTCTATTCTTTTTAGGAACTTAAAGAGACCACAGATATCATGAAACTGGGGTAGAAAAGCAGTAAAGTCTGGTCATCAGAAGAACGGGAGAGCATGAAGTGGAGTCTTACTTGTGACAGGGCAGTAAGAAGAGATTAATGTGAATAGACCCTGGAATAAAAAGAATCAATGGGGAGTCAAGAGGAATGTTGGCTTTTAGTTGAGAGAGAGAGAGAGAGAGAGAGAGAGAGAGAGAGAGAGAGAGAGAGAGAGAAAAGACACTCCTTCTGGGGTTGCACAGGCCATACCCAGACCAACTCCAAAGACTTCTACCAAGTTGTCAATGTGAACATTGGACATTGTCCTTGAAGCTGGACAATATGGGTGGGTAGCCTTGTTCTTAAAGTTATATCTCTATGTATGACTTTATGCTCTTTCAACTAAAGACCACAAATCCCTGTTCTATCTTATTTTAAGACAGAAACTTCTTTGGCCCATTCTGTTGATGAGTGACAATTTATCCTGGTCTTAGTGGGATCCTTTAGAAATCCACAAGATCGGAGCTTTGGATCTAGGTCTCTCTGGGTCTTGTAAAGGGGCTCTTCTCTGTGTGTGAACTCCATCCCCTGCACTGATCTTTCAAAATTGTTTAAGTTATTTTTCCCTTTGGTGTGTACAATTGACTGAAAGGGAGGTGGGATTCACTTTACTTATCGTCTCAGAGGCTTCAGGGTATCTGAAGGCATCAATCACAGTGGCCAGAAAGAGAGAATTCCTGTGCTGGCTGGCTTCTCTGTTCTCAGTGCTGTCTGGCTTCCTCTGTTCTCAGTGGTTTTTCTATGTAGACTCTTAGACTATGGGATCATGCCACCCACATTTGTGGGTAGAGGTTTCTCTCTTAGTTAACTCCCTCGGGAAATGCCCTCACCAACATGTCCAGAAGTGTGTTTCTTTTGTGCTTCTCATGCCAGTCACCTTGACTATCAAATTTAACCTTAACAGTGATGGTTCACAAAACATTTCTAAGAGCTTTTTTTGTTACAACTCAAATGAAGAACCTTCTTAAGTGAAATTTCCAAAGACTAAATATCTGCTTGTGGCTTGTGGACATCAATTGGGACCAGGTATTCAATAGTATTGAGGTGTATGGTTAACACATCTCCATCTCTTCCTCTCCCCCTGCCCCTCTTTCTCTCTCTCACACTCTCTTTCTCTCTCTGTCTCACACATACAGACACAGAAAAGATTTTTTTAAAAAGACAAATGTTAGGAAGAGAGGGAGGGAAACAGGGAGAGAGAAAAGAGGAAGAAATAAGGGAAGGAGGAGAGGAAGCCCTGTAACTTTAATTTTTTCAAAGTTTACTTTTAATGATGGTTATCAAATGCTTTAACCTCCCTTTTAGCCCACCACCCAACAGAGGTAGTAGAAAAGAATAGATAACAGGGAAAGTGAACCTTTTTAGAAAGGGTTCTTTAGAGCAGATCCTACCTGTGTTGTCAGGAAATCAGCAGTCCAGTTCATAGGAGTCAGCAGTGACAACTCAATCCACTCAAAAACACTTCATGGATACACCAGCAAGCCAGTTCGACAGAATCTGGCTAGCAACAGTGGTAACATGACCTAGCAGAGACAGCCAGGCCTCAGCCCAAGCACAAGTCAGGAGGAGAGACTAGGAAAGAATGTCAGGAAAAGTTCTTGCCTGTGCCTCTCTCAAGGAAGTGAAGATCAGTGAAGACGTGAGACCAACAAGCATTGCACAGCTAGCTCTATAAGCAAGTCTAGCTCAGCCTCCATTGCCCAATGAGTCCTATTTATACTCTCCAAACATCACATGTCCTCCATTGGTCTTGTCTCAGCGCATGTGTCTGTCTCAGTTGACTTCACTCTGCATATCAGCCTAAGTCTGCAGAAGTGGCAAGAAACTAGCACATCACCAGAAGATTTTTGGTGTGTTTCTTTCCATGGAGTCCCAACAAATGGAGCTCAACTATGCCTGTGATGTGGACCAATACATGCCTGTCATTAGCAAAGAATGACATGTGTTTTTTCACATTCTTGCAGAACATCCTTTCACCTGTGTCTGCTTCAGCTAGACGTTCCTTCACAAGTCTGCTTTAGTTTTTCACCCGTGTCCACTTCAGCTAAATGTTCCTTCACATGTTTGCTCCAGCAAAACACCATCCAACACAACTGACTTTCCAAAGAACCCTTATATTTCCACTTCAGAGACCTGATCACTACATTTAATTTTGTGACACTAATACTCTCACTTTGGCTGACTCTCATGTGATGTGATAAACCAGAGTTCAGAGTAACTCGTGACCATGTTAGGATTAATTCTGGCCATCTGTGTGAAGACAGGGGTAGCAAAAAAGAAAGAACAATCGAAAAGTTGTCAAATACCTAGTTTTAATGCAGTGGATGAAAAAGAGGAAGAAAAGCAGACTGTTGGGAGCAATAAGCACTGAGGAATGGAGCATGGAGAAGGAGCCAAAGGTGGTGAGCAGAAGGCAGTCTACAGACTTGAAATATGAAGACAAATTTAATAAGGATTTGGGGAGGAAAAAATGGCAGATTACCAATACTTTCATCCTTGCAGAAAGGGGTATAGAAACAGAATATTTGGAAGACTGAATTAAGAGTGAGTGGAGAGCAGCCCCAGGATCTTGGGCAAATTTTAGAAGCTGTTCTCCATCCCTGTCCCTTGGAATGTTCTAAGTGACTGTGAAGGTGAACGCAGCCTATGAGAGTGTAGGGTGTATTGGCTAACAGCATGGTCTGTGGTTCTACCAGTCAGACCTGTGTCTATGGGAAATTGGGCAAATTGAAACCTAGGAACTAATATGTATGGCAGTTTTAACACTAGGAAGTGGAAACTACAATAGCATCTATCAAGTACATTAAATGTTTATGGAATGAGTTAATGTAATTAAAATGTTTTTAGATATTATAAATATTGTATGGAAGTGATAGCTTTAATTATTTAGTGAAGTACTTAGGAGTGTCAGATACATACGGGTACTGGGTTAACGTTAGTTGCATTTATAATTTTGGTTGTCTGCAATGGTCTTACCCAGATTTATGATCAGTCAGTGTTTCCATTTCTTACTGCTTGCCAGAGCATCTCTTCCAAGATGGATGGAGGAACACTTCGCTGCTGCCTCTGACCTCTCAAGCTCTGCACTTGTTTGTACTTCCATGGTCACTCAGTCTCTCAGTTGCATGGTTCCACGGATACCCAGTCTCTCAGTTCCGTGGTTTTGTTTTCTGTAGGCTTTTCTCATTGGTTCATATTCTTGAGGTCAGACTGAGGCTCAGGTCTTCCCTGTCACTATGCAGGTCAGCACAGGGTCTTGGCCACTGCAGGCAGGAGTGAAATAGTACTGAGACCTTAGCTTCTATGAGAAATGTGGACCCAAAGTAGGTGGAGTAGAAGAGGAAATAAATGTCCTGACCTTTTCTGTCTCTCAACCTCAGCTTTGTATCAGCATCACCTTCAATGAAACTGGACTAAAACATGGATCTGCTCTCATCCAAGTCTGGGCAACTCCATTGTTGGAGCATCAGAACACAGGCTTCTAGAATCAGGGGCAGAGATCAGAGAATAGATTAAGTAAATTTTAAAGATATGTTTTATGTAAGACAATCCAACCAAGAGAGTATATGCAACACACATTCCAGTTTGCTTTCTGTTGCTCTGATTAAAAACACTTTAACCAAAAGCAACTTAGGGCAGGAAAGGATTTCTTTGGTTTACACTCCTAGATCTCAATCCATCACCAAGGGGAGACAGGACAGGAACCTGAAGCAGTAACATGAAGAAGAATGATTGCTGGCTTGCTCTTGTGCTCATTCTTACATGGCTTTCCTTTACTGCTCTGGACCACCTGCCACCCACAGGTGTCTGGGACCTCCAACATTAACTAGCAATCAAGACAATTTCCTTTAGATGCTCTTACCCCAATCTGATCTGGGCTATTCCTGAACTGAGGCTTTCTTTGTGAATGACTCCAGGCTCTGTCACGTTAACAATTAAAGCTAACGAAGGCAACATGTCAGCAGCACAAAAATGCTGCTGCCAATTTGCATTTTTTACACTAATTATTCAAATCTGGTATGTATTTTATATTCGTAGCACATCTCAACTTGGATCAACCACATTTATAGAGCTCAAAAGCCAAAGGTGGCTAGTGGCCATCACGTTGAAGAGACTAAGCTCTAATCGGCCATTAATCTCATCCCCTTGAAGAAATCATAAAACCCAAAAATCTAATGAGATTAATCATGATAATTGCCTACACAATTTAATGATGCACTGGTGAGGATGCATGGTATAAGGCTTTGATCCCCACTGTCTTCAGAAGATCCAAACATATCTTTTGGGATTCGGTGTTTATTAATAAGCCAGGATTAAAACACCTTTTACTTATATAAAAAGAGAGACTTCCATTATTAAACAGATCAAAGGAAGCAAGTGGTACTCATAAAACAATCCAGCCTACAAAATCATCTAAGAAGCTCTGCATTCTGAAGTACTGTGGCAAGAATGAGCCTATGGTATTTACGTTCCAGAAATAAGTTGGTGAGGAAACAACTCACAGTCTATACTAGCTTTCTGTGGTGAGCAGCATCACACTCTCCTTGAATGTATGTCGCTCCATCTATAGCAAGTGTCTCTGCCACTGCCTGTAAAGCTTACTGTTTTCTATTCAAGATCATTGTGAATATGAAAGCTGGAGTCTGTTCTCAGTGGCTCACCATAGAGTGGGCTTGCCTGTCCTCTAAGCAGATTTGTTTTGTTCCTCCCAAATTTTACAAAACTTTCCGTTTTGTGACAAGACCAATATTCTTAGGGTTTGGTGACATTGATAACTATTTTTTTAGTGGAATGTTTTTCCAGCAAAACTTTAATGTGTTATCTTTTATTTATCCTGGTATTATTTTAGGGTAGAGAGATTTCTTCTGTTGCCTTTGAGTAGCCCAGGGTTTCTTACTGAACAGGAAGAAACTGTATATAAAGAAATATATACTTCCCTATGGTGGCAGTTGGTAATGCTGTATTGCCTTTATATAATTAAAAGCTTCCCCAGCAGGTTTATGATTTGGAAAGTGAAAAGAAGCAAATCTGGATTCTCTCTGCTGCAGTTGCAAGCTAAGGCAAACCCTAGCTTGGTAAGCAATTGTTACAAGCTGTTGACTGGATGCTCTGCATCCAGCAGACTAACCTAAGCATATATTAGACTCTATGTTAAAGCAATAACAGTTATGCACGTTACAGTTCTGAGTGTACTCTAGCCTTTCTTCCCTCCCATACTATTTTACCTTCACAGAGCAAAGGCTCTACTTCTGAAAGGGTCAGCAGGTGCTCAGGTTTCATGGTTCTCTGTCCCTTCTTTGTGAAGGCCAGCCAGAAGAGGCCATCTTCCAGAAGGACGTGTGTGCTCATGTGAAAACTCTCCAGCTTCCAGAACCATGTCTGGGAGTTGACATTAGCATTCAAAGAGGCCTTCCTTCACACTGCGAGTGTTTGATGAAGAGTCCTCAGTGTAAACTCCTGGCTGAAGATGGACGGCCTGAGTTTATTCAACGGCCAAATATTTTCCAGACATTTGTTTTGGATGGAAACATGTGTCTTTCCCTGGCAATAATTTCCTTGTGAGATATACAGTCAAATCCCAACTTGCACATAAGGGGTAGAGAAATTTCACTCAAAGCCCAGTTCTTTTTGAATATGCAATGATTTTTTTCCATAAAAACATTAGAAATAGCAGTCAAGAAACTGAACTCACCTCTAAACACTTACTTATTTCAAATATTGGTTGATATGGTGTATCAAGAACAGAAATAAAAATCTTCAAAGGGACACCCAGGACAGTTTGGGGGATAGATGGCACTTGAATCCCATCACTGGGTGTATCCAAAGTAGTTGAAGTCTTTGCTCGGTCTCCCACTTTCTATGAACAACTATTCACAATAGCGAAGATATGGAAACATCTAAGTGCTCATCAATGGAGACAAGGAAAATTCAGTGATGCATAATGGGTATTACCCAGTCAAAAAAAGAATGCTGTCTTGCTATCGCACAGTATGGACAGACCTAGAGAACCATGTGTAAGTGAAATAATTCAGGCACAGAAAGGTAAGCTCTTATGACCTCACTCTTATGTGGAATGTAAAGAACCATAGCCCTCAGCAGTAGAGAGTACAATAATGGCTTCCAGAGGCTGGTGCCAGTGGGTGGGGGTGGGAGATGCTGATTGGCATTTATGAAGCTACTATGAGATAGAAAGACTAAATTCTGGGCTCTAGCACACAGTAGGGAAACTGTAGCAAACAGTGATTTAGGTTCCAAAATAGCTACAGGAGAAAGTTTTGAATGTCTCACCACAAAATGACATACATTTGCGGAAATGGATATGCTAATTACCCCCATGCTGATCACTATTCAATGTCCATACATACATGTGTCAGAACAGCACGTGCTTTTCTGTAAATATATACTACTATTTCTTTTTTTCTTTTTTAATGAACATAGGTGTGGAGACACATTGACTCTGTGACTTTGGACATACCACTCTTTAGTTTAATTTATAAAAAGGAGAACGTGGTAAGATGTATTTCACAAAGCAGTCTCATAAGAACTGGTTGGTTTTTAGATTGGATTTTACTCTCTCTCTCTCTCTCTCTCTCTCTCTCTCTCTCTCTCTCTCTCTCTCTCTCTCTCTCTCTCTCTCTCTCTCTCTGTGTGTGTGTGTGTGTGTGTGTGTGTGTGTGTGTGTGTGTGTGTGTACCTATGCCAAGGTGCACATGTAAAAGTCAGAGGACAACTTGTCAGGAGTCTGGTCTCTCCTTTTACCATGTGGGACCTGAGGATTGAACTCAGGTTGTTAAGCTTGCTTGCAAGTGCCTTTCCCTGCTGGGTCATCTCACTGGCCCTGTCACATGAGATTCACACACACAGGTATATCTAAATAGACCAACTCCTGGGGTCACTGGTACCAAGTAATTGTTTTCTCTTATTATTGTGCCCTTCTTGGGATTGTTAAGGTTCTGATTAGGTTTTCATGGCTAACACTAATAAAATGGGAAAAGTAGATGGTATAACTTGTTTCCCTCTATAGTATTGTTTGATGTGAAGAAAGGACATTAGAGGAAAGAAAGAACAGATGGACCCTGATGTTAAATTATGGGAAACTGTCAAAGATTTTAGAGGTTGTATTTTTTTCATTTTAGGTTAGGTTTCTGTATCATCAACACTTTAGAAAACAGAGACGTACAAAGGGGAGATAGAGAGACAGAAAAGACAAAGCCCTTCAAACCTGACCCTCTTCCCAGATGCTTACTGTCCATTTGAATTTCTTTCAGATTTTCCTTTACGTCCTCTGAAGACTTTTTATTGCTGTTCATTGTTTCAATTTTCTGTTTTCCTGAAGGAAAACATTTTTCTTTGCATTTTTTTTACAAAGCAAAATTGGATCCTGAAAATTAAAAACATGCACCATGTGCTTCAGATGAGACATTGTTATTAAAAAGTGAAGCTCAGTTAGGCGTCTTTCCCATGCTATAACAAATAATGGATACGAGTCAACTTAAAAACAGGAAAAGGTTTGCTTTGATTCTTGCCTATGGTCAGTTGCTCATCACTTTAGAGCCTGTGATGAGGTGACACAGCACAGCAATAGTGAGTGTAGTAAGTTGCTCACTTCAAGGCAGTCAGGAAGAAAAGAGAAAAAGACAGGAAGGGTCAGAGCCTCATATGCCTCTTCAAGGATATGCACCTAATGCCCTAACTTCCTCCCAGTAGGCTCCACCTTGTGAAGGTACCACAACTTCCCAAAGGCACCATTGAATAGAAGTCAAGAGCTCAACATCTAGGCCTTCAGGGAGACATTTCATGACCAAACCATGGCCTAGATGAAGGCCTGTGGAGACTGGAGTGAAGGAGTCGACACAGGGAAGGGCACTGAGATGCAGAATGTAGTGGTTGGATTGAGAATGTGAGGTACTCAAGCCATGAGCAGCATCTGATGTATAGAAAGCATGCATTAAAATGTTTGGAACACCAAAATAGGAGTCAGAGTTATCTTCAGGATTTTGGAAATGGTGGGCAAGTTGAATCAGGCAATTTTGCTTCTCTTCTGGGTGTCATGGTCTCACAGTGCAGGACTGTCTTCCATACCGTGCTAGATGCTGACAGCAAAGGAGTTCACATGGAGTTCCCACACTCACTAGTAGGATAAAAACAACTTGTAAATGGCAGCTGAACAATCATTTCATAATTTATTAAATCATGGTTTTGTTGTAGAGAAAAGGGCTAGAATCTGAGTGAATTTTTAAGTTTTCAGAAAATTTAAATTCTACCACCCCAAGAGAGAATGCAGAAAGTTCGTGTACTCCTTTCCCCTTCGCAGGGAAGGGAGATTTACAAAATGAACAATTTAGCAAGAGAGGCAGAATTCGTTTTGAAAGCATTGAGAATAGGGTCTGGGGAGGCAGCTCAGCCAGTAAGTGAACTCAGTGCCCTTGCAGAGGACCCGAGCTTGCACCCTCTGCACGCTGTTGTGCTTCCATGGCCTCTGACTCTGTGGTCATGGCACTCCTGTGCACATGCCCCCTCCCTCTCCAGAAATGCATCTTACGTATCTATTCAAGAATTTGCGTTAGGAATAGGAGCTAGTTTTTGTAAAACTGAGTTTAAAGTCCTGGAAGAAAAATTATTATTTTCAAATGCTAAAAAAGAAAAGAAAAAAAGAAAAGGAAAAATTCTCCTTGTAATACTTTATTTGGAAATTAGTATTTAGTAGCCAAAGTCCATCCTTCAAACTCCCAAGCTTCAAAGAATTAGATTTAAGTATCTGTAGAGCCTGTTAATTTGCCCCTTCCTTAAACACAGTGCAGTGAAGTTTTGGCGAGCGCACGGGAATCACATTATAAACAGTAACACACCATGATAGAACGGGTGTTCCCTCTTCAGCCCTTCAACATGCGCTTGCGGCGTTGAGCTATCACCTGTCATTTCTATGGTCACGGTGCCTCATCATGCAAAGCTGCTGCTTTCCACTTTTCTTGAATTTATTTCTTTGTTAGTCTATCAAAGCTTGGGTCTAGTTCTGGGTTGAGATCAACTTAAAGAGGGGAAAGAAATTTAGTAGCTCACATGAGCAAGCCCAGACGAGCAGCTGTATCAACTATAATAAGGGAGTTAGGTGACACCAGGAAACTTTTAGGCCTGTGTATCCTTCTGCCTGTGGCTACATTGAGATGAGGCCACACCCTTACAGCTTCCAGAATATTCTATATCACAATGTTCCTGTGTGTCTTCCCAATTTATTGTGGCAGCAGAGAGAATTATAGATAGGGAGAATTCTGACCAGTCAGCTTTGAATTACCCATTCCTTGACCTGGGGCTGAGGACCACACGTGGCTGGTATTACCATGGTGGGAGACAGGAGGTCTGAGAGATTGAGGTGCCTGAGGAGCTAAGATAATCCCTTGCATGGGCATTCACCTGACCTGGTGACTTCCCCGGGGACCCTACCTGGTAAAGGTCCCACCATCTCTTTTCATGGTTGCATCAGGGAGCTCATGATAGGAAGCTGATTTGCATATGCAGAAATGGTGACAGTGAAAAGGACTGGAAGGAATGGGCACCAACAGCATCTGCTTTGGAATACTAGGAACCTCTGTCCTGGTTCTGCCATCAACATCCTGTCTAGTGGACAGGAAATGCAGCATGGACCAAGAGAGACAATGGGCATCCTCTGCTCCAGAACGGAGCTTACCATTAATGTCCTCTCCTTCCTCCAACACATCTGATTCCTTTAGAGCCAGATTACATGATTGTACTTGGGATCTACTTTCTTTCACACCAGGGGATGGCAGCTTTCACTGCTGTTAGGCTTACCACAGATGTTGCTGGCACACGTCTGTCAGTGCAGGGTCCTGAGGCAGGTTGGAGCTGTAGCTCCCAGCACCTGAAGACAGAGCTCCATTGGTCCATGTCATCCACTCATGATTCCTCCTAAATTTGTGTGTGAAAAGTCTCCTCTAAGAGATGAAGAGCTGACTTGGAGAAGGCAGCTCTCTCTCTCTCTCTCTCTCTCTCTCTCTCTCTCTCTCTCTCTCCCAGATGCACCATCAGGCAGGAAAAGCACATTGCACTTGGTGAGTGAGTAAGGTAGAAAGAGAGAGAACCAGAGAGGCCTTGGGGGGGTTAGATGGAAGACAGAAGGGGGAGGGGGAGGAAGAGAGAGGGAGGGAGGGAAGGAGGGAAGGAGAGAGAGAGAGAGAGAGAGCGAGAGAGAGAGAGAGAGAGAGAGAGAGAGAGAGAGAGAGCGAGCAAATAGCAAATGGAAAAACCAGCAAAGCGCATGATTTTTACATTGGCAGCTTTACAACTTAAAAAAAAAAAAAGTCAAAGAGAGAAACCTCTTCCCACTTCTGCTCTGATTGAAACTTTAATTCTGAAATAGTCTCTGACTTGAGTGATTGAATGGCACCATCTTTCCATATAAATAGCAAGGCAAGACACATTTTTATGTGTTGTTTTATGAGTTTTCTTCGCATCTTTAATGTCTAACCGTTTTATAGTGCTTGGCTTTGCAGGGCCCTGGAGAGACGCTCCTGAGCAATGCTGTTCTTTTATGCCTATCACCGGCATACTTAAGAAGTGTCTGTACACCAGTGACAAATGATTGCAGTCTTAACCAGAAATAAGGCCGTAAAAATTGCTCACACTAAAATCTTAAAAGAGAGCTGGAAAACAGAGAGGGAGAGAAATCTTCCAAGCAGAATAATGAAGTTAATTGGTACAAATGAGTGTGTCTTAAAACTAAGCCTGAAGGTGAATTGCATTTTGCTAACTGTAAAGTTCTTTTTATTATCATCATTTTGGTGATAGTTTATATATTTATTTAACAAATCTCTTTGATTCTTGGAGTTTGGAGTACATGATTAAATGTGCCCATTGAGGCCTTCCCATCCGCTGTGAGGTTTAATCAAGAGAGCTATTTGCTTACTTGGTATAAACTCTCTCACTAGAGGAGCACTAGTGACATGTCCTGAAAATGCCACATCCCTTGAATGCTTTTATGTGTTAAGTACATGCTTTGGTGTCTCGTAAGAATCTGTTTCCCTCTAAAGTGTTTTCAAAATATGTTTGTGTTTTATTTTATTTTATTTTATTCAAGACAGGGTTTCTCTGTGTAGCCCTGGCTGTCCTGGAACTCACTCTGTAGACCAGGCTGGCCTTGAACTCAGAAATCCGCCTGCCTCTGCCTCCCAAGTGCTGGGACTAAAGGCATGCACCACCACTGCCCAGCTATGTGTTTTATTTAAGAAATATTTTTTCTTCTTTCTCAATATTATCCCATTGACTATGGAAGTGATTGGGAAGAGTGGGGTGGCTTCAGATGACAGTAGGTGCATGGCCTAGTCCTGTGCTCGGTACTAACTGGGTGAGTCGAGACAATGACTTATGTTCAACCAGCCATGACTTCATCACCGGTTAGAGGGTAATCCTGACAGTGCAGACTCTTTAAGTGTACTATTCTCTGTGACAAATGACAGAATTATGTAATCATATCATATGATACAAATATACCAGTAATAGTGAAGAATATAGTTAATAGAGTATGATATGAAATAACATAATAAAGTTCTGAAACATCAAAACATTTTAAATGAAAACAGCATCATTCATAGCTGAGATTCTTTTACGTTCCTGTGTCTGGTCAGATGTTGAACTGCAGAAATACCAGATCGAGATCAGGAGAAGAGGTAGATTATACATTAACTCTGGACTTAGTATTCGGTTGGAATTGTATATTTGATGTCCAGAGCTCTTGAAGAAAAGGCAATTTCCAGTTAAGACAGTGGGTGTGTAAGTGAAGAAGAATTCTTTTGGCAAGAATATCATGACCCAAATACTTGATATATAAGGTACTGAATGAAAATGTTTAAAAAAATGTCCATAAAAGTTGGAGTCCATGTTGTAAGGTTCATTCTTGATTTACCTTCTCGGCCACAATCACTTTTTTATTACAGCGAGGAGATGGTGAGGCACAGTGAGGCACACTCAACAAATTCTTTCCTTAGGTCAGAGCTTCAGGGCAGACCATGGTTGGCTGAGACCTCACATCCGAGCCTTGCTTCTTGGCTTAGACTCCATTTTCCTACATGCTAAAATCTTAGGAGTTGGAGCAGAGAATTTATGTAGACGTGACTAGACATTGTCTAATCTGCTGCATTCAAAATCAGTGGCTCAGAAACAACCCAAGAGAAGATCCTCTATAGTTTTCCTATAAAGAAATGTATTTCCTACTGTAAAACTAAACCACCTTTTTGTGAAATTTCACCATGAGTTTTAGAGTATCAATGACTCTGAAGGTATTGAAATAAATCCCTTCAATGCCTTTACATTAACCTCATCTTCCTCAAACTTCTGCCTCCCTAGCAGCTTTTCACTGCAGGGAAGGCTTCCGTTTAGTTTTCCAGGTAATGTTCTTGGACAATGCCGTCTTTTCCTGTCCATTCAAGTGGAATGAGGGAAGGTCCTTGTCACCTCTTCCAGTCCTATGTCACTAATCCCTATTGTGAGCACACTGGTGTATTTGCACATACAGCTCTAGGAGCCAGGAGTGCGACCTGACAATTTCTGGTTTTTTTTGTTTTTGTTTTTGTTTTTGTTGTTGTTTGGGTTTTTTTTGTTTGTTTGTTTGTTTTGTTTTTTTGTTTTTTGTTTTTTTTTCCGTTTTTTTGAGACAGGATTTATCTGTGTAGTCCTGGCTGTCCTGGAACTCACTCTGTAAACCAGGCTGGCCTCGAACTCAGAAATCTGCCTGCCTCTGCCTCCCAAGCGCTGGGATTAAAGGCATGCACCACCACTGCCTGGCACCTGACAATTTCTAATTCATGACTTTTATGTCCGGTCAGACTGGTATCCTAAAGTGTCACATGGTGTAGTTTGCAGTAGCCCTGTGGCCCTTCTAGATATCAGCTTGGATAAGCTGAGCTGGCATTTAGGAACTCAGTAGTGCTTTGTTGCAGTTACTATACTTTGGCAGAGGCTGAAGAAAATCAGCTGTCGTGATCTTAGACTCTAGAAATGTGTTTCAATGGGAAAGAGGCCACCAGTAGAATCAAGACAAAGATGTTTGTGTTATAAAGAGAAATAATGATCTATTTTGATATTAATGAAGTGTTTGAACCCTCTCTAAATTTGCCACTTACTTCTCGTGGGACTGCTTCTTTGCAAACATTAAAAACTGGGGAGTATAAGAAAAATTCATCTATTGCAATGAGGAATGCAGGAATGAATAGAGAGAAGCCAAAACATTTCCTTAGTTTTCTTTTCAATTTGATTTGGGGGATAGCCCGAGGCCGTAACTATAGAATTGGCATTTTTTTCCTTCCCACACACCTCCTGGGTTTTCCTCAGGACTGGAAACCATTTATGATCATAGGAAGAGATGCTGTTGTTGACACGTGTGTGTTCCATGCTTTTTAATAACAGTCATGTAAAGTCCAGGCTCCCAGTGAGTGCTTGTCCGGCCTCAGGCATCCGAGTAGCTATAAGCACCTGGTGGGGAATAGATAACAGTTTTTGCCCTTTCTGGCCTGGAATGATTGATGTTTCCCTGTGTGTGGTCATGGAGTTTGGAAAAGCTTGTCATGAAGCTGTAATGAACTAGTGTTCTTTATCCCATAAAACTAAGAAGAGAGAGGGTAGATGGGGAAATCTAAAGCAACACTTCTTGGTGTGAGCCCTGGCAGTCACCGTGCCTGTGCTTTGAGGATCTCTGAATGCCCAGAGGATTTAGTTGTTGCTGAAGCTTGAGTAACACTGCTTTGAAGGAAAGCAATGAGCTGTATGGGAAAGTGCATCTTTGGATGCAGCCATGTGATGCTTAGTCACTGGACATTCTGAGAATTGCATCCTCAAGTGATATTGTTGTCTGAACCGTAGAGTGTGTCTGTGCAAACTGAGATTGCATAGCCTCCTGCAGACCTAGGCTATGTCATAATCTCACAGGATCACTCACTGGTGTATGGGTATTCATCCTTGACTGGAACATCATTCTGTGGCATTTGGCTGGATAACTTCTTTATTTACTCTATGGTTTTGATCCTCGTGTTTAGCTTACAGGTTATGAATTAGGTGGGGGTTCTATTACAGAGTAAACAATATACAGTAAACAATATAAGTCTTATGTCCTGGGATTTGGACAATTTCTTTGTGGCAAACTTTAAAGAGGCAAGGATTATTTATCAGTTAAGACAAGGAAAAGTTGGAGAACTGAGGGATGGGTTGGGGATTACCCAGAATAAGGTTTACTGCCCTCACATGGGAAAGGGGTTCAGATGCAGCATTCCATTTGGTGAAAGGTGGGAATAGCCAGGTTTTACAAGGTTACAGAGAAAGAAATACATTATGATAGAGTACGGGCAGTTAGTGGTCCTCTGGTTGTGCATGCCATGTCAGCTGGTTCACAGTGGTCTTGTGCCTTCACTTGTTGAGTGGCCACATGATGCTCTGCTGTGTATAGCTCTACAGTTGTTTTACCCACTGTGAAGTCTCTCTGCCTCTTTTTGCCCTCTCTCTAGTTAACCTCAGCATGGAGGAGACTTAGAGCACCCCAGACATAATTCTAGTGTATAAATCGTGTTAGTCCTGAAAGGGATGGCTAATGAAGCTAAGAGACCAAAACTCGGTGTTGATTCAGGCAAGCTACTTATGCAGAGGAATCTAAGCCTGGGTGGTTTAAGGGTATGTCCTAGCAGGCCATACCCTTTCCCACCTTTATCGCCCTCCTCTTGTAGACTAGCTGGTCCTCCAATAGCATGTTCCCCGGGCACTGTGCCTCATGAGAAGGTATGATCTTCAACCTTCTTTTTGCTCCAGGAACCGTACATGCCAAGTCACCAAGGGAATCTGGATGGATGCTCTTCCTTAGGCTTCTGATTTCTTACTAATCTAGCTCTGTCGTCCTGCTTCATTCACCTCCCTTCTTGCCCTCTCCTGGTCATGTTCCCCAGGATAGCCTTGCTCCAGTCTGTACCGTCTACTTTCTCAGACTCTTTGTATCCTGAGAGCCTCTGGTTATGTTCTTCTCTAGAGAACTAAAACCATATACATTTGATTCAATAGACTGCAAATAGAGAGCCCCAGGGCCGGTGGACCTCATCCAAGTCATTAAGAGGTTACACAAAACAAAAAGGCAGAAGCAGAGAGAACTCACTAGATCTCTGCCTGAAGGAACCTTCTGGAGACCTACCTCTCTGTCTTCTGTGGTCTTGATATGCGGCTTTTCCCTTCAGATGCAGATGGACTCTACTGTGCTCGTACTAGGTCTCTAGCTTGCTAAGGGCAGATCCTGAGGCTTCTTGGGTTCCACATGAACCTTTATGTGAACCAAGAAGTTCTCTCTCTCTCTCTCTCTCTCTCTCTCTCTCTCTCTCTCTCTCTCTCTCTCTCTCTCTCTCTCTCTCTCTCTCTATCTCTCTCTCTCTCTCACACCGACACACACACATACACACACACACACACACACACACACACACACACACACACGTGCATGCACACAAACATGCACATACCCTCAGCTTACAATGAGGCTATGTTCAAATAAATCCAATTTTATGTACTGAAATTATTCAGTCAGTATTCCTACCTGACGAGACCACCATACTGCCGGACTATCTACCTATGACCTGCTTGATTGCATGGCTGACTGGGGCTGTGACTCACTGCTGTTGCTCAGGATCCTAAGACAGAATGCCCAGGAAAAACACAAAACTCAAAATGCTGAGTGTGTAATATTTTTGCACTTTCATAAAGTGAAAAAAAATCATTCCAGCAACCACTGTAAGTCAGATATGCACATCTCCACTCACCCCCAATATATCATTTGGTTAAGATCTCTGGATACCTCTGGCAAATATAAATGCCACATATAGTTCTTCAGTGGCCCTCAGTGGGTTGTGCCAGGGGCAGCCTCGCTTATACAGTGAAGGCCTAAAATCAGCAATAGGCCTAAGTCAGCTTGCTAACACAAAGTCTTGGTCTCTATGGAAAAACTCTGAACAGATGGCTATAGAATCTTGTAAACAAGCAGCCTTGGTGGAAATTTACCATCTTGGATAAGAACTAGTAGTCATAGACCTCGTGGATAGGTAGCCTTGGTGGGAAGTACCAGCTTAGATAAAAAACAAGTGATTCATAGACAGAGTTTAGTGACCTGTTCCCTGAACCTTCACCCAGCCGATACCCTGTTCTGGAAGATAGCTGTGCTCCCCCTGAGAACACCTATGCTCCTGCGTCATCCCCTTTCCTACCCTGCATATATATATATATATATATATATATATATATATATATATATATATAGATATATAGATATCCCCTGTGTAAAAAAGTAAAAAATGTGGTTTGATCAGCCTATAGACAAGCTGTCTTTCTTTGCGTTTGCCTGTTCCATCTTTCAGGTGATCTCCCCAGACCCTGTTCACTGCCCTGCTGAACGGGGCAGGTTGGATGAGGCAAACTCACCTTGTAGAGAGAGTTGTCTGCAATTCTGATGTATTAATCTCTTTGGGAAACATGGCTATAGATACACCCAGGTAACTAGATATCTGAACATCCTACGGTTCAGTCAACTTGACATGGGAAATTCTCTGTCTTTCTGGAAAATGGATGAAGCTTGGAGCAAATGAATGGATCTTCAGAAAGCATGCTAAAAGTTTGATGAGACAGTGGACAGACCAGGCCTTTGCTCTCTGATGTTGAAGCTCTCACAGGGAGCAGGGGCTACAGAAACCTTTGTGATTGGAATCACCTTTAATCCATGTGAGTTCACAAGTGTGTTGGAAACAAAGCCACATGGGACTGAAAACTCTGCCAATGCTAATCACAGAGGAAATCAAAGAGTTGCTTGTGACTTGGTTACCTAGTGGGGAAGCAACTGATCCTCATTCTTTTGATTTCTTAAACAGTGGTATTTTAAGAACTAGTATACATATCAAAAGATAAGTGTACACTCATATGCAGTGGTCCGAACTTGAGAAAAACCCTTAATGAAGGACCCTTGTGAGCATGAATAACCAACAAAGGATACCAGAAGGCCAGAGGTGACCAACAGTTTAAAAACCCACAGGGAGGAAGGAGCAAAGTGAGAAAGCTGTCACAGGGAGGGTCCACTCCATAGCTACAGGGCACAGGCATGATGGAGCAGAGGCTGCTGGGCCCTGTAGCTCCGCCCTCCAGCACCATCACTGTGCTTTCTCCACACAGATGGAATGGCATGGGCTTTCTTACTTTGAATTGTGGTAGATTTTTCAGTCACTGAGTTTTCATCTCTGTGACCGTCAGCATTTCTGATGGTCAACTTGGAAATATTTAGTACAAAATCAAATTAACCCCTTTTTTACCCTGTCCATACCATATCTGAAAGGCTTGCAAATCAATGTATTACATTAAACTGGTCATTTCTTCACTGGCCCTCATTCCATCTCCATTCAGAGCTGAGAGCAGAAATGCTGTAAATTTTGTTATCTCTGATGTATAGGTGTGGAGAGGGCCATTCAGGGAGGCGAGTTCACATTGATTCCAGGTCTGCAGTCTTGTTTAGTTCCTCCTGTGAGGGCATTAAGAGGAACGGGAGGGGGATTAATTTTTGTTATGAAAACAAATGCCAGGCTCTCTCTCCAGCTGTCTAATTTCAAGGGCTGCAATGTTAGGTCATTTCATTTCACAAATTGCTGGCGAACAATTCCTATTAGACTAATTCCGTTAAGCTTGAGACATTTAGCTGCCGCTAATCTAATAAGGGTATACTTCTAGGGCTTTAGGGTTAGAGGCAGAGGGTGAAGGGACATGTAGACAGTAATCCTGTGGAAGCTGTAGACAAAGTAGCTTCTAAACAACATTTTAATTAATTTCAGAGCTTCATAAACTATTTTACAAGCATATTTATCACCCCCAGCTCCCTCATATACTACCCTCTTTGCTCCCCCATCCCTTCCCACCCTGCTTTGAGAGTACTTCTTTTTATGTTTTCTTCTTTCCCTATGCAGTTCAGTTTGTGTTACCCAGATAGTCTTGGGCCAGGGCCTATCATGTTTACCAGGGGTTGTATCACTGAAGAAAACAATCTCTCTCTCTCTCCTCTCTCTCTCTCTCTCTCTCTCTCTCTCTCTCTCTCTCTCTCTGTGTGTGTGTGTGTGTGTGTGTGTGTGTGTGTGTGTGTGTAAAACGGAGTTACTTGACAGAGGTGTAGAAGCTGAGCAATAGACTTAGGGTTTGTTTTGGGGCAAGGTAGAAACTGAAGAAGAGGCTTCCAGGAACTTGACTGGACTCTACCTTTAATTTATCTACAGATTCTTAACCAAAGTTGGATCAAATATACGTGCAGGTTGAGGCAGGAAGAGAGCCTAGAAATGAGATGGAAGCTGTCAATGAATAAGCAGGATGGAAAGACTCACATCATCTCCAAGTATCCCCAGCCTCTCTCAGGATATGGCTGTTTCTAGTGGGATCTCTGTGATAGAATCTTTGCTTTTCTCCTGCCAGATCAATGCTGCTGCTGTTAAAACTTATAAGTGTTGTATACATTCCTTTCACAAACAAACTCAAAGTGAGTGGTATAGCCAGACAATTCAGAGAATTTATAAGAATTTAAAGATGGCCCTGTGCTATAAAACCATTAACTTCATAACAAGAGAGTGAACTGGAGACCTTAGAATGGGCTCTCTGCTCTGCTCTCTGCTTGTAGAAATGAGAACACCTGGTAAATTCAAAATGTGACTAGCCAAGAGTGGCCTGGGTAATCAAAATGCCAGAACTCCACCCTAGTTGTGCTGAATGCTTTCTATAGCCTACTCACTTGTTATCGTCCTGGAGAGACCAGGTCACTTTTACTGATGGAGACATGACAAATGATGCCTTGTACAAAGAGAGGAACCTTTGGGAAGTCTTAAGTGTGCCCTCAGGGCTATCTCGTTCTCACTGTATGTAGTTCTCCATGTACTCTGCATTGACTTTGATGTCATGGTGGTTCCCACAGAACCCCCAGGTAAATATGGCTCCCATTTGATTGCCTGAGCAATCTTGATAGAAGCTACACACACTTCCAATCTCTCTGCACACACCCAAAGGGATTCTGATTAAATTGTGGGTCATATGTGCGATCCTGGAGCAAAGGTGTAGGGTTACCTACCTCAAGCCCTATAGATTCAGAATGGGAGAGGTAATGGCTCAGTGACAGGCTGGGAAGACATGATTGTATACACAGCATTGCTTTCTTCTTGGATGGGACACTGATATCGTTTAGATCTGGAATGTTTCTTTCCCCCAAAGAACACTTATTTAAGGATTGGGGCCAACTTGGTGCTTATGGTAGGTGGCAGAAGCTTCAGGGGTGGGTTTTTATGTTTATATAACATGCCTTTGAAGTAGAGTATGGAAGCTTAGCTTTCCTTTCTTTCTTCTTTACTTCCTGACTCTAAGGTACATGGCTTTCCTCTCCCACCCATAGTTGCTCAACAAGCAACAGGGCCAACTGATCATGAGCTGAAACCTCAGACACTGAGAACCAAATTGAACCCTTTTTTTATAAGACCATTACTCTAGGTATTTGTTATAGTGACAAAAAAGTAGCAGGCCTTTGAACTTTTATATACCTTCCCACATTTATATCTTGAACCCTAGAGCAGGCAAGAACATTAAAACCACACTCTTTTAAGGAATGTATTCTTTGTAGTTTAAAGAATTCTTCCAATTTCCATAAAATCCTCAGACCTCAGACTGCACACTCCAATTCATGTCAACTTTCTTAAACAAGTTTCCCACTTGCATAACGTGGGGATTTTTAAGTCTTAGCAATTTCCTCTCAGAGAACACTTGTGTTGATTTAACATCATCCTTGAGAGTTCCTGTGCCTGACATCTGTGCCCCTTTGCTCTGGGTAGCAGGGGAACACAGGCTGAAAGCCTCCTTTGGAAACACCTGCTGGGGAGCCCCACACCTGCTTTCTGATGACCTCACACACATCTGTCCAGAGGCCCAAGGACGATGCTCACAGTCTATAAATCTAGCTCCCTCAGTGTTCCTCGGCTCACAGTCTGGATCAGAAGGCCTCCTTTTCCATCTCTTTCCATCCACAGTTTCTGGCAAAAAAAAACTTGGATGCTTTCTCAGAGCCTTAGAAAAGATGGATGGAATGCTATCAGTGGCTGTATGTTAGAGCTGGAAAGACAGAGGAGGACTTTTCTAGGTACTGAAAACCATAGCGCCAGTCAAACACTAAACCAAGGCCGCAGAGACATGTGAATTAGAACACAAAGGGTTAGGCACAGGAAAATGCAATATTTGGGTATCTTACTTAAGGGAATGGTTTAAAGCCAAAGGAACTAAAAGACAGAGTCCTTGGCTCTTCCAGAATATATTAAATTCCTACATACGTTGAGGCAAAACATTTCATTGACGAGGGAGACATGAATCAGACTATCAGGGGAAGGCTGGTGGCAGGCTGGAGACAACCTTTTATGGAATTCTCACATCACATACCACAGGGTGTAGACAGACAGCCCATGCCTTGAGGCACACTACATTCCCTGACAGGGCTTTGTAAAACCCAGTACTCTTAAGGCTTGTCAATCAAATGTCCAGGGAAGAGATTCTGAGTATTTTAAATCTATATTTTAAGCTGGGACTTGGGTTGTGTAATTCATACAGTGGCCAAAGAATTTCAATGACCACATATCTCAGGTTTACCACTGGGCCTGGCTTTCATGTAGGCTACCTTGGAGACCAGCCTGCCCACTCACTGCAGACCTTGATTCTGATTCACATAACACTCCAGTCCAGACCAAGAATTCTTGCTGAGGGCCTGTCTGCCTTCATCTGTTTGCTATTGTTGATTAACATAAGGATTGAAGGCTTGGACTCCCAGCTTCCAGTCACCATCCCCTAGTCACCTCACCCTGGAGCCCAGGGAAATTCCCTTGTGTTGATGGAGTGGTCTATCTTGTGCCCTCTCTCTAGGCTGGAGTCTGGGTACTAAGCATACCCTGTAGCTGCAAGGATGCTTCTGAATGGGGATTTTGCTTCCCCTTTCTCATGTCCAGAACATTGTCCTCTAAATCTATGGACCTTATACTCTCTGCTTCTTCAAGTCCTTTTCAGATAGTGAGGCCTAGGCTTACTATCTCATTTAAAACACGGTGTACTGTGAGCCTCAAAACAAAACCAAAATTCAAGTAATTATCCACTGGACTTTCCAGTCTCTCTCATCATGTTTTCATATTTTTCAAAACATGATGTCCCTTCATCATAAAATATTTTAACACACATCTACTATTCAATTGATTTACATATCCTTAGGTTGATTACTTATGTTCTTCGCTCCTAGGGTGTCAGTTCTGCCAGGGGAAGGGTTTTAGGTACTTTATATGTTGACCAATATTGTGGTTTAAATTCAAAAGGTACCTTTATTTCTTCATTTCTTTTTTTCTTTCCTTTTCTTTGCTTAGACTTACTTTTTAATTCTATGTGTATGTTTTGACTGTATACACGCATGTATTTATGTATGTGCACTGTGTGTGTACCTGCTACCTTCAGAGGCTAGAAAAGAGAACCAGATGTTCTGCATCTGGAGTTATGGATGGTTGTGAGCTGCCAGGTGGGTGCTAAGAACCAAACTCGGATCCTCTGGAAGAGCAACAAATGCTATTAGTCACTTAACCATCTCCCAAGCTCCAGTCTGTGGTTTGAATATTTGCCCCACAGCTAGCAACACTATTTTGAGAGGGTCTTGAAACTTTGGGAGGTAGGACCTGGCTGACAGAAGTAGATCAGGAGCTAGGGTATGCTGTCCCTGCCTCCACTTCCTGTCACTCTCTGCTTCTTGGCTCACTGTGGCGGACAGTGGTGTATCATCACATGCTGCTGCTGTGAATGAACCTGTTGCATTGAGCTTTCTTACCATGATGGTCTGAGATAGAATGAGTATTTCCTCCCTTTAGCTGTCTCTGTCAAGTACTGTGTACACTGTGCCGGAAACCTAGCTAGAAAGCTGGTGAAGTCACAAATCCTGGTCAGTACCGGTGGTAAAGATTTGTGAAGATGCTCTTCTTCATACAGCTCTGCATCCTATCAGCGCATGCCCTTCTCTCCCTGTGGAATGGCAGGAGGCCATGCTCTTCTCCACTGTGCAATGTGTTCTATGAAGAAGGGGGTCACAAATATGGTCAAACTCTGTACTGATAATCCCCTAACTCCACGATAAGGCTCCCAGCACTTCAAACCCACGTATAGTTAAGATCACTGCTGTCTCAGAGCCTGGGGGCCTAGCAGTTATTTCTCAGATGGCAGATAGGTCACCAACTCACAGTTTCCATGCATCCTGGAGCAGCCTACTGCCTGAGGCAGTTGGAGTCTAAGCCATTTAAACAGCTTGATTAATTTGAATTTAATCCCATTTGGTGAGTGTTTACAAGGTATCTACCATGAGTCATTACAGTGACTCCCTGGGATGCTCTGCTGAAGATAAAACCACTACTACAGAATACAGACTGGTATTGTGGACTAAGTCCTCAGGTTCTGCTTAACTTAAGGGTATCTCTGTTGGTGTGCTTCCACAAATGCCTAAAAGGCTTGGAGAGAACAAAGCCTCATGCTGTCAGAAGTTTGATGAAATTTTTCTCTACTGAATGTCTTTTCAGGGTTCCTGACATATCTGAAGTAAGCCTAAGGATCAGGAAAAAAAAAAAAAAAAGCAAAAAACAAAAACTTTAACTTGGATGGTGTGCATGCGGATGTAAATGCCTGAAGAAGCCAGAGAAAACATTGGATTTCTCTTGATAATGGAGTTACAAAAAGTTGTAAAAGCCCAGAAATGGAAACTGAACTCAGGTCTTTGCAAGTGCTTAACTACCGAGAGCTCTCCAGACCCTAAGCACTATTTTAAATCTGTTTAAGTTACTTCTGTTTTTCTGAAATTTTTGAATTCACGTTAGTCCACAAGAGTGATGAAATACAGGGAGAAACTCTGAAATAACAATGCCTAGGCCTAAATATTTTGCTTTAAAGCTCATAGAAAGACTTAATTAAAGAAGCCCTTGACAAGTATAAATTCATTTCAAAAATTCCAGAGCAGTGAATTTTAGTTCACTTCTTCTCATCTCCTCTGGGTTTTTATCTCTGGAATTCAGGAACAAAATATCTGCTTTTTGGTTAATAAGACTGGCCTTTAATGGATGATAAGGCCAGGTGATTAATAACCAGCAGGCTCTGATTGTTTTCATTAGAATGATAACATATGGCCACATTGCTCAACCCCTCACAGAACCCTGAAATGGGATCATAAAAGGGGAGATGAGAAATTCTGGTTTAGATTAAAGCAAATGGCTTGAGGAATTGGCTCCCATGAACTACAATTTACGGTGGTAAAATCTCACAGAGATGAACTGCCTGCAGTTTTTTCCTCTCATATTTGAGATCAGTGGGAGGGGATGGTAGGGGATGGTAGTCTGCTTGTTCTTAGTAATTTCCATTCCACTGACGTAGGTTATAAATGAGGTGTGTGTGTGTGTGTGTGTGTGTGTGTCCCAACAAGTACTTAACTGTGGCCTCAAATCCAGTGCACATCACATTTGTCATTATTAAATCCCACAGGAACAGCGGAAGTCTAAAGGGATCTGGGGAAGAATGAGAGAAACAGGGTAGTGTGGGGGTATATACCCCAGTATTCACTGTAGAGGAGCATGGAGCATCAAGGACATCAAAGAACCTGGGTGTGGCTGGCTAGTAAATCTAAATCTTACCGTTCAGACAAGGTCTGTAACAATGGAGGACAGGTTATTAAGGGCATGGAGTCAGAATAGTAATGTTTGTTGAGTACCTATGAGTGTTAGGTCATATAATTGGCTCTTGTTTGTTGTCTCATTTAGATAACAAAGGACCCAGACATCATCTTTACCAATCTGGCTTCAGATTCTTATAAAATAACAAAAATAATTGGATCCCATAGGGTTGTGCTAAGAAAATAAGACAATATTCATTTTTAACTGAACATGCAAGAGTGACTGATAACATTGGCATTCAATAAATATGCCAGCCTCTCTCATCTCTTGCCCATCTTTGAACCATTTACAAAAGGAGACAACATTTAAAAACAAACCAAAACAAAACGAAAGCCAAAAACAACAAAACTCAGCCAGAGTGATAGAGTCGGTATCCCTGGGCTCACTACACAGAACAAACACACAGTGTATTGGTAGACTCCATTCTCCTGCCTCCCCTGAAAACCCAAATTTCCACCCTGCCTTTCTGTCAGTCCAACTTGATATTTTCTCATCTGTACAACTTATCCTTGCTGTAGCAATCCTAGATCAAATGGCTAATGACTTTGTGGTATGGTTGATGGTAAAATGTCACCCACAGGTCAATAGTCGAATGCTTCCCATATGGGGTGTTGTTTTCAGAGGCTAGGGGGACTTAAGGGGTGGGAAACTGGCTGGCAGAAGCAGGTCCCTGTGGAGGAATGCCTTGAAGGCAGTGCCTAGTCCTTGTTCTTTCCTTCCGGTCTACAATGAGGTGAGGAGCCTCCACCACATACTCCACTCTCATGTTGATCTGCCTCACATGCTCAGAACCAGTAGGTCTCTACACAATGAGCTGGAACTTGTGAAACCATGAGCCACTAAATCTGGCCTAGTCGAGTGCTCTCTCTGTTAGTGTGGTCACTCTGGGGACCATGATTCAGAAGTGAATTTTGTACTCTTTCTCCTGATGCTACCTACCAGTGTCTTCTCTGCACCTCAAGATAATTTATAATTTCCTCATTTCTCAACCTTCCACTCCCCAACTCTAGAAAACCAATCTCCGTAGACTTGCCAAGTCTGAACATTTTATACGAACAAAATTATATGACAAATGCCCTTCTGACTGACTTCTCCCATGTTAAGTGATGGTTTCAAGAGGCATCCATATTGTCAGATGCAATTGTACTTCATTCCTTTTCATAGCTATATAATGTTTCATTGTATAAATAGAGTACCTCTTGTTTCTCTATTCATTGGTCGATGAACATTCTGATTGCTTCCATTTTATGCTCCATGGCAGGTGTTGGTATGAGCATCATATACACATCTGTTTGAAATTCTTCACAGCATGTCTCCAAGAGAAGAACTCCCCAGTTGGATCGTTGAACTACGTGAGCATCTGCCTGCCTGTTTTTTCATTTTTTACTCTTTTAATCATGAGTACTCAGTCTGAGTGTAGAAGTTTACCTAAACTTGTTATGACAGCATCTCTCATTTCATGGCACTGGGGATTGCACCAGGACCTTGAGCAGACCAGGTGACTGCTCTGCCCCTGATCCCAGACTGTCACCCTACTTTTTGATTACACTGTGCTTGAAGTCACACCTCATTGTCTTTTTCATTTGCATTTCCAAGAAAATTCATGATTTTGAGCATGTTTTCATGTGTTTATTAGCCATTTGTCTATCTTCTTGGAAGAGATGTCTCTTCAGATAGTCTTCACATTCTTCCCTCCTGGATACATATTTTATTACTGGGCATTAAAAGTCTTTTATACATTTTCCATATAAGTATCTAATATGCACATAAGTCTCTAATATAATTACACATACATACATACATGCATACATACCTGTGTTGTATGTAAATATTTTCTCTCATTCTGTAGCTCTTGTTTACCTTCTTGACAGTGCCTTTTAAGCATGAAATATTTTCAACCTCGGCATTTAGGATATTCACTTTGTGTTTTTGCTGCTTTTGGTTTTGGTGTTATCCATAGCAACCCATCACCAAATCAAAGGCTTAAAAATTTACAAAGGTTACAAAGACTGTGTTTTCTCTAAGACATTGAGAGTTTTGGCTCATATACTTAGGCTGTTGGTCCATTTTGAATTGACTTTTATATATTATATAACAACACCTTTTATAAATGTTTTATTTTTAGTTATTTGTATATATGTGGGGAGTATGTTGCATGTGGATTCTAGTGATCATGGAGACATGAAAAGATGACAGATCCCCTTGATCTCGAGTTTCAGGTGGTTGTGAGTCATCCAGAGTAGGTGTTGGGAACTGAACTCAGGTCCTCTTCTAGCATAGGGGACTCTCTGAACCAATAAGCTGCCACTCTAGCTCCTAACATCACTTTAAACAATTCTAGCACATATGCCATTTCTCATCAACTTTTCTCTTGTGCCACTTAATTAAATAATATTGACAGTGGAACTGAAGAGGCTAATAATACCAAATATTACAGATGAAGGAACTTCCATGGGATAGCCACCCATGTCTTCTCCCTATTTTATCTAATACTCATACCCCTGTGAAGTAGATTTTACAAAGTAGCAGGGGTTGATGGTGATTTCCCTGCATTATAAATAAGGAAGGTTTGATAATGTGTTCAGTAGCAAGTCCAGAATATAAACTAGGTTTGCTGCTCCCCTCTCCTACTCTTAAATGTGTACTGAATAATTTATCTTCCTCTTTATTTGACTTCGTTTGTGTCTCCTCTGCTTGGTGCTTCTGATGGTTTTTCTTGAGGGTCAACTTGCTTGCTATCAAGAGTTGCTTAGGATTGGTGACATGCACCTGAAAGTCGGGGTTTAAGGAACATTTCTATAGAGGATTTGGCAAGTTGAGCAGAGTCAAGGAGAGAAAGTACTGCCCTGGATCTGGGCTTCACCTTTCTTACAATTGGCTGATTCCTGGGATGAAGGACTCGGTAGAAAAGGAGCCTGTGTGTGGGTCTGTCAACTTCTTTGCTGCCCACTGATGTCGGGCTTCAGTTTCTTGTACTTCTCAACGTGGAGTCAATTTCTATCAACTCTCAAAGGAGCCCCTAGGTTTTCAATGTTGTTTTGGGTCTGCTGAGTCATCTACTTTCTGGGTTGGAAACCACTCTTTGCCTCTCCAGCATGCAAAAGGCTATGGCTGGATTACACGGCCCCTATCATTTGAGCATTGCCAATAGATTCACTTCTATAATGTTTGTGTACATTCTATTGACTGTGTTTCTACAGAGAATCACTTAGCCAGTAAAGCACTGCTGTGGTGCGAATGTGGAATGTCTTCCTTATGCTCACGTGTTTGAACACGTGTTTCCCAGCTGGCAGTGCTGTGTGGGAAGCAGATGGAAACTTTCTCTAGAAAGTGGGTCATGGGAGGTAGGTCTTGAGGTTGTATAGCCTTGCCTCTCCTCTTGGTCTGTTTCCCAACTAAAGATGAAATATGACCAGCCAGGCTCCTGTTCCTGCCGCCATGACTTTCCTTTCCTTATTAACTGTGTGTCCTCTGGAACTGGAAGCCAGAAGAAACCCCTCCAACCCAAATTTGTTTCTTGTTGGTAATTTTGTCATAGCAACAAGAAAAAATAACTAATATGCTGATAAGTGACTCCATTGCTGTGATAAACCTGGCTGTGCATTTATTTCTTGAGATTTTCTGAAATGGTTTATAGTTGGAGTGTGGAGTTGTTTGAAACTTTAGGTAAGAAGAGCCCTCAAATGCTCTGCAGGGCTTAATGGGCTGGTCTGCTGGGAGTCTGGAAGACCAGATGGACGAGCTAACCTTGAAATGAAGAGAGCTGGCTCATGAGGCTTCAGAGGGAAACAGCCTATCAAGGAAGGTCACATTCTAAGGAGAAATCTGACTACATTCTGTCCATGTCCTGAGAAGCTGGAAAAGGTTAAATCTAAAAGTTATGAGTTAATGTGGCTGGTAGAAAAAAAATACCAAGGCAGGAGAGGGATCGGGCCATGGGACAGGAACTATTAATCAATTTTATTTGGGTCTACAGAAAAAAAAAAAAAGAAAAGAAAAGAAAAAAAAGAAAACAATCGAGGGAGAAAGATATAAAAATGTTCAGTTTGTCAAGGAAAGAGCAAGAAAAAGTTTAAAGTTGTAGCCAAAGCATTTGCCAAAATATAGGCTATAATGATAGAGAAACCTCTTTCTCTATACTGGGATAATAGAATAATGTCCTGAGGGCAAACCTCCACCTATCAAAGGCTCTAACTTGTAAAAATGCAAATTCCCTGGTGAGTAGAGTCTCAACTGAGACGACCACTCATGGGGTTTCCTGATTCTCATAAGCAACTGCTGAGAGAAGTTTTTCCCTAGAGTCATCACAAAGAAGCTGCTTCAGCTGTGGCCCAAGGGGTCAGTCCCTGTCCTGAGCTGGCAGTGGAACTTGGTTACACAGTAGTAATTTTTAGGCATAAAATATGCAAGACTAAGAGGATAATGGAACCTCACATTATGCTTTCAGAGAGCCCCTGAGGCCAAGAAATATGCAGAAGTCTCTTCAAGGAGGTCCTGAAAAGCCATTGCATGATGCCATTAAAAGTGATATCCAAGTTGGAATGGAGATCTCAGGATGTTAGAGATAGCATAACTATGGGATGTCTGCTGTAGCAAGCTGTATACATAGAGTAGAGCTGGCTCATGGGTGAGGTTATGTGGGCTGTGGTCCACAGAGCTAGAAGGATATGTCTGGCTAAGCTCTCAGAATCCCAGATTCTACCATGCCACATGCCAAATAATCAGGATTTGGTATTTCTCTACTGGGTTTAAGCCTTTGATTTGCTTCAATCTTTATTATGATTCCATTACTCTCTTTTAGGAGGGAATATTTATTCTGTGTCATTGAATAATGAAGTATGTAATATCTTTTTTATTATAAAACAGGATTCATAATTGAAGGATTTTCTTGAGTCTCAGAAGAGACTTTTGAAGTTGTAATCTCCACATTTTGTATCAGAAGGTGGTCTGCCATGACTGTATAATGGCCAGGAATAAAATGTTGTTGTTTAAATGTGAAGTCTCCTCTAGGCTCATGGAGCTGTATACTTGGTCCCCAGCTGGTGGTACTGTTTAAAGCTTTGAAATTTCTAAAAGTTGAAAGCTTATTGGAAGAAGTGTGTCAGTGGGCATGGGTCTTGAGGTACAATCACCTGACCTCCTGTGCTGTTCATTCTCTGACTCCTGAGTACGTATGGCAAGTACCAGCTGGCCCTTGCTCTTGCTCCATCGACTTTCTTACTGTGACAAACTGTAAGCCTGCAGCCCAGAACAAAACAAAACAAAACAAAAACAAAAACAAACAAACAACCCCCTATTTCTTGTCTGCAGTTTCAACAGAGGAATGAGAACAGTGATCAGCACAAGCACCTAACCCATTCTTCCTCAAATTGGGTTATCTTTATTTTGAGTTGTTTTCTCTTCTGAATAAAGAGTTCTTGGGAGCAGAACTCTATTTCGCTTGGAAGCCCACATCTATCACAGTATATAAAGTAAAGGACAGCTAATAAATACCTACTGTGATGAATAATAACAATAGACTTTGAAAAGATACTTCGTTTTTGTTAATAAATAATATAACATGGATCAAAAAGGAAATAATGTTGGAATAAGTGTTTGCATTCAGCATGCCTTGATTTTGACCTGGGACAAGGCAATTCTTGTCTAATGTAAGAAGGAATATATGCTTCTCTCAGAGGGACATTTTTGTGTGTGTGTTGTTAAAACACAGAGAATCACTCTAATTGTGTCTTGTTCTATAAAGAGCCTCAAAGCTCAATGTTATAAAAACTAGCCATTGTTTCTAATTCCCCTTTCACAGGATAAGCTGGTTTTGCATTTGGTGAACATCACACAGTTCCACACAGGTATTGGATGAAGCTGTGCTCAAGCAAAGGTCCAGTTGAGTTGAATGACCAAGAAGGGTCACCTGAAGGCTGTTCATGCCCCTGAGGATGCAGCCAGGATTAGTGACAGACACACTAATGCATGGCTATTACATTGTCATTGGCTTCTTATAGCATGGCGTGTGGTTTGTAGAATAATCTAAGCAGGTTAGTTACCCAGGTGGGAACTTCAAGATTTCTAGTGCCTCAATCTCAGAAACCACAAAAGCCATTGATCACTGCTGCTACAAGAGCCGACAGAGTAAGCAAGGCACTAGTTCCAATGGAGACTAAGGATAAGGAGAATGGAATCTACCTCTGGATTGAAGCAGCACTATACAAGAACAAGAGGCCTGATGGAGGGTTCAAGAACAAGCTTCTGAGTTGAGTTACCAGAAGAACAAGGAGCAAAGGATGTCAAATTGGTAGTGTCTCACCAAGATGGAGAGTTTTCTCATCCTAAGTTTATGACTGCTTATTCCAGTGGCTGGTGACTCTCCTCTTGTTCATTTGAGAAGCTTTCATCTCCAATGTTGATACTGATTCAACTTCATACAGCAACATGGGGATGTATAGCAAAAGCTGTTAAGGTTACCAAGTGATAGTAACAGCTTGAAAATACAGCAGAAGCCAACAGGCTGGACCGGACACACTTTGTGCCTTAATTCTTCCACCAAATCAGGTTGGAACAGAGGGTCTTTAGTGGGTCTACCACGTAGTGGGCCCTGTCTTCTGGTCATCCGGTCCTGCTGGACACTCCCTGTCTTTGGCTCCTTTGTATCACAGTCTAATGCTATCCTTACCATTGCCCTTGACTCTCGTGTGATTTAATTTCTTCCCTGGGTTATACATCTCCACTCAGGCCCCATGTTTGAACTGTAAACTGATTTCTCTTCCAAGAAACCCATCTGAGTTTGATTATTCACCCTTTCAGCATCTTACACTATAGCAATTACCTCCCTGATGTCATTTCATTCTTAGAATATTGAGTATTGAGATTTAAAAGAAAGGGGGGGAAAAGCACCTATTCATGGGTTTCAGCACACTCAGGGCAGCTGATGAGAACAAGGTGTGTTTCTGGGTACTGCTCTACAGGGGATGCCTTACCTCTGAATTGGGAAGACAGGGATCAGTTCGAACAGATATTGCAACAGCAGGATGCTATCTGTGTGATGTGGTGACGACAAAGGAAAGAGGAGGACAGAAAAGACCCATCTGACTGACTGCCGCAGCTGAAGGGCAGAGCGCAGAAGGCTGAAAACATAGGATCCTGCACTTGCATGAGGAGTGCAGGGATTAGAAATGACGTCCGACTCATCAAATTGGTCTTGTCACAAGCCAGATAGAAAATGCCCCTTCTTCCAGCTCCTTCAGATGCCAGTCTTGTGCTGCCCTCATTTCAGGAGCTTCCTGTTCTGTTTTGTTTTGTTTTACAAGCCTAAGGTTTAAACCGAAGACTGGGAACATTCTAAACAATGCTAAGCAAGGCAGCAAGTACCTGGGGATTTTCAAAAAGTCGTGAAAGTCTGAGCTGTAGTCAAGGCGGAAACTACAGGGAGATGCACAGCTTTCAAAGAAGAAGACAAGAGAAAATGAGTTCAATCTCAAGATGTCTCCAAACTATTCGAAATAAGTATGGAACCGGGCAAGTTAGGTAGATGGTACACTTCAGACTGGAAAACTGTGTGCGGTTGATAAATAACTGCAAAAACCGCGTTCTTTGAAAATACTAATGAGACAAAGGTTTAGAAGAATTAATCAAGAGGGGAAAAAAAGAACAAATACAAATTAAGAATAAGCAGTAGCATTTATACAGCGAGGATTAGGCAAGCCTAAGTCAGTCATTTGAAAGCCTGGGCGAAATGGGCAATTTACAAACAATGCAAATCTTATCAGGGAAATAAGATAAACGACCGAGGGAAAATTGGCAGGTTGTCAAAGAACCATTTCCCTTCCCAGCACAAGGCTGATCTCAGGCAAATTCAAGGACAAATTGTTTTCAGGACTCAATAAAATGCCTTTGTTATTTAAATTGCTGCTAGGCAGAGGGTGAGGGAGAAAACTGAATGGATTTTTAAAAGCCAGGATCACATTAAATGCAGAACTGGACAGAAAACACCCCTCCCACAGCTCCTTCAGAGCTCAGCCTCTTCTTAGCCTTCCTTTCACATGCTTTCTGTATTACTTTGAAATGCTGAGGTTTGAGCCTCCAGCCTGGTATCTGCTAGGTAAGTGCTGGACCACTGAGCTACCCCTAGATTGTTCGTTTTTGTTTTTGTCTGTTTGTTTGAGATTGGGTTTAACCAAGGGTCCCAGACTAGCTATAAATTAATTCCCTCTGTAGCTCAGGCAAAGCTTTGAACTTCTAAAATTCTACCTCCACTGGGATTCCAGGCCTCTGCCATCAGATCTGCTCAGTCCATGCACTGTACTTTTAAATTATGTCTTCATGCAGTTTTAAAGCCAACTCTTTGAACAAAGGTTCTGTCTTGTACAACCTGAATAAGATGCCTTTCCATAACCTTAACAAACTGTAGAGAATCCTGTAGATAACAATGTGGCTTTTGGGTGCCTCCTTATTTTGCTAAGGAGGAAAGGATTAGTGGGTAAAGCACTTGGCTGGCAAACACGAGGACCTGAGATCAAGCCCTAAAACCCACACAAAAAGCTAGGTATGGTGTGATACACTTGTAGTCTTAGTGCTGAGACAACAGAGACAGGTGGATCGATGAAGTTTGCTGGCCAACTATTCTAGCCTAATTGGTAAGCTTCAGGCCAATGAGGGCCATACAAAGTTGTTCTTCAGTTTTCTCTCTCTCTCTCTCTCTCTCTCTCTCTCTCTCTCTCTCTCTCTCTCCCTCACACACACACACACATACACACACACTTACTTGTCCGTGTAAGACACAAAAAAATGAGGAGGGGTTGAGAAGGTTTCCCACTATGTCCATTGTTATTTGAAATAGTTCTGAAGGTCCCAACCAAGTAATTTGAAAGAAAGCAGACACCTTGCTGTGTAGCCTTCTCTGTTTTAAAACATTCATTGTGGAAATTAAGACTCAGTAATTTCTAAAGGCTCTTCAGGACCCATAAAGTTTTAAAGGTAAACTCCATATGACTCAGGAAGTAAACTCAGAAGTCTCAAGAAGTCCCTGAAATTGACCCCTCCTTATTCAAGGTTCTATAAGCAGTAAGAGCTTTAGACCAGCCAAGGTTCCTGGAAGACAACTGTTGAGCTGCCTGCAAATTGTTCAGATCTCTAAATTCCCAGCTCTTCTGGGCTGTCACAGCTTGTGCAGCTGCCTTTGAGTTGTTCCTGTTTCCGTAAGTAAATGCTCATCTCTATTCCTCTAAATAGCCACAGTCTTGTTGGCTTGCTGGATTGAACTTCAGGGTGTTTTTATTTTGATCTGTCATTGGCTTCATATCTGGGGCATATACTTTTGTTCATATCTTCTTAGGAATGGTATTGTACAGCATTGGTATACGCACATATGCAGAAACGCAGACACAGAATACTAAAATTGTTAAATAGAAAAAAAAAACTTTTGACTCTAATGGAAGAGTTACAAAGGACCATTTTTAAACAGTTGTGATTTAAAAGGATAGAATGAACACATACTTTTTCCTGTCTTTACTTGCTTCAGTCTACGTAGATAGAGGGTACTGCACACATTCATAACAGTCAAGAAAGCAAAACAAATGGATACTCTTCTCAGGTAAAACACATTAAATTTGTGAAAGATGAAAAAAAAAAGATGATTTCAGTTTGTGTAAGGAAACCACATCCTAAAGCAGAAAGTGCTTATGTGGGGGTTTCCACACTTGCAGACACAAGGAACATGAGTCTTGAGGTAGACTGGAACAGCAAATTTGGATGACCCTCTAGCACCCTGCACCAAGTACATGAAACTTTGGATCAGGCAATAAGCACAATGCAATCTTCTCTAGGAGTCCCAGGACAGTGAGCATCTAGTGAGTAGATGAACCTTTCTGTGTGAGAAGTCACTGGACCCTCCCTAGACCTCCCTAGACAGAAGATCCCATAGTCACACCATGGTCATCTATAGATATCAGAAACCCTCACACACCTGAAAGAAGCTGACACCTTGACAGAGAGCTGCCAGGCACACCTGGCCTGCAAAAACAGACTTAACAGAGGGCAGGCAGAAAATGGTTTCCATGAAAATACAGCAGATATGGAGATCTTGGAAGTAAGATGGTGGTCAAAATTAAAGCAACAGAAAACAAAAACCTCTTAACTCAATACATTGTCTGGAGAGCTGGATTAGACAGACTAGCATGCAGCAAACTACAAAAACGGACTGTGATCTGAGCATGGGAATAAGCTGGATCTCACTCAGACTGGAAGTTATGGCGAATGAGTAGCCAATAGGATTGGGAAGAAGCCCAAATGGAACTTAGTTTTATAGGTCATATTTTAGGATTTTGTGTGTGTTTTTTTTATCTTAAGCAAATTCAGATAAGTGTTAACATCTGTTAAGTCTAAGGATTGAAAATATGGAACCTGTTAATAGTATCATTTTCTTTACCTTTGAATTTTTTTCAGAATTGTTTTATAATTTATGCTTTATGAGAAGTGGAGAGAACTTTGGGAAAGTGTATTTTCCTGCAAAGAAATGGAGGAATGGGGGTAGAAGTTGGAGAAGACCGCTGTGAGGGTGACTGAGGCATGATCTGGTGGTTCGAGAGACTGGTGGGGGCAGGCAGGGGCCCCACTGAAGGAACTAAGATAAAGGAATTCAAGTGATGGTGTGCTGGACACAGCATCCCTAGAAACCTTCCACAATCTTCCAAAACAGCACTGTGCCCCTCCCCTCACTCCTCCAACCCCAGGACCAGGTGTCCAAACACATGAGCTGTGTGGTACATTTCGAATTTGCATCGTTTTATGTTTTGTCATGAGAAGATATTTCTTTTCCCACTCAGAGCACAGCGGAAACTTCTGCCTTGCACCCAAAGAAGGTGTTTTACCCTCAGGAGCACCAGGGGAGAAGAGATAGATTTCTACAGATTTCAGGGATTGTTGATGAAGATACAAAGCTGTGTGCCCAAGACATACTCCATCCTTCAGTGATGGAGAATTCAGTCTCCACTGGAAACTGGACAAGGTGCTGTGCACCTTGTTGTTAAATCAGGCTAACTGAGAGATTGTTGTGAGTCTGGTAAAAGTCCCCTTTTCTCATGTAAATCTTACAAACCGTAGCAAATGCACAGGGCACCCATCACAATCACTGTGTAGATAAGTGTTTACTTCTCCTAAAATTCCCTTGTACTCCTCAGTTGCAAGCCCTTCATCCCACCCCAGATGCTGGCAACCACTGGTCTGGTTTCTCAGTTTTCTGACTCTCCAGAGCATCTTGTGGGTGGGGTCGCATAGTGCAGCCTTTTCAGTTTGGCTCTGTGCTTTCAATGACATGTGTGCAGTTCACCTGTTTCCTCTGCCTTAGTGGTTCATCTGTTTTCCTTGCTAAGTGGAATGCCATTATCATTGAGTTTGTATTCCTTCCACCTTGGGGAGGGGGCGGTATTAAATAACACTACATATAACCTTCCTGCACAGGTTTTGTACGACTACAAGTTTGTATCTTTCTTGGGCCAACACCAGGTAGAATGAAGGAGTTCTGTGGTATGTTTATGTCCATATCTGAAGTGCCTTCTCTTGGAAGCTGACTCTTCTACAAATGTGGGGTCTATAAGGTAAAAAGAAGGCATGATGCCAGCATCTGGGAGTAAAATATCCCCTTCTGCCTTTGTAGCCCTTCCCCAGCCTCCACCATACCAGCTCTGTGTTGTTGCCTCAGCTTTCTTTCTTATTGTCAGGTTCCTGATGGGATTTGCTAAAGGAAGGTGTAGATGGAAATGGGGTAGAGAAAAAGTAGCCTAGACCTTCCTTCTCCTACACTCACGTCTATGTCTTTCCTCTTGGGCATAGCACTGGTACTCTCTGAGATGCAAACTCCCTTTCTCCTTACTTCTTGCCCCCATAGATTCAAGAAAGAAACGGGTGTTCACTCTTGCTCATCTCTGATGAATCGTCATCCTTACAAGCTTCTTTTAAATCTTTGTCCACATCTCTCTGAAAGGTCTTTCTATGAAAGACCTTTGGAGCCATCGTCCATAGGGTATTCGCTGCCTGCTGTGACTCAGAGGATCTGTGTAAGGGAGCACATGCTTAAGAGCAGGACCCTTGACATTTCCAAGGTGAAAGGTACTCTGAAAACTAGACTTTAGCCAACAAATGCCAACTGTGTTGTTTGTGGACATGGAGAACAGATTATGTTAACCAACATGGGGACTGAACAAAAGAGTAGGCAATGAGTGGAAGGGCTGTGTCTTTGTGTGTGCTGTGGTCTCTGATCAATTGAGTTATTTCTGATTGATCACTATTGCTAAAGAGCCCTCCAAGTTATTCCATGTGCGTGCTGGACCAACTGTTTTATGATTGTCCTGTTGGGCTCTGTGATGATCATGCCTACTCATTGGCTTTGTCTCTCCACGAAAATGGAGATCCGTTTCACAAGATTATCTGTGCTGTTTACTGAGCATGTGCTGGGTGCAAGCAACCAAGTAGACAGACTTTCCCACCCCTCTGCCCCTGTTATCCTATCAGACTGTGTTGATGGCTAAGCAAAAGACATATTGATAGTCATATTGATTACATATGAGTGCATCTGTCATGCCTCTCTCTCTCTCTCTCTCTCTCTCTCTCTCTCTCTCTCTCTCTCTCTCTCTCTCTCTCTCTCTCTCTCTCTGTGTGTGTGTATTCATGTGCCACAATGTAGATGTGGAGGTCAGAAGACAGCTTTTGCTACTCAGTTCTTTCCTTCCACTTGGTTTTAGGGCATGAACTCAGGTCATTAGGCTTGCTATTTCAGACACATTTCACCAGCTACAAGTCTGTTTTTATGAAATTAGAAGTTGGGATATAGGTTGGATAGTCTTTAAAAACACTGATAA
Organism: Arvicanthis niloticus; assembly: GCF_011762505.2. NCBI lineage: Eukaryota > Metazoa > Chordata > Mammalia > Rodentia > Muridae > Arvicanthis > Arvicanthis niloticus. Next base: position 58,271,571 of record NC_047663.1, on the reverse strand, counting down.
TATAGTATGTAAAAGTCTGGACTGATTTAGGTCATGTTAGAAACAGGTGAAAGAATGCCCTTCTTGTTGGCATGATGGTGAACACGCACAATCAGAACTCTGGAGACTGAGGGAGGAAGACTGTTCTGAGTTCAAGACCATCCTGGGCTATAGACCATGGCTCTGTCTCACAAATCAAATCAAATCAAATCAAATCAAATCAAATCAAATCAAATCAAATCAAAACAAACAACCCAAAACTTAAATGCCCTTCTATGAAGATTAGGAAAGGTCAGCATTGATAATACAGTTTACTGTTTTCTTTTCTTTTCCTACTTGAAAGTTGGAAATCTGAAAATTGGTTGAAGTTGATTAAACTCAGAGAGTTAGATCCTCCAAGAAATTAGGGCTGGAGGAGCTGGGGAGATTCAGCTCCCTTATGAAAAGCTGAAGCCATCTGTCATGTGCCCACGGGTATGGCACGTATGTGATAGAGGACTCCTCTGCTTCTCAGGTTTTCACGGCAAGAAACAGGGTGCAGCAGTAAAGTAGCAGAACTTACTTAAAAACTCACACTAGCAGGGAATTCACTCTATTATAATATGGAAAATACTGTTTGTGGTTTTCTCTCTGGGGGGTGAAGTTGTTGCTTTATATCTGAATATTTTAACATACCACATGTGCGTACGTTGCATGCACATATACAGTGTTTATAATTACTAATGATTTAGAAACAGACAAGAGTGTTTGTTTTGATTTTTAACTCGATAGACAGTAACAGCTCTTAGAGATTGCAACCTTTGACTTAAAGGGACTTTGTCTAGAATTCCTTTGTTACAGCTTAAACGGAAAAGTCCCTGGCCCCCAGCTCAGTTCTAAGAGGCTGGTCTCCTTTTGTGGGCTATTTTGAAGGCTATGGGGCATTTAGGAGGTGGGCCCTGCTGGTGGAAGTAGAAGGGGCAGGCCTTTGAAAGTTGTGCCCACCCCTCTGGTTCCAGTCTGCCTTTTGTGCTTCCTGGCCCACACATTCCTACCACTCCACAGTGGACAGGTGCACCACAGCTTCTGCACCTAAGTGTACTGAAAACCCTCTGAAACCATGTGCAATATCTTTCCTCCCTTAAGCTGTTCTGTCAGGCACTTTTGTCACAGAGACCAGAAAGAAAGCTGACAGCACTGCGTTCCTTCGTCTGTGTATTGGAATGAACTTGACTAGGTTACTTCTCCTGTCCAGGTCTTCATCTGAAAATTTGGGCCAACAAATAGTTTCTCCTGACTGCTATGGCATTGCCTAATTAATAATTTGGGCATTCGCTTCAGTGTGTGGAATGAATGTTAGCACTCTGCAACTGCAAATTCACAGGCCTAGAAACTGTGACCACCCCTCCTCACATGCAATGCATTTTATTCATTTTTAATTATTATGTTAATTGTGTAAATATTTTCTCTGGCTTAAACATGTTCCAATTCTGACTGCTATGTCTCTTGCCCCCATTTTCTAAAACCAGCTATCAAAATCACTTGCCTACTTTTCCATATAAAATGGTTAATAATTGTTTCCTCCTGTTGCTGTTGCCACACTGTGAGCTCTAACCTTACTCTCAGCTGCATGCCAGGATGAGGCACTCATCCATCCTTCCTACATATTTTGGTTTTTGCCCCTTTTCCTCACAGCCCTTAGCAGCTGTGAAGAAAAGGGGCAAAAAAGCACTTGGCTAAAGTGTTACCCCATGTCTCATACGGCATCTCTTACCTCTGACCAGTGCTTGTTGCACACAAGCTGCCCAGTCACTGTTTGATGCAAGAATGCTAGAAGCCTTCTCAAGATTCTCAAGTCCCAACCTAGAGCTGGGCATGGAGGACCATTCCTATAATCACAGACCTTTGGATGCTGGGTTAAGGAGGGGGAGGGGAATGCCCTACCACTCTGGATGCTGGGTTAAGTTGGGGACACATACACACAAACACACTGCCCAAGTCAGGTAGTTTTCCTCTGTGAAGAAGCATCTCAACTGGAAGCTGCCCTCCCTGGTTTACAGGCCTGTCTTATTTCCCCACAGGACAGAACCCATCCTCATGGGCCGACACTGCAAATGTGTACCTATTCTTTGAGTTTGTTCTTATAATTTGGATCTTTAGAGAAAATCAGTTGTGCATTCTTTCTTTGTTCCGACATTTGCATCTACTTTGGTGAGCGTCACTTTAGAAGGAAGCAGAAGCTTTTGCATCATTTATTCGTGCTTACCCTTGTTGGCTGCACGGCTCCATCTAAGCTGTGACTTCATGGGTGCCTGAAACCTGCAGTTGGGTCAGACCTGAGGGTAGAACAGAAGCTTCAAGTCTTCCTATCTAATTGAGATTCATTATTTTTATACTTTATGTTGTGCAGTGGCCTAAAAGAACACAGTACTTGAAGCTGAAACCCTCAATTTGAAAACAAGTGAAGAAATAAATAGCTCGTGTGGCTGGAGATGCAGATGTGCACAGCCTCCCTGCTCTCCTTGGAGCATCTGCACCTTGAATTCATACTGGGGGGTTGTATCAATTCCTGTGGGCAGAGTCTGCCTGAATACAAGGCAATATCTTGAAATGAGACAACACAGAAAGAGTTATACTTTTCTATAAACTTGTTTATTGGTTTTCTGAGAGGCAGCCAGATGGGGGTAATTTACTGAGTTAAATAGAATCAAGCTTGATGAACTGCCAGCTCTCTTCTGCTCATCTTCCTGCCTTCCTGGAACACCCTTACAGCCCCACCCCCTACCCCTCTCTGTCTTATCTTTCTCCCTTGTATTTATCCCAGGGAGATATGACATATTTAACAAAATATGTTTTATTTGTCTGTGGATTTCCATGCTGGTGGGTGGGAGGGCTTGTCTAATCTGCTTAGTGTAAAATCCCCCCCAGCACCTTAAACAGTGTCAGGTATATAACTAACACTCAGATCAGAACTAAGAAATGAATGAATGAAGGAATGAATGTCTCTGTCAAGAAATACCCAGAATGCAATAGGCTCGATGACCAATATCTTATTTATAGTGGTGGATGCCAATTGATTATTCTGGTGATCTCTAGAATTAGGTTGGGTAGCAGGGATGTCTATGGCTCAGCTCTGATGTCAGCCATGTTGCAGTAGACAGATCCATGATACCATTTCTTATGATTCCAAGTGTGCAACCTTCAGATTCATTATTTTTACACTTTATGTATAAATCATTTATACTTTCTGTATAAATCATAAAATACACTTTATGTATATTAGAGTTTGGTGGATGTGAACAGGTACAGCCAGATTAAACCTCAACAGGTGTACCTGGCATCAGCCTATTGGGTAGGAGCTGGTACACTAAGGGTGCAGTAGCCATTTTGTTGGTGGGACTTTCTATAAAAATATTGTATCCGATTCATAAGGTCTATGTGTAGTTAGTCTGTCCCTGCTCCATTCCCATGTTTCTGTTCTTGGTTTTTCCCTCTTTTCCTGGGTTTCTGTCTTTCTGTTGTCTAATGAGGTTACCACCCACATGAACTATCTTATCTTGGGCTTTACTTTGGGGAAAACCCAAATGGAGACAAGCAGAGTGTAACAGTTAACACTGAGATAGGAGATAAAAAGATTTGGGAATTATGGGGACACAGGAAGGAAAAAGAGCCCCTTACCCTGCAGTCTGCCACTTGCCTACTGAAAACCAGGGATTCTGCCACAATCAGTAACATTCACTTAATGCTCTTCTCCTTCCCCAGGTCTACATATATTTGGAGCCTTCTAGGAATCTCACCAGAAAGCTGTCCACAACAAAGGACATAACCTAACCTCTTGCGCAAACTCATTGTCTTCTGGTTTTACTTTATCAGATAATAATCCCATACAAGCCACCCTTGGGATTAGCTTAAGAGTCCACTTTCCAAAAAGAGAGTGAAAATGAGGAAAAAATTTCTCTAAAGATGTAACCTGAGAGCCACCAAAATAGTATATATGAATAATGCCAAGATACTTAATGGCAGCTCTCCCTTTTTATCTCCTTATCAAAATTGTATATGAAAGGCTGGAAAGATGGTCACGAGCACTGGCTGCTCTTGCAGAGGACCTGGGTTTGATTCCCAGCACCCACATGGTGGCGCACAACTGTCTTTAACTCCAGTTTTATGGGATACAAAACCCTCTTCTATCCTCTTTGGGCAACAAACTTGCACCTTGCACACAGAGGAATGAAACAGAATTTTAAAATGACACATCTTTACAAGTTACATGTGAACAGAGAACAGGGAGGAACCTCCCTATGGCAAGGAGATTCAGGACTGTATCCGTATTAACATTCTGAGCTTTACTGTGTGTGCCAGAGCCTATGATATCATTTTGGTATAAAATAGTTCTGGGGTGGCAATCAGGGGCATTTTTGTTTTACTTTTGTTGTTGTTTGAGTATTAACACCATTAGCAAAACCTTTTCCTCTCCTCCCTCTTCTTTGTTTTCTCTTGGAGAGTTAAGAGAATCCTAAGTCTGGAGCAGCTCTGCTCTGGCCTGTGTCCTTCTTTGTCTTTGTTCTTACTTCTCTGTGGCTGGCTTTTGTGGTGCATAGACGTGCACCACATGCCTATGGGAAGAGAACACTGATTACTGATCAGCCGAGCCTTCTCTAGCACCTGAGATGATTCTGTTCTTGGAGTACTGACTCTGTCTCCAACATTTTCCTGTTACGGGCTCTTTAAACCATGTTTCATGGAGCCTATTTCCAAAGTTTGTGGTTTGTTTCCAAGTTTTTGATGATCAGAAGAAACAAAAGGAAAAACAAAAGCCCTTGCTCACTTAGGTCTAAAGGACTTTACATCAGATTCAGCACAATGGAGACCATAAAGCCAAAGTGAGGTCCGGCATCCCTCTGGACTGAGTAGCCCCTCCTAGCTCCCTGCTTGTACATAACCATGTGTCTTTGATAAGGTTCACTCTGTCTTGAAATTGAGCTTTGAAAAAAAACATCAAACCCGTGCATTCATGCTTGGCTAATACTGTAGGAAGGGGGTGCATTCTTAAATCCAGAGGGCACATGCTCTGATTGGTTGCGAGTAACGGGCCCTGCAAAAACAATATTATATCACTGATTTATTTTGTGCCTATGTGTGTATACTCTCCATTTAACATTGTTATTTTACTTAATTTAAGAAACATGAGCAAGTATTAAATATTGTGATTTGTCTTTCCTTTGCTCCTCACTCAGCCTTTTGGATCTGATTCTTTCAAGATTGTCTTGAATCTTTCCAATAACTGAATTATTTGTAATGATGTGCCCCAGCCTCTGAAATGCTGGGATTAGATGCATACCACAATGACCAGCATAATACATATTGTAAAAAATTATTTTGTTAACACGTATTAATTGTGCATATTAATGGAGTTGAACCTGACATTTCCACATTTCATTATAACACACCATGATAAACCCAACTTCCCCTTATCCCTCTGCACATACATCCTTCATGATCTCTAGTAATCATGATTCTTGCCAACTGCTGTGGTAGAGTTGTTTCCTCCAGGCCTAACATGACCAGCTGTCACCATGAAGCAGAGTTGCTATGGTGACCTATAGAATACCTTAGTCTGCCTTCATGGGAACAGAACAAAAAACACAGTGATATATAGGTTATGGTAATAATAACAAGGCTTTTGATACTGTCTTGTGGAAAGAGGAGGAGGGAAACCAGATTCTTACCTGAGATCCTGCCCCAGTTTCACATGCTCTAGGGATGCTAAGAAGGTATAGGAAGTGGAGAGCATGTCATGCGACACTTTAGTTATGCAGCTGCTTGGGTGGTCAGTCAAGCTGCAGTGGGAATTTTCAGTGGTTCACCTGTCCTTGAAGCAACCATGCTCCTATAAGGAACTCTACCAAACTTGTTGATTCCCAAGATGCACTTGGGTCAGACCGATTGTTTGGTCTGTCATTGTTTCGGTGTAGGTTGAATAGACATTTCTGCATGTCTGCTTAGAATAGTCATGCAGCACCAAGGCAGGATAGTAGCTCAGAATGAAAGGTCTAGAAGGCTACAAGGTGGTCTATGAGGAAAACATGGTGGCAAGGAGGACAGCTGGAAAACCTCTATGCCAAGATCTTGAGCAGGCACAGGGATGCTCCAGAATGTCTGGAGGTCATCTGTGGCATATTATAATACTAAAATTTATAATCCTGAATCTGGATAGTTTATTTATATTAAGATGACTTGCGATGCTGTGTGGATGTAAAGGTGAGGGATGGAAAGGAAGGAAGAAACACACATACATGGGTAATATGCACATAAACCATCTTGGATCTTATGCAGGTCTTTAGTGCAAAACTTCTGTTTTATCCTTTATATTTTACCAAGGACCCTTTGGTCTATCCTATGCCTTTACCTCCATGCCCAAGCTTTTCATATACATACATACATACATACATACATACATGTGTGTGTGTGTAGAAAAATATCCAATTCCAACATCGCCATCATCCTCTTCATACACCAAAACCTAAATACCAACCTAAGATCCATGAGGTACCAAAAAATCAATTATTTTCATTTAAACTATGAAATACAATGTATATGGCAGATTATTTTAGAATGAAAGAAGAGGAAGCTTAATGAAAGCATACTTAATAATGCTTAGACTGATTTAGATTGTTCATCAGACAGTAATTATTTTTCCCTTTTCTGATTACAAGAAAGCTATAAAGAGGAATCTTACACAATCTGAGGCATCTAGAGCCCAGGTCTGCTGGATTATTTGGACACATGGAAAAGGGCACACTAACTGGGATGGATCACCAAGATAATGCACTAGGAAGGAGCCAGAGCCATGACGTAGTGGGAAGTTATGCATAACTGGGTTTCTGTATATAGAGATCTCCTACTAGTGATATTAATGTCAACATTTTACTTTAAAGTCAGTGATTTGGAAGCTGGAATTTGGAGTAATACTATAAATGGTGGCTGTGTGCTCTTATGTCTGGGTTGTATATTATAACTACCCTACATGAATCTGAAAAAGAAAGAAAGAGAGAGAGAGAGAGAGAGAGAGAGAGAGAGAGAGAGACAGAAACAATGTCTAAACCACCATCACTGAAAGGCAGCATCTGCTCTCTGCTTCTTGGGTAAAATTAAGGAGTAAGGGGTGTCTTAGTTACTTTTCTACTGCTGTGTAGAGACAGCATGACCAAGGCAACTTTTAAAAGAAAGCATTTAATTGGAGGCTTGCTGGCAGTTTCAGAGTGAGTCCATACCCATCATGGTAGGGAGCATGGAAGCAGGCATACAGAACAGGCATGGCACTGGAGCAGCTGGGAACTTTCTTCTGATCCACAAGGATGAGGCAGAGAGAAGTAACTGGGAATGGTGTGGACTCATACTTTCTAATGCTTCCCCAATTGTTCTACAAGCTTTCAAACATGAACCTATGGGGACCATTCTCATTCAGTCCATCACATCCACACTCCCTGCTCCCCCCCAACCCTCGCAAAGGCCTGTAGCCATATTCTAAAGCCATCATCTGCCCACCTAGTAGCTTACTCCATTTATCACCTGAAAATACTTAAGATCTATCTTGTCTTATAAAGACTCCTTGGACCACTGGGACCTCTCCAGTTGCTGCAGTTTTGTGCAGTTGCCCTGTCTGTAGCCCCACCTCCCATTCTCTTGGAATCTAATAACATCACTGATTTTTTTGGGGGGAAGGGAGTTGAGGGAGGGCTCAGGACACTGATAACAGTCACACCGCAAATCTCCTGGGCTGTTTCTTTCTGTCTCCTTTTTACTAAACGTCTCTGCAGCTTTCCATGCAGTTAATCACTCCCTCAGCTCTGAGATAAGAACTGTGCTTGGCTTCCAAAACTCAGGGATTCCTTTCTTTGCCTTTTTTTTTTTTTTAATGCTGTTGATTCCTGTTTTTTTTTTTTTTTTTTTTTTTTTTTTTTTTTTTTTTTTTTTTTTTTTTTTGCTAAAGAGGACAAGGCCCCAAGGCTTCAAGGCTCCAAGGTTCCAAGGCTGGGGATTTGAGCTTCTTTTTTGGTTATATTCAGTCTCAAGTGACTTCATTCATTCCTGTGGTTTCTTATCTATGAGCTGACATCTCTTCGTTTATATCTTCATCCTAGCCTCTTCCTTCAACTGGAGACTGGTGTTTTCAATTGACTTTTGGGCATCTTCATTTAGATGTGTCATACACATGCCAAGCTGAACTGCTTAACACTCCTCTCTTGTTTTTTTTTTTTCTTGCATAGTCTTAAAAGTAAGTGAACTCATAATGTGTTCCGTTCCCAGCCTTTGACATCTCAAAAAAACAGCATCATGATGCTTCTAATTGCTTCAACTCCAAACTTTAGTGACTCCTCCCTTTTTCTCTCCCTTTGTCCCTCTTCCTTTTCTTTCTTGCCTCCCTCCATCTCCAGTCATGTGTCCCTTAATGACTGGGGAACACTGTGACCATTACAGAGGGCACTTAACACAAAGCTGGATAGCACCGGCCAATCACTGGGTACTGCCCCTTGACACAAGCAAGAAATGTTGTAATGCAAGACGTATGAGGCTGTGCTGGCATGACAGATCACACTGCCTTCCAGAGAACATTTTTAGTACACAGGACAGGATAGAGATACAGACCACAGGGAGATAGATACTCAAAGCAGCAGCAGTCATCTGTTATCACTGAGAATTATGTACTGCACATAATTGTGTGTGGTTAGCTTTCATAAATCTCAATAGGCTTATTGCTATCAGTATCATTCTGACTTTACGATGGATACAATGTCACTAAGCGAAGGAAATGTGTCGGCTCCAGTCTTGTAGGAATACTGTGTATGGTGTTCATCTTTGATTGGAACGTCATTATGTTGTATTGGTCTCTCCAGCCCCTTTCTTACCCCTCTCCCTACACCATCTCTCTCTAGATATATCCCCATAAAGTCTCTAGATTGATACACACACACACACACACACCTACAAATTTATATCTTGATGGCATATTCCAAATTTGGCCCATTGTCTGTTGTTAGTATATAGCTTTCCTGAACTTTTTCACTAAATTTATAAATATTCGTTTCTTCCCAATCTCTACATGGAACCAGGGTAGGAATGCCTAAAGATAACACCACTTCTATTCTTTAAAATGTTCCCCATAATGTCTTCAGATTATGCTCTAAATCTCCCTCCCCACTGATTACATAGCCCTCTCCCCATAAACATGTCTGGTTTCCTCTGTGCTGTGCCCCACACTTCTTCCCCCTCTCCCCATCACTGTGCTCTAAGCACACCCAGACTGTACTTCACCCGCTGCAGGAGTCACTGACTTCCACTTTCTGCCTTTTTGAGCCTTTACCTGTCTTCTCTGGGTAGTCTCAGCTCTCACAGTGTGGACATAGCCAGCCTCTGCTGGATCTGGTGGTGGGACAGAGGCTCTCAGACCACACGATCACCAATGAAAAGATTCCTTAATTAAGTGAGAGAAAGATGTAGAGCAGGGGTGGAGAAGGGGCTGTTTGGGTGTAATAATCTAAGAGGCTGATTGGCAAAGTGGCATTTGATTGACACCCTGAAAAAATTGGGAGAAGGGCACTTTTTTCTTCTACTTTAAATCCTCAAATGACAGATTTGGTGAAGAACTGAGCCCCTAGCTTGGCTTTTCTGTACTTTGCTCAGCCTTCTTCTTCTCACACACATTTACCAATTCCTCTGAGCCTTTGAAATGATGCTTGGTACAAGTTAATGCTCACTGATGGGAGACCCTGACACTGCCTTTCTACAAGGTATGTTTAATTATAGGCACAAGTCAATGAATGTTATCAAATAATAGGGTTTTTCACTCCAGATTTATTTTCTTCTTGTCTTATTGCATTTCCTATCACTTCCAGAGTGATAAAAGAGATGCTGTCAGGCATGTGTCATCTTTTGATTTAGTGGATGCTGCCTGTGCCCTGGACTACTCGATGCCCGACTCTACCTGCCCTTGGGGGTTAGAAGTGAGGTGGTGTAGAGTCAATGACACAGACTCCCAGAGTAGGTGAGAAATGCTGAAGCAAGCTCATCTGGACTCTGATGCAAACTCCTTTAATACTCTCCACCCCCCCCCACCCCCCTGCATTGGTCCCAAGAAAGCATCTCTTCTAAATAGCAGTTCTTGATTGGCTGGCATTGTCTGCATCAGCAATCCTTGTTCTCTCAGACAGTCCTCAATTAGGTCCTCCTGCAGGAGATGCCTTTGCAGCTGTGTTCCCCCCACACACACACACACCTGCCATTCTTCCTACATTTCTATATTTTTAGATTTTGACAGCATAGTAGGAGCCAGGGTGTCATTGTCTTGAAATTGTTGACTGCACCTCAGAGTATTCCCAGTATACTGGACTGTGCCAGTCTTAGGTTGTCCTGTTTTCCAGGATCTTACCCTTCATTGACTACCAGCCCTCAAAAAGATATCATTCCAGAAGCATGTCACACAAAGAGGAGATGAGGAACTGCTTACATGGTAATCTCATGGATTTCTGCCATGCAGGCTTTGATCACTTCCTTAGGGGAGCCACAATTAGGATTTTTGAAAGCTATCAGTACCTGAATGGTCACCTTATTTATGGAGTGCTGCCTGGAGATTTGCTGTACGAGATACTTAAAATAATTATTAGTATAGTAATTCCTCCCACCATAGCATAAGTGGCTATCCACAAGAGGTCAAACAACCTCTTACTTTCTCCAAGAATCTGGCATCTAGGGAGAGCACAGATACCCTGGTCGAATTGAGGTTGGCTATGTTCTCCATTAACAGCACAGAATAGTTAAGGAATTTGTCCAACCAGCTACCTTCAAGCTATTGAGCCAACTATTGTCAGGCTTCAGTGGTGTTATGTACCTGGTAATGAGTTAGGTAGATTGAATAAAACCTGGAGTCCCATGCCAATAGAGACATGTCCCTAACAAAGGATAACTCTTCTGCCAGTATGTTAATGTCTTGTAAAATGTGGATGGTTTGATAAAGATGTTGGTTTAGTGCCTCCTGCACCTGTAGTGTCTCAGCTGACTTAGAGACTACAGCATTGACAGTCTCTGCCATAGTGGCTGTCTGGGTCAAGGCAACCAGCAATTCGTGCAATGATGGCCACAATGATGGCAGCTGTAATACCAAAATCCCTCTTTTCCCAGTGTAGGGATTGTAAGTAAGTCTGGGCCATCGGAGTGACAGTATGAAAGTGGTTGGTATTTACCATGGGCATCCAAATAACTGCTGGCTCCCTCATCAGGATAACTGCTGTTGAATACCCTATCCAGCAGGTGGTCAGAAGACATTTCTCATTAAAGCAGTCAAGGCTGTCTCTGACAATGGAGGTATTGGTGAACAGAAAGAAAAAGGGAGGTCAGACACAGATTGGGGTGGCTTTCAAGCCAACCTGGCTGCCAATGGTAACACTCACCAGGCTTGCCCCAGTCTTCATTTTTGCCAAAGGGTTTATATGGATATCTGTCCCATTAAAGAGACGGCTGCATTCTAAGAGAGTAAGGGGGCATAAATCAAGACAATTAGAGTAGCCACATAAATCCCAATTGCTCATAATGGGTCATAGATGCCTTTGCAGCTGTGCAAGCCCCCAGTGTTTATGTAGATGTGGTTGCTGCTGTTTCTCCTACAAGTGGCAATACATTCAGGGTATCCCCAGAAAATACTACCTTAGCACAAAGCTTCATACATTCTGGGTCACAACACATTTATTTACTTTTTATTTCACTCATTAGTATCTCGTGAGTGTGTGATGTGACGGAGGTATGCCACTGCAGATGTATGAGAGCCAGAGGACAATTTTGTAGGCTCGGTTCTCTTTTTTTCACATTCACATGAGTTTGGAGGATCACACTCAGGTTATCAGGTATGGGAAGCAAGCACTCTTTACAAAGAATTACATGCCTTGGAAATACAACTTCCTATCTCATCAATGGGCTTCTTCCTATGTAGAAATGAAGCAGGCATTGTTTCCTCTAATACTAGGATGGTTCATCCTACTACAATGTCCAACAGCCTTATGTCTTACTCTGTGTAGGCTACTGTAGAAAATATCTGAGGCTGATAACTTTAAAGAGCAGAAATGTATTTTATTACAGTTATTGGGGAGTATCTGGTCTCTTCTCTGATTCACCCCAACACCATCATGCGGGTGAGTGCTAGAGTTTGGATCTGGAAGTTTATCCCAAGGCCCATGTGCTAAGAGTGCTAAGAGGCCCATAAGCTAGAGAGCTTGGTGCCACTGGGACATGCTGTATGCTTTAATCGATGGGACCTAGTAATAGGCCCTTTGGGACACAGAAGGCATTTCTCCTATGGGAATTATGTGCTCCCTCTATGACATGCTGACTTGCCATGGGCCTAAAAGCACCATGACTAACTGTATGCATATTTAAAAGAACAGAGACAATAGAATAAATACATCTATTAAAAGACATTAAGTACATCTATTCATTAGATTTGCTCACAGGATATATATAGTTCAAGTAGTCTGACAATGACTGTCTCATAATGGAAAGGCCAAGAACATGGTAATTGTTCAGTTCACAAGGCTGAATGTCTGCAGTTCCAATGCAGTGCTGGAGGCAGAAGGATTCCTGGAAAGGTTCTGGCTTTCAGTCTACATTGGAACCTGAGGCCATTGGATTTAACTCTGGCTACAACAATAAGATAGATGAAATTGTTGGTTAGAGAAAAAAAAAAAAAGCAGACAAACCTTTCCCTCTTCCACGTCCTTTTATCCAGGCTGCCATCAGAAGATAAAGCCCAGATTTAGGATGGGCCTTCCTGAATCAAACTATCTCAGTAGGTGACACTTTCATGGGAATGTCCTGTAGTTTGAGTTTTAGTTGATTCCAAATGGCAAGTTGACAAGATCAGCCATCACATCAGCGAGGTGTGGACCAGAGCCTCCAACACTCAGAGCCTACTCAGTCTTTTCTCCTTGTAAGTAGGTTATCTCGGGTGTTTGTTCTGGTGATGGCACAGTAACCAATGCTGGACAGGGATTCTGAGAGACATTCAAATTGCCTGATGGTGGGCATCTAGATTTCTATTGTACCCTTGAGCAGATTTGAGAATGTGTAAACTAGAATGTTCACATATGCTTTTGAATGTGGAAGGATAGAAAGCCTACTTTATAAATAAACAGGTCAGTTATTACCGTAGTAGAAGAGAGCCGAGAGTCTTTTTCATAATGGTTTCGGGAGGAATTTAAGTAACCCATGTGTACTGGCTGGTTTTGTGTGTCAACTTGACAAAACCTGGAGTTATCACAGAGAAGGGAGCCTCCCTTGAGGAATACCTCCATGAAATCCAGCTGTAGGACATTTTCTCAATTGGTGATCAAGGGGTGGGGGGCAAGGCCCAGCCCATTGTGGATGGTGCTATCCCTGGGCTGGTAGTCCTGGATTATATAAGAAAGCAAGCAGAGCAAGCCAGGGGAAGCAATCCAGTAAGCAGCATCCCTCCATGGCCTCTGCATTAGCTCCTGCCTCCAAGTTCCTGCCCTGTTTGAGTTCCTATCATGACTTGCTTTGGTGATGAACAGCAATGTGGAAGTTTAAGCTGAATAAACCCTTTCTTCCCCAACCTGCATCTTGGTCATGATGTTTTGTGCAGGAGTACAAACCCTGACTAAGACACTATGTGTGTTCTAATGCTTGAGGCTTCGAAGTAAGATATATCCATTGAGTTGGTGTTGTTCTGAAAGAAATGGGTTAATAAACTCAACACATATCTTGACCTGGCAAGTACCTCAATAGTAGAGCCCCTGCCTACCATGCATGAGGCCCTGGGTTAAATCTCCAGCATAGCAAAAAATAAATCAACAAATAAATAAAATTCTTTATATGATTATGGAAAAAAGTTTGAATTTCATTTTGAGTAAAACTTGCAGTTTATCAGAAAGTTGTCTATTTTGCCTACATTTAAAAACGTGTCAGAATAAATTTGTATAAAATATCTAATATTTTATTTTCTCTGTATAGCTTTTCTAATTTTGTTATGTTTATTTGTATCCATCTTACTTTTTTTTTTTTTCTGAGAATCTCTATTTTCTTCTTTATTTCCTAAATCAAATAGGACAGAACTTTCATTGTTTGGTTTGGGAAATGGTTATTAGGTCAACTGATGAATTTTCCTGGTTTTCTGTTCTTTGATTCAATGAAAGGATCATAAAATTGTCTGTCTTGTGGGTATCTTCTCTTGCCTTTGGGAGGCATTATTTATGTAGAAAGATTTACTATATTAGCTGAATCTATTCATTTAGTCACTTTGTTTTAAACTTACCTCAATAGCTACCTCATGCATTTGCTGGGTTTCATGAGTGACAGCCAGATTACTCATTAGGGTTTGCATCTCTTTTCTGTTCTCGCCAACAGTGAATTTTGGTGAGTGTAGAAATTAAAAGAACTGTCCAGTAAATGGTAAACCAAACAGGTCGAGAGTTTGACCTTTTTTTTTTTTTTTTAACACTCATTATATAGTGTTGTTCAACATGAAATTTCCCCCCAAATTCTAACGTCTTTCCATAATCATATAAAGAATTTTATTTATTTGTTGATTTATTTTTTGCTATGCTGGAGATTTAACCCAGGGCCTCATGAATGGTAGACAGGGGCTCTACTATTGAGCTACTTACCAGGTCAAAATCTGTGTTAAGGCACATTAAAAGGTCATACCTACACAAAAACCTGTATGTGACTGTTTGAAGCAATTTGTCTACCAATTAAAACCTAGAAAGAACAACCATGCCCTCAAAGTTCAATGAATAAGAAAACTGTGGGTCATCCATATAAGTGAATAAATATATAAATGATGAGTTAGTGATTAGCACAAGGAATTCGTTTTTGTTTGTTTGTTTGTTTTTGTTGTTGTTGTTTTTCAAGACAGGGTTTCTCTGTGTAGCCCTGGCTGTCCTGGAACTCACTCTGTAGACCAGGCTGGCCTTGAACTCAGAAATCTACCTGCCTCTGCCTCCCAAGTGTTGGGATTAAAGGCGTGTGCCACCACTGCCCGGCACACAAGGAATTCTTAAATGCATTTAGCTAAACGAAAAATGGCAGCATTAAGAGTCTATCTCTTCTCTGATTCACTTTGAATGACATTATAGAAAGGAAAATCCAGAAAATGCAAAACAGATGTGTGGTAGCCAGTGGTTTGGAGAAGAGCAACTTTGACCACAAAAGAGTTGAGAAAAGGAGAATTTTTTTGGTAATAGAATATTCTCTATGGTCTTAGGATAACATCATAAAGATAAACTTTAATGTAAATGGTTTACAAAAGCATAGGGTGATGTGAATGTAGATGATAATAATTGTGTCTCTATATCTGTCTGTCTGTTCTCGAAAATATATTACGAGAGTATGTATATGCACAACCATGTGGAGGCCAGAGGTCAGCCTAGGGTGTCATTTCTCAAGAGCTTTCTACTTTGTTCTTGAGACAGGACTCATCACTGGGATCTGAGACTCACTAATTTCTCTAGGCTGCTGGCCAGCAAACCCCATGGATCTCATTGTCTTTGTTTTTCTAATGCTGGGATTATGAGTTTGTACCACTGCTATGCCTGTTTTATTATGGGGCTCTCAGAGTTTGAACATAGCTCCTCATATTTGCATGATTTATAAATGGAACAATTAGATCTGTGTGTGTTATGTATACAGCACCAAATTCATGAGGGATTGGAGGAAACAAGGAACCAGGCAAAGTCACGTTGGGAAACAATGTTGAACAGATATGAGGTTAAAGACAATAATAGACACCATGTTAATGTAATCTAGTGGTCCATACTGGTCTAATAATGAGAAAGCATCACTCCGTACAAGCTGAAGATCGATCCATGGAGTGTTAGACATCCTCTGCTTACAAAGCTTCCCGTTTTATGAACAATGTGCCTGAGTCAGCTTGTTACTAGAGAAAACATTGTCCCAACAACCTACTGCAAACTTACATTTTTGAAGTTGGGGTCCTTGATGTCCTTATTGCTCTAAAGTGGATATTGAGTCTCAAACCTTTGATCACTCTCCAACCTTAGAATTTCTCCTGTGTTCTTGCTTGGTGATTTTTTTCCCCCAAGCATCATAGGTCTTCCACGGCAGTGGAAGATGGTGTGGACTTGGTTTGTTTGAGCTGCTATCCAAACCTCTAAAAAGCTGGGGCAGGGTTTGGGGATGGGAAGGATTGTCTTTAAGCTTGCTCAGTGGGACTGCAGGTGGAGATCAGGGGAGGTCATGGAGGAGGAAGGTCATCCTGGAAATAGCTATAGTAGGGAAAGCTACGTCTCATCATTAGCTACTGAAAAGGAAGGAGTGGGAAATTACACAGATTCACTGCTGGGGCAAAGAAGTGATGCCTCCTTACCAGTGATAGATCAACAAGAGAAGACATGAACTTTTAAATACAAGTCATATAAAGAGTGGAAACCTTCATAAGGAAACACCTAAAGAAACAGGTAATCCTGAATGTCTAGTGATGGTTTTGAAGATACAGCCAGTCATGGGAAGGTATAAAGAGGCAAATGGGCCATGAATGAAAAATACTGAAGGGAAGTTAGGTGAGCCACTCTTTGCAGAATTTCTCATGTCCATGTGTCTTCAGAGATAAGGATACTCCTTTCCTTTGGGTGTAGGGTCGACATCTCCTGGGATAAGGCTCTTGTGTACTTTCTTCAAGAGAAAATGGAAGCACAAAGTCTAACGGCAACATTTCTAGGTTTTCTAACCTGCTTCAAAGATCCCCAAGGTTCCAAAGATCCCAGCTCATCTAACTTCCCTTCAGTGTGACTGTTATCTGTGGCCCTTTTGTCTATTCATATCTTCCCATGGCTGGCCATGTCTTCATCAAAATCATCAGCAAATATACAGGGTTGCTTGTTTTTTTTTAGATGTTTCCTTATAAAGGCACGCACACTACATCAAATACCATGATCCTAATCTAGTAAGACAGCCTGTTCTCTCCTTTTACTGTGGTCCTAGGGGTTGCACTTAGGTACATGCACATGGCAGGCAAGCACTCTGCCTAGCTCTTTAAAAAGAGACTCAAGTAGGCAAACTAAAATCCTCCTGCCTCAGACTTCTAAGTAGCTGGCATTACAGGCCTGTGTCCTGTGCTTAGACATTTATTTTCTTAGTTGTCCACTTGGCCCAGGGTAGCAAGATGCCTGAAATGTGATAGCTGATGTGGTATCACAGACACCTACTTTCATCTTGTACCTCTAGCCAGTGTCCCATAGCCTTATTGGGTCCTTGCTTTGCTAGGTGTGAGCATCTTGCCTGCTCAGGAATTCTGTCTTCCATTAACAATTGAACTGACTGCAGCTTTGCCTAGATTCTGAGAGTAGTATTATCCCCTACCTCAATACCACCTCCTATGCTATATTAGAGACATTAAAGGACCAGTTCCTTAGAAATCTGACGGGGTTGGAAAGAGGGTGTAACTGGATTCACTGGTCTCAGATTCCCCTCTTGTTTTCGAAATCCGTTAGATTTTATTCAGTAGCTCAGATATGTCTATTCTTCCTTACCAGTAAACTTTTAACTATCTGTCTTTGGCTGGGCAGAGTCTTATACATCATGTATTTGACAAGAGAATGAATCAGGTGTGATTGGCTTTCAAGATACTTCATCAACAGTTGTGGAGATGGCATGTTGCACAGAGATCATTTCTTTTCTAGCTTTCTCCCAGGTACACACCTCCAAAGTTAGCAATTGGTTATCAAGTAAAGGGAGTTCATATACTATCACATTTCTCCTGCCCCTTACCTCGGGCTGCGCCAGACCCTGTTGTCTCATATTGCACCCAGGGAATTAAGGATAGACAATAGCTCCTTTCCTTCTCAGGAGTCTATGTCTTAAACCCACCTCCACAGCATCCGGTGGGGAAGATGTCAGAACAATCCGGCTGCACAGCTCGTCCTATGGCGTGGATAGAGAGCAATTCCTGGAGAAATGAAGAGGTTGAGGCAGTTTAGAGACCACAAAGAAAGAAACCCTGCCTGTCACTCTGTAGCATGGAGCTATATTCAAATTTTATCGGGTGGATGTGATTCTCTTTGATCAGGTTGGCTGTTTGAAGGGATTTGGAGCAGAATAGATAATCCAAACTTTGAGCATAAATCAGGGGCTGTGGGCTGATGGATGCCTGGCACTTTCTTATGATAATGAGCGATTGGGGAAAGGCAGGGAGAATGCCTCAGCCTTATCTCTGAGCAGCAGCAGTGGGTAGGGGTGGAGTGGGGGGTCTTGAGTCCAAAGGGAAGGCGCATGGCCGCATAAGTGGGGATTTATTTTTTTTACTATTTTTCTTTTTTATAAAAAAAAAAAAGAAGAAGAAGAAGAAATTGTGAAATAGCTAAAACTGCTCCAGTTTGTGGCTGAAAATACAGCATCTTAGAATTGGACAGTGACAAAGTATCAACATAACTGCTAAGGCAGACTTAACCAGCAAGCCTCCCCCTGGTTATGTTGGGTTTGTCGTCACTGGAGTTTCAGGGGAAGCTGGTTCTGCAATCTTCTATCTGAAAAGCTGTTCAGTATGAGTCAGGAAAGTAAAAGACTGCTATAGCTACCCTGAAAAGACCCTAACCTTGAAACCTGGGGTACCTATGACTGTACAGAGACATTCTATACTAGGATGACAGGGGTCTACCCCAGTTCATGTACTTCGAATGGAGCAATAAACTCCATGTTTACTACCACAAAAAAGAGAAATAAATGGAAATTTGTGTAGTAGGAAACATCTAGACTATTAGCTTAGCTTAATTGAAATTTTGTTTTGTTTTGTTCATTTTTTTTTTTTTTTTTTTTGAGATAGCCTATGTAGCCAAGGCTGGGCCAGAACCCAGAGCCCTCTGTCTTTGGACTCTCCAGTGCTGGGAGTATATGTGTGTACCATTATGTCTGGATTATTGTTGTTGTTAATTATGCAGATTCCAAGGTCTGATCTGGGCCTTCTAAATGGCCCCTGTCTCCTAAGAAGAGCCCATTTGGCTCTGGACTTGCATCCACTTGTATCTCTCCTCTCTTTTTAGGGAGATTGAACAGATGGAGGAGGGGAGGCATCAAGCTTCTGAATTAAATGCAGTCTGCTGCAAACGGCTCCTTTGCAAAACTCAGGTATCAATAACCAGCTAATGTCCCTGGATATTTGATCATACTGTGAAACCTGAGATTGTATTATTTACTGAAAAAAAAAAAAAAGAAAAAAATACCTGTTTCTAGTTGTGGTGAGGCTCAGCTTTAGCACACACCTTTAATCCCTCTGCCTGGAATACAGCCATACCCATAGTACAAACATTGTTTGATCCCAAACAATGAAGGTAAAGTTAGTTTGTAGAAGGAAGCACTCATATTTGAAAGTGATGTCTAATTGAGTGGCTGACAAAGTAATGAATCAGAGAAAGATTTGATGGAATAGGAGATGCCCAACTCTCATGAAAAGAAAGAGAAAAGGGAAGCTCCTTGAGGGCAGTGCAGAGAAGGAAGAGGCAGTTTTACCAGAAGAGTTTTACAGAGACAGGTTGAAGAGAGAACAACGGAGCATAGGTAAAGACAGAATGAGCCAGAGAATGAGAAGGAGTCAGAAGATTAGAACAGGCTTCCAGAATTAGTTTGAGGCCAAGTGGAGGAATTCAGTAAGATACCGAGAGAAGCTAGATTAAATCAGTCAGCTTGGAGAGGACTTTGAGTCAGAGCAGCTGAGTTGAACCAGCCAGCCAGAGTTCAGAAAGAACTAGGAAGGGGTGAGTTTATTCAACAGTAAGTCTCAGAGGCTGAAAACTTTCAAGGCCTAGATAAGACTGTATGGAGGTTAGAAGCTTCCAGGACTGGCCTAGGTTACCAGACTAAGGCAGTAACCCTTGGAAACAACAATCACATCAAGGAATAAAATTTACTTTTACAAGCTAATCTAAGAACAGTGAAAACTAGATAAGAACATTGTCCCTGAATTGCTCAGTTAGACATTTCCCTTCCTTTGAAAGAGAAGGCACTGTTGGGTCTAAAATGGAATTTTGAGGGGCTTGTCACTTCCACGAGGTTGTCAATTTAGGGTTCAAAACAGAATCTTGGAAATGATAATGTCATTTTGTCCTACCACTAACAATTTTGGCCTTTACCCAGTTTCTTTGTTAGTGACCATTGGAGGCCATTGAATTCAGTCATGTGGCTTTATGTTTCAGAACGGCTGTGGCTGCCAAGCTCAGGAAGAGATCTCGTCCCATGGCTCCCGAACATTAAGTTTCCTGGAAAAAAAAAAGAAAAGAAAAAGAATGTGTTAGTCTGTTCTCTGTTGTTATAACAAATTCCCCGAGACTGAATAATTCATAGGAAGGTTTATTTTAGTATATTACTCTAGGGGTTGAAAAACTGAAGATGAGGTGGCCTCATCAAGGGCAAAGGCCACATGTTACATCCTACTGTATGATGGGAAAGCAGAAATGTGAGTACATGGGAAGAGAGAAAATAGAAACAATTTCCTGAGTAGGGAAGCCATTCCTATGAGGGGAGCATTAACTCTTTTATAAAAGTGGAGCCTAAAGGACCCCAAACACCTTCCCCTTTGTTCTACCTCCCAGCCCCAGAACGGCTGCTCTGTGGCCAAGCCTTGAGGTGCTGTCTGCCACATTAAAATCATATTCAAACCACAGCAGCAAGCTCAGAGGACACTGTCCTCCCACCGCTTCCTCATCCCTGCTTTGCTAGCTTGGTCACGCGGTTGGCATCCTCCAGGACTGACATAAGCGGAAGTAAGAGGCTCTTCCAGAGCCCCGCCTTCCTGTCTAAGCAGCAGTGAGGAATGTCCTAACAGCTAACATTTACTGCCTACTTAGCACATGCAGACACCGCTTCAGATGTTGGTGCATCGCCTTGTAAAACCACAAAGGGGAAGAAATAACTAGATATAGAAAAAAAAAAATCTCAGCATATGTCCGCAAAGTTTAGAAAGTAACACAGAAATGGTTTAAAGGAAATAACTGCACTTGGAGAGATGTTTCAGCCATAAAGAGTGGTAGTTGCTGTGGCAGAGAACCAGGAGGTTCACGATCACTTGTACTGGCAGCTCCAGGGTATCTAATGCCTTTTTCTGGCCTCCAAGGGCTTCCATGTGCTGCTGAGTAAAATGTATATTCTTTGATGTTGGGTGGAATATTCTGTAGATATATGTTTGGTTCATTGGATGTATGGTATCACTTAATTCTGAGATTTCTTTGTTTGTTTGTTGTCCAGATGACCTGACTATTGGAGAAAGTGGGGTATTGAAATCACCTACTATTGTTGGGTTGGTGTTACTATCTATCTTTAATTCCATAGTAGGCTTTTTATAAAATTGTATATTCTAGAATTTGAGGACCATAGGTATAGGATTGTAATGTCTTTTTGGTTAACTCTTCCCTTGACTATAATGAAGTATTCCTAATTGTCTCTTTTGATTAGTATTAGCTTGAAGCCTGTTTTCTCTGATATTAGGATAGTCATGACTGTTTACTTACCAATTCCATTTGCTTGGAATCCTGTTCTCCATTCTTTCACTCTTGGGTTCTGCCTATTTTAAAGATATAAGAGTCTTATAGACAGCAGAAACATGGATTTTGTTTCTTAATCCATTCAGATAGCCTATGTCTTTTGATTGGAAAGTTGAAGCCATTAATATTTAAAGTTACTATTGAAAATTGCAGCAGTTTGTTTTGGTTTGCTGTTCATGTTCTTGGTCATATTTTTTGTTTCAATGATTATTGACAAACTACATTATATCACTTGTGGAGAAAATACTCCCTACAAAAGCCATCGGCTATCTAACAAAAATCCCATTATCAGTCATGAGAGACCTTCTTTCAACTTGTTGGCCAAAGGGAGTCCAAGAGTCTCCCCAAACAAGAAAGGCTATTTCCATTGCCCTTGGTTGCCTCCCAGAAGTTGAAAGTGAGTCTCTGTTGCTAAAGACACTACTTATTTTGGGCAGAGGACTCAGAAGATTTGAGCTGAAACTGACCTGAAGCTTGCTATCTGAGGTCTAGCTTTCACAGTCCTAGAAAAAGTTGTGCAAGATGCTTTCCTGAGGGAAAGGAACAGTCAGCAGCCCTACCCAGCTGTGATGCCAGTGATCCACAGCAGTGACCAGCAAGGTAAGATAGCCCTAGAGGTACATTTGTGACACATCCTGGAAGTAACCAACAGCTGTCTAATTGGATTCAAAGCCTGCTTAACAGGAGGAATACCATACCTGGTACTGTAAATCTAGCCATTACATGTTCATATTGAGACCATGGATCTTAGAGGCAAGCCTGCTGCTGCAACTTTCCTAAATCAGTAGAGTATAATTTGTAACTACATTCCGAATACTTATTCTTATAACCACAGATAAATGTAGCTCTCGTCTCTTTTCTTCTTTTCCCAGCAAAAGACTATTTTAGAAAATCACAACTGGTCAAAATGCAAACAACAACTGACTGTGAACTGCCTAGCTCTAACTGACACATCTACATGTGACCCCTGCACCCAAGGCTCAGGGAACATAATAGAAGGGTGGGGAAAGAATGTAAGAACCAGAGGACCAGGAAGTTTCCTGTGATATTTTTTTTTCTTCTTACCATGACAGAAAAACTATACCACGAAATCTCAGCAGCATGGTTGCCTAAAGAAGACATGAACAACAACATCAGTTGTCATGGCATTACGGATGGAGAAAATCTTATGGGTTCCACTACTAGAAAAAAGAGATTATTTTTCTAGATTTCTAGCCAGAAATTTAAAATTGCTGAGAGAAATAATTAGTCTTCCCCAGGGATGAACTTCCTACTTTATTACTCAATATTAAGTGGCCTGTCCAAGAAACATTCAAGTGCAGACAACACTCAGTAAATTGCATGTATCTGTATCTGTATCTGTATCTGTATCTGTATCTATATCTGATGTATTAGCAATTGTTAACAAAAAGGAAACAATAAATTAGTAGGTAGAAGGAAGGGGAGGGGAGACTTATATAATTATATTTTTAAAATCTTTTAAAGAAAGAATCCCAACTCTTTCCTTGGTAACTTCCTTAGTGTGTATGCCACTGGGACACATGCAGTTCAGTGGAAAATTTAAGCTTCAGAGTAGCCCAAGGTTTGTAAGTCATTTGTTCCTAGATTTCATCTTGGCTTATGATCCTTCCTTCCTTCCTCCCTTCCTTCCTTCCTTCCTTCCTTCCTTCCTTCCTTCCTTCCTTCCTTCCTTCCTTCCTTCCTTTCTTTCTTTCTTTCTTTCTTTCTTTCTTTCTTTCTTTCTATTTATTCACTTTACATTCCACTCACTGCCCTCACTCCTGGTTACCCCCCACACATGCACACAATCCTTCTCCCCACTCCCTTCTCCTTCTCCTCTGAAAGGGTGGGGGCCTCTTGTGTATCCCCCCACACTGGCACATCAAGTCTCTGTGGTGCCATTGGTCTATAATTCTTATAAAGGGTTTCTTAAGATGGACAAAATTGAAAGAGTAGAGGGGCTCGTGAGTAGCTAATGGCTAAGGCAGCTGAAATGGGAAGAGAAAACCATCCACCAGTTCCATTGGGTCTTTGCATTTTCAATTCTGAAGGCCACAGTGTCATGTAACTTACAGGAAATAAATAAAGGCTCCTGCTTTCATCTTGTTAGTGGCTGTCACTGGGGCCTTAGTTATGAACCAAGGACAGAAAGGGAAGATATCTCTTTCTGCCAAAGAGCCAAGAATGATCAAGGAGGGAAATGCTGGACACAAATAAGACACAGTAGTCTGAGGCTTTCATCCCCACCTCCCACACACACCAGTGACTGAGCTTCTCCCTCCAGATCTCCCCAGGAAAAGAGGCCTCTTTCTGACTCATAGAGGATGCCCCTGGTGATGTGCATTGAGAGATGCACATCCTCAGTGAAGAAATGCTCTCCCTCTGTATTTCTAGTAGCAATCTCTCTAGTCTCTGGCTCTCCCCTCCATGTAAGCGAAGAAAGGTCGGTGGCTCTGGTGAGGTACCTTTTGCTATTGGATGGAAACAGAAAATCAAAGAAACTCTCAATATTTCTATAACTCACTCACATGTTAACACTTTATCTTATGGAAGGTTTCTATTGCTGAGATGAAACACTTGGGGAGGAAAGGTTTATTTCATCTGACAACTCTCTGGTCATATTTTATAACTGAGGGAGACCAGGGCAGCAACTCAGTCAGGAACCTGAAGGCAGGAACTGAAGAGAGTTCATGAAAGATTCCTGCTTGCTGGCTTGCTCCTTAAGCCATTTCCCAACATACTTGGCTATAGTTCAATCTGATGGAGGCATGTTTCTCAACTGAGAATCCTCTTCCCAGGTAGCTCTTGTATATATCAAGTTGACAAAAACTAACTAGGACACACTTTATATAAAGTCTATAATGAGCTTCAGGTTAGTACTTCAACTGATTCCATGAGTATCAGTGTACATTTACATCTCTGTGTGTGTTTAGATATGTGGCATATGTATGTGTATGTGTGTGTGTGTGTGTGTGTGTGTGTGTGTATACAGGTGTGTTTGCATAAGTTCGGATGTGTACATATGTGTATGTATGAGTGTGTCTATATATGTGCAGGTGTGTTTGTGTGTGCAGGTATGTAAATGTTCATATGTGTGTGCATGCATATGTATATATAGGTATGTTTGTGTATGTTCAGGTGTGTATATGTTTGTATGGTGTTTGTGTACAAGTGTATTTGTATGTGTACAGGTGTGTATGTGTGTGTGTGTGTGTGTGTGTGTGTGTGTGTTAGACACAGAGTGTTGCTGGCAGGCACTGGCTATCCTCTTCTTTCCTGTTTCCATAGCACCTTTGCAACAGCAGCCGGGATGGGCTGGCTGCCCCTTGCCTACAATGCCTGGGACCACACAGATTTCAGAGACAGACTTTTCACTTTGAGGATTTTTGCATAGACTTTACCCACTGAACATCCCTGGTCCAAAAATCTTGAAAGATGAAATGTTGCAAAATCTCAAACATTTTTGAGCATTGTTAGTGCCCAGGAAGTTTTAAATTTCTGAGTGTTTTGAATTTCAGTTTGGGATAGCAGAGCTCTGGCCATGTTGTTCTGGGCCCTTCACCTGTCTTCACCAGATCTCTACAGAGGAACCTCTCTTTTTCTGTCACCGTCTTATCTGAATTCTGGACAAGTACCAAAAGCCACCTCTGCATTTTTGACCTCAGTGTTTGCACTTGGAGGGATCTTTCTTTTCCCACTGCCCCAGCTCCCACAGTGCTCTCCATGTTCCATTTACAGACTTAATAACTCAGCAACATTTTTAGTTGGAAGCATTTTTTTATGTGCATAGCTTAGCTCCCTCCTGGACAGCCACCTCCTCAATACTGCTAAATAAGTATCCAGGAGGTCAGAAAGTTTAGGAGGAAATAAAAATGTTTATTGAACACATAAGCACTATGTCTAGAATGTTCATAAAAACTCTTAAAATATGGCTTGTTAGCGGTTAGTTGTAATCTATGAAGTGAGGCTAATCAAATTGACTTATTCCAATAAATAAAAATTCTACTTGGTAATTTAGTGGATTTGATTCCGTGCCCTGCATCGTTTCTGTGGCTGGGTCAGAGGTGATCCACAGTGCTGGTCCTGGTGTTGGTACACACATACCCCAAGGAGTCAGTTCCATGGGTGACCCCAAATGTCAGAGACATATGTAGCAGTTGTTACACACAGGTACCCTGAAGCAAGGCCCTCAGTAAAGCCCACCAGCTCTCTCTGGAGGGCACATGCTAGATTCAGCTGCATCTTAGTGTCTCTGCTGCTGCTCCCACATGGCTGTCACCTGACTGCTCTGATCATTTTAAATCCCAGAGTCCTCACAGCCTAGTCTGTACAGCAGACTTTAGGATGCTGATGCCTGTTATGTAATCACTTCTCTGCTTCAAAGCACTTTCTGTTTTATTTGGAATAAGTTCCAAATTGCTATAAGCTACAAGGCCTTCTGCTGGCTTTCTCTTGTGACCTCATGTCACCAAAAATCTCTCTATTGGTCAGAGAGAGAGAGAGAGAGAGAGAGAGAGAGAGAGAGAGAGACAGAGAGAGAGAGAGACATAAGCACATACATATTTATTCTCACATATTCATGAGCATACATGCACACACACACACACACACACACACACACACACACACACCCTTTAGGCTGTTCCTAATGATTCTAGCTTACACCATGTCAGAATTGTTTGCTCACTGTTTCTTGAGCTTGCAACTTTCCTCTGCATCTGTGGGGCTGTCTTATAAACCTCAGAGAGCTGACCCTTTGATGTGTCTGGTGGGAGAGTACAGAGGGCAGCACAGTCAACAGTACTGATTGCTTCTCCACAACTTCTTTTGTAGCTCAGTGCCAGGCGCCAGGCTCACCCCCGACACCTAAGCATTTTAACTGTCCAAGATGGAATAGCAAAAAACTGTATAAAGTCACTCAGATGGCTTCCATGAATATGGCTGCAGCATCAGGTATAGCCATGGTGACTCACATCGTCCACTAAGCTGACATGAAGCTAGCACCCTCAACAGCCCAGATGGATTTCCTATTGTGGTACTAAGTCATCACCCAGAAGGATTGGTCATTCTGAGTGAATTTTTTCTTTATCTTCTGTAGAACCAGTGTTGATAACTTCTAGCCGATGGCTACCAGGAGCACAGTGTAGGTGGAGGAGGGTCACTGGGGTAGCTAGGCAGGGTCCTACCAAGATCAAGGCTGGAGTCCATCTGTGTAGATGCCATGCACTGCATTTCCTTTCCTCAAAGAGAAGGACTCATTAGGTGTTTCTTAGCTTGGTGGGTGGTCTCCAGCTTGAAATTGGTTTTGTGGCTGATGGCGATTATGACTACACATGTGACATTTCCTGCCAGGCGTATTCATCACTGCCAGAACCCCTCCTCTCTCTCCACAGCTCTGGAGTTGTGGCAGACTCTTCTTCCTTAGTAGTGATGAAAACGGAAGTGTGGAAGAAAGCATGCGTCTGCCTCATTATCTATTTGTGGTTTTAAACAATGTGCTAGATCAGTGACAAGCAGTCTAAAGTGCTGATGACTACTAACTCAGTGATTTCAGCTGTTGTAACTCATTACAGGTGTCAACTGACCGAACTGTTTGCTCCACCACATCCACATATGACCACGGTGTCGCTTAAGACCCGGGTGCACATGCCCTGAGTATGGCCTCCTCTTCACTACATTTGCTCAATCATTTTTATTTTATTTTGATTCCATCTCCCTCCTGGAAGGAAGCATGCATGTGTCACAGGGCGCTTTTAAACAATTAGAGTATTGTCTTTGAAAAGAATTCCCCCACAAATTTGAGCCTCTGGGGACACAAGAGCTTATTCACATGAGGAAGAAAGATGTCACCCTTCTCAGCAGGCTTCTCCCTCTGAGCATTTCCCTCTGCCTGCATCTAGGTGAGATCAATTACTTCGCTCGCCATGGCTCCTTCTCCAGCTGATGTGTTTGCTGTCTGTCATTTTGAGGTGCTCCACCTCCTGGTGTTCCTGAGAGAGCTTGAAATTAGCAGAGCCTTTTCTAATTACTTGATCTTTCCAGAGGAAGCCATCCCTTCGTGTGGATACAGGAAAAAATGTACATGCTTGTCATCTGGTTCCCACAAAGCTACTATCCTTACATTCTCATAAGTGGTTTAGTTGTTCTTCAGTTTCAGCAAAAATACCCCTGAGCTCAGCTCAGGACAAATGAAATTGAACCTTCCTCACTTTAGCTTAATTTGTTCACTGAGAAAGTTGTTAGAGAACTTAATGGTTTTTTTACCAGTGTGTGTGTGTGTGTGTGTGTGTGTGTGTGTGTGTTTGTCTGTCTGTCTGTGTTTATTGGTGGGCTTGGCACATGTCCCAATGTCTATGAAGGCCAAGAGAAGACACTGGATCCCTGGAAGCCGGAGTTACAGGTGGTTGTGAGATACCCTGTGTAGGCATTGGAGACTAAGTGGGTTCCCTGAAAGCACATTATACACTCAGTTTCTAATATGCAATGGTTCTTAGCTGCAGGCCTACACTGAGTGCAGAGCAGCTTGCACAATGCACTGCTCAGTGGTCTGAAGCAACTATGATGTCATCTAAAGAACTTACGGCAAGAGTTGGAATCCGAAGATCTGAGTTCACACTAACCTTAACCATGGCTTTAGCTATATTACTTCACACTTACACACCTTAGCAGTCAGTAATAGGTAATGTGAGCTCTCCTGAGCCTGAAGGACAAGATTTCTCAAGTTGTATGCTGCACGTTACATGAGATGGTCAGGCTTAAGAGTGCCAACTGTGGACTCTGCACCCGCTTCTCTTTACTTCCCTTGACGCTGTCCTATTCTGAGTATCAGGGTATCTTCAGGATGGAAACAAGGTCACTACCATGACTCCAGCCATTACATTTAGATCCAACAGCATCCAGAGGTACCTTACAGTCTCCTCATTGTGAACCATAAAACTTGTCTTGCAGTGACTCTGTGGCATGAATTGTTCAACGTATCCTTACTACGTGCCTCCCATGTGAAGAGGGTAGGGTATCATATCATCATGGGCTAAGGCCAGGCTTGAACCATATCAGTGGCTAAATATCATAATTACATGGAAAATATTAAGCTACCACAGTGTTCACAAAATCCTACCATCAAGATTTTAAGAAGTCCCCCAGGCCTGATGCTGAAAACCAACAGACTAAGAGCAGTCAAAATCTACACTACACTCAAGCTTCTTAGTTATAGGAAAGAGATACGCTGAACAGTACTGAGTTGTTAGTAGGCAGGAGCAGAGACCTAAATGGTAGCTACTGAGTCAGGCTGTTGCTTTACCTCACTTCTCAGAGACAGACATAAAAGCAGAAGCCAGCCCTGTCCCACCACCTGCAAAGGCTGGTACACCTCATTGTAAAATGTCATAGCTGCATCCATGCATTTATATAAAGATATTTACATTTATTTTTATATATTCCTGGCTACAAATGTAGGTAGATAAATGATCAATATTGCTGCTTTTTTGCCTTCAGTGTGTGGGCACTTATCCTGGGATTGGCCTGAGCTTGGAACTCTTTCATTAAGGAAGCTTTACAAAACATTATTGGATTGGATCAAAACACATAGGGAAAAATGAGAAAATATACCATTTTCCCCATCATTTCCAGACTCTGATATTCAGCCACAAGATTAAACAGCCAGAACTTTAACGGTGTCAGTATCACCCAAAGGGCTTCTTCAAACATCTGTCCTTCCCCATGCCCAGAATCCCTGGGTTGTAGGTCAGAGTTCAGGCTTGGTGCTTTTTTGTGTGTCACAATTTGCTTGGTGAGCCTCTTATGGCTAGTTTGGGATTATGGGGAACTGCAATCAACACTGGTTACTCCGTCAGGGAAGTCCTGCCCATGGTGGCCCTGGTGACTAAGACAGGGACTGTCTATTGCTTTGTTCTTAAAGCACAGATTCACCAGACATGGCTAGATAGCAGGGGCGATTGGGACCAAAGAGTGGGAATGGGTGATTTTGCTCAAAGTGTTGGAGGAGGTGGTGACTACTGTTTAACTGAAGCTGGAAGCCAATTGGCAGTAAAAGATGATCCTGAGCTTGGGGACCAGGAGGAGTCCTGGGATTTTGTTCCCTCATCATCAGAAGGAGCTACATGAGAGAAAAACCAGGGCAAGTCCATGTATCTCCTTAGGAAAATAGCTTGCTGATCAACCTGAAATGGAACCACCTTTCCAGCTGGACATATTGGTGAGTGAGGAAGCAGAGAAGAGAGATCCTGGACTTATATGAGATTAGTAATGGGTAGAAACTTAAAATCATAACTCTTGGGTCATAATGATGAGGAAAAAATTTCTTACCACTTCTGGCTGCAGATATGCCCAGTGTGTTTCTGTGATATACTTCCTTATGATTTCTAAAAAAATCTCTGGTGTTCCAAATCCAGGAAAGTATCACTTTAAAAACTAGTTATAAGAATTTTTTAGTTGAAGTATGACTTTATTATCAAGGTTACATAATGTTGTAACTTGCTTTCATCCATATCTGGATTTGAGTTAAAATACTACAGAATCTTCCCATTAGAAATACCTTGAAGCAGAGGAAAGTGATTGCCCATCACACAGAATCAGCTCGTATTGACTTAACTGTATACTACATTAGCTGATACTGGGGTTTTTTGGTTTTGTTTTTGTTTTTCCCCGAAGAAACAGGAGCTTTGCTGCAAAGAGAGAAATGTTCAAATTCTACATAAAAATGAAATCACTGGTATTGAATGTCATTCTGGACCAGTATCCACAGTGTCACCTGGGAGTGTGGGAGATGTACAGAAGCTGGTGCCTCACCTAGACTGGCTTGGGGAGGGGCAGGAATGTGGGTTACAGCAAATCCTCCTGAGGGGTTTTGATGATTATTTTGGAAGTAGAGTCAAGACATCCGAACCTGATGGTGTATTGGTCTTGAACCTACAAGACTCTCTCTCTCTCTCTTTCTGTGTGTGTGTGTGTAGACTGCTCTGAGCACTGCTGTGTTGGCCCTCTTCAATACTAATCTGTCCCTGGGCAGCACCACTCTGATGTTGCCAATATCATTCTGACCCCTTTCCTGCCCACACCCAACTCACCTCCTCTTTCTTCTTGCTTTGGTCATGCTCTGTGGGTTGCATCTTGCAGAGAAGGCAGTTTCCTGGGGGGGTCCTGTGGCCACCCCTTGTTCTCCCCTCACCCTGTGTTGTGGTTATTTCCTCTCAATTGCCTATCTGGTCCATGAGGCTCCACTGTGGGAAAGAAGAAAGAGAAAAGCACTTTGTGTTTTCATCCCTCCCCATCACCTCTTCCCAAAGACTCTTTTCTCCTTCAGTGGGAAGAAGTGCATGGCAGATCTTGAACTAGAACTTACTGAACACTGGCTTCTATGTGGCAAGTCAGAAAGGCTGCTGGAGAGTGCGGCAGAGAATGAGATGGAGGAAGTATAAAAAATAAAATCTTTTGGCTTTTTCTTCCCTTTAGCTCATGATATTGGGGGGTTCCAGTCTTGCTAGTCTTCCTAGGGTATTGGGACTCACAGTTTATCACAGAACAGCAAACATGTCACCTACACAATGGGGAGGAGCCAGGCCTGGGAGGCACAACCACAATCAACACCGTTAGAATTGGACATCATGACCATGGTGAACAGCCTTTGTGCTGTTTGTGTTTATTCCCAGACTGACAAAAGCTGGCCATGCAGGACCCAAATCACAGCTTCGTGATGTAAGTGACACCTGTTTTACTGACGACCGTGTTCCCAGGCCTTGCGTGTCTGGCATATATAACTGTCAGCATATGGACAAGAAGGGATGAGTGAAGTTATCATACAGAGAAGCAATGAACTGAATAGATACACAAATAAAAATGAAACAGCCCAATGGCTTTTATAGTGTGGAGAAGGAGAAGCTCCTTGGAGATCCTTCTGCATGTCCTCCACCTTCCTGTAAGACCATCAGAATCTTAACAGTGACCTAGAATTGTGGTGATATCCCATCACCACAATTCTAGGTCACTGTTAAGATTCTGAGTCTGAGCAATGACCTAGACATATGGAGATAACCCATACCCCTCCCGACCTTTCTATAAGACTACTAAAATCTAAGCAAATGACCTACCTATGAGCAACCAGCATTCACCCTAGATGGGTTTTTATTTTCCTCTTTTTGAATGATTTGATTGAGCCCAAGTCCTTTCATGTGCTAGGCAAGTTTTCTAACACTGAGCTTCATCCTAGCATTTTATTGTTTTGTTTTGAGACCAGGTCTCACTGTATTGCCCAGACTGACCTAAAATGTGGAGTCCTGTTTTCTTAGTTTCCCTCTTGTCAGTATCATGAATGCACTCTACCATACTTGATTTGATCTGTTCTTTTAAACTGATTTTGCTTTTTCTTTCTCCTTCTTCTTGTATATTTTCCACAAACTCCCAGACTCAAATGAGTCCCTGTGATTAGAGTCGCTCTATCAAATGTAGCTTCACAGTCTATGGTTGAGGCAGTGTGCATTCCAGCCTTTCCAGTAGGTTGAAATCATACATCTGCGGCTCGCCAATTAAAATAACGCATTAATCATCCTCTTTCTTTGTGTCCCTCTCATTTCATACTGCAAGGACTCCTCCTGTTCCTCTGGTGGATGCTGCTGGGACCCTCAGAAGCATGTCCATATGAATCTTATATGTTTCCACTAAGCAGTGTGCAATGCATCATGAACCACATGAAACACCACCTCACGGCTTCCATATGTCTCAGATCAGAAAACTCCAGGCATGGCTGCCAGGAGGCAGCCCCTGCCTGAGAATCATCTTGCCATGGACTTTTGTCTTCTGGGCTCCCAGCATTCACTGCTGTTTCTCTCTGTCTCCTATTTCAATGAACTCTCACTTAACTAAGCAGATTGTCAGGGCTCAATCATGAAGTTTCAAGGTATTTTTTTTTGTAAGCCATGTGGTAAGGTAACTAAGTCCCTGAGCCTTCCAAGGTCTGTGGTTAGAGATGGAGTCTAGGAACAAGAAGTGTGTGGTTTTCTCATGGTGTTGATTATTGATGTTCATAGCAGTATGCACATCCTCCTTCTGGCTGCAAGTCAGCACACAGTAAAAGACGTTTAGTTTAAGCAACAGGATTCCAGCTTTGAGTAGGACTCATTGATTCAGGGCACATGTGAAGTTACCTAGGGGTCACATGGCTACTTCTCCTGGCCAAAGGTTACTGTGGCAGCCCTAAGCTTGGAGTGACAATATTCCAAGTGGGAAGGGAGAAAAGGGGCTTCTTTTGTGACTCACTGTCTCTCTGTCTTTGTGTGTCTGTCTGTCTTTCTGTCTTTGTTTCTGTCTTTCCTTGTCTCTCTGCCCCCCTCTCTCTTAGAAAAATCATCCTGAGAACCAACTTCCATTATCTTCCTCATTATCTCCCACTACCTCCTATCAGTCTCCAGAGACTGTAGCTGGGCTATACTCTAGGTTACACACATGAGCACAGGAATCTGGATTTCAGTCCTGGCTTCTCCTACAATGGAGGCCGGCTCTTATAAGCCAAACCTTTCATCTTCTGAACCCTGATGCTTTGACAGCTGAGCTTCGATGCTGATGGGGAGACGGTCCCTCTCAGAATTAGTCAGATGAAGTCAGATTAAAAGGAGACCATCCTACCTGGGACTCATGTGCCAGCAATCTCCGTTCTTGTTACTGCTGTTGTGCGGGGGACGTGAGTGCAGGCACTCGAAGCCCGGCATGCGTGTGGAGTTCAGAGGACAGCTTTGTGGAGTTGTTTCCCTTCATCTACCTTTACCTGAGTTCTGAGAATCAACTTGGACCATCAGGTTTGTACAACAAGCACGTTGTTCATTGAGCCTCCTTTCTGGCTTTCTAACTTCTTCCTTCATGGGACTTACTCTCATGGTCGGATATTTTCTTGTCGTACTCACCCAGGGCCAGGGGTCAGACAACTAAACTTAACACAGTCCCTCCATCTCAGGCCTCACTGAAATAATTTAAATTCAGTTGTCCTAAGCCTGCTTAGCCTGCCCCACAATTCTTTCCTGTAAATCCTCAAAGCTCTTTCTCAAAGCTTGTATCCCCTCTGTTTCCTGACCATCACTGGTGTGTCCCTGCATGGCACCCCTTCCACTGAATGCTCATAGCTCCCATCCCCTCTGCATCCTAACATTTCTGTGTGGCCCCTTCCCTGGCATGGGGTGACCCCTCTTCTTGAGAGCTGGTATCACAGTTCTCTTTCCAAAAAGCAGTCGTCTCCTGATCCATCAATCCTTACTCAACCTCACACCTGTTTTCATTTTAGCTTTTTTCCTGGTGCTAAAGATGGAGCCCAGGGCCTCATGCACACTAGTCAAGTTCTCCATCACTCCAGCCCAAGCCATATACTATTTTTGGAACAGCATTGCTGGCAAGAAACCCTTTTGGAAAAGGTTTTCTCTTCCAGGAAAAAAAATAATGAAAAGAAGCACCCTCTTCTACAAAAGAATAGAATTATTCTCTACCATATCACAAAGTAACCTAATGCTCCCTGGCTTTGAGTAGTGGTTACTGTCTCTAGTGGTGTCAGTGGGGCAGGAGTCCTGCACACACAGAACTCAGATGGGCAGAGTCTCACTTGTTCACTGTTGGGCATAGAGCCATGGTGGCATGAGGCTGCAGAAACATGGCCCGGCATGTGCTAAGCACATGTGTTACCCTAGTTCATATTTGTGTCAAAGCTTTGAAACATGGTTTTTGTTCTTTTGTTTATTTGTTATTGTTGTTGGGATCTTGCTGTTGCTTTTCGTGTTTGTTTTGGAGATAGACTTGTACTGGGTATCCTGGACTGGCCTCCAACTTGTGATCTTCCTGCATTCGTTTTGTAGGATCTGGATTGCAGGCAAACGCCACCATGTCTAGCTGAGATGTGCACTATTTATGATTTTACAGATGGACCAGTGGACTTACAGAATTAACTATAGTTAGTCATCCATATCTGTGGGTTCTGCAGCCATGGACTCAACCACTTGCAGATCAAAAGTACATCTGTACTGAACATGCAGACATTTTTAAAGATTTGTTTTCTTTTTCAACTCCGTGTATGTGCACATGCCTGTGTGGGGGTATGTGCACAGGGAAACAGGTGCCTGAAAAGTCTAGAAGAAGGCACCAGATTCCATGGAGCTGGAATTATAGATCATTGTGAGTTACGTGATGTGGATTCTGGCACCCCAACTCTGGTCCCCTGCAAGAGCAGCACATGTTCCTCACTGCTGAGCCACCTCTCCAGCTCCAGCAGATGGTTTATTATCATCACTTGCTGAACAAAGTATTACTGCAACTATGTGCATAGCACATTGAATTAGATTTTATAAATCATCAAGAGGTGACTTAAACCATAGAAGATTATTGTGTAGACTATATGCAAACATGCTGCAATTATATATAAGAGATTTGAGCATCCACAGTAGGTATCCAATATGCTTTGGGTGCAGGGGGATGATTCCAATTCATCAATTCTATGTGGTTTGTAAATGACACTACAGTTCAGGAGAAAAGCTCTTTTCTTACTTAGCTGATCTCAGTACATCGCTGCATTTGATGCTGTGTTGCAAGCTGAAGTTGGAAGCTATTTTGTACACTAATTTGTTGTTTGGCTAAACTGACTCACTTCCTCTGTAGAATAAAAAGTCCCTGAAGCATTGACTATCTCATTTACTTCTTCATCCCATATCTAGAGTAGAGCTTGGCACCTGGCACACACTCAATGTAGTGGTTTGGATGAGAGTGGTCCTCATAGGCTCATATATGCAAATACTTGGTCATCAGATGGTGAAACTGTTTGGGAAGGATGAAGAGGTGTGGCCTTGTTGGAGGAGGTGTATCCCTGGGACTGGACTTTGAGGTTTCAAACACCCATGCCATTCACAGTAGCTCTCTTTCTTGTGGTTGTATCTCAAGATGTAAGCTCTTAGCTACTGCCCTAGCACCAGGGCCTTCCTAGCTGCTGCCAAGCTCTCTGCCATGCTTCTCACACTCTATCCCTAAAACACTTCCGTTTTGTAAGTTGCCTTGATAATGGTACCTTAGCACAGCAATAAAAAAGCAACTAAGACATTCAGTAATCAGTTACTGAGTGAAGCATAAGGGTTAGATTTGATTGCAAGCTTGACCAATGGAATAAGCACTCAGGACATATGAATTCTTTCTGCAGCTACTTCAAGACTTGGAAACCATTCTATTCTCCAAGCCTGAAGTCTGTTCCACAGCCTTGACTCTTTGACAAATCACTCACAGCCTGGGCATTTGTCTGTGTGACTGTGTGCATCTAGTCCCTTGTCCCTGCTCACAGAGCCCCTCTCTTTTCATAGTAAGGCTTCTGCTTTCCAGAGGATACAATGCTCTGACTCCCAGAGAGAGTAGTGTATGGTCTTCTCAGAGTCTAAGAGTGAACGGCTGGCAGCTTAGAAAGTATCCTCATCACGTTCCTTTTCCTTTCTCCTTTGCTCTCTTTCATTCTCAGCTCCAGCCCAGTATGTTTATCTAATTGTAGCATGGCTGGGCTGACACAGTCTTTATTTATGTTGTCTTCTTCCTCCTGTTTCCTGAAGAGATGGTGAGAGTTACATTAGAGGTCCCACAAAGAGGATCTGAGACACCCTGGCTCTCCTTCCTTCTAAAAACAAGGAAAAATAGGGATCTGGTAGCCTTTTAATACAACAGAGTTATGTGAGTGTACATGTTGCTATCAAATTGGCAATAGTCATTCTTCATTCTTGCATGATGGGAAAACTTATTTTCTATTGTTATTTTCATTTTAAAGTTTCATTTTTAAAGTTCTTGCCAAACTAGGGACCACACCCTCAGCAATGAACCCTTGGGAACAAACTATATCTACACTCCAGGCCTGACCCATGCAGGCCACACTACATGTTGTGGTGTTGTGTTAGGGTGTTACAAGTTGCATTTTCTTCTTTCTGGACCTAGCCTTGTGATAGGGAGAGAAACTATGATCAACTCTACTAGCAGGGGGGTGTGGTCTGTAGAAAGGAGATGATGAGCTCTTGCATGCTGGGTAAGGGCATCTCTGGACAGTCATTTACAGTCATTCTGGCCATGTCTTGTCCCTCATGGCTCCACAGCAGTCATCCTAGAGGACTCCTTTGCTGCTGCCTCCAGCCTTTTATTGGGTTATAGCAGCTCCCATTTCAAAGAATTTGCCCCTAACTTTGTGGAAGATCCTGAATTCCAAGGCTTTCTGAGACATGTTGAATAGATTGTATAAGGTCTCCCAGGCAATTACATTTTGTAGAATGTCTTAAGCCAGAAAAAATAGCATAAATCCGGCTGAAGCATTTCAAGATCTGCACACAGAATAAATTCCAGACCAGGGTCATGGAAGAGTAACTCTCTTCAGACGCAACTGTTCTCACTAGCAAAATATGTTCCCCTTATATGCAGAAACATGGAACTGGTGGAGGAAAGAGCTGGGGGGAATCTTTGAAGATCATCCAACACAGTCCCCTCATTTTCTCTATGATTTGTGGAGGCAAAGTGATCTGCACACAACCACAGTGTGAACAAGTTGCAGAGCCAGAAGGTTGGGGTCATGACTCCTGGGGCCAGTGTGCTCTCATTTTTCCAGCCTTCCCACTGTACTACCATCAAGTACTCTGAGATGGTGGCACATCAGGATGAAAGCTGTTCTGTTTAGAACGGCTAAGTCAATCTTCCCATTTTAGCCTTGGACAGATGCAGACTGAGAGCAAAGAAACTATAGGTTCATGTCAGGGGGGTGTCTTTGCCTTGCTCTTTATCCTAATTGAGCCACAGGATAGACCTCTCTTGTGAATATATATATATACACACACACACATATGTATATGTATATGTATATGTATATGTATATGTATATGTATATGTATATGTATATGTATATGTATATGTATATGTATATGTATATGTATATGTATATGTATATATATACACATATACACATATGTATATGTATATATATGTATACATATGTATATATGTGTATATATATGTATATGTATATGTATATATATATGTATGTATATATATGTGATGTCAAGTTTTGAAAGAAGAAAGTACAGGGAATAAATGACTCCAGGATTTAGACAAACCACTTAATTAAACTGGAAAAGTCTGCTGTTCAGGAAGACATGAACTGGGTTGTAATGAGGGGCTGGGTGTGTGCTCCTGTCTAAGATACAGTGCCTCTTTTCATCCACAGTTGTGCCTTCCATGATTTCAGTTACTGTTGTCAAATGTGATTTTTAAAAAATAACAGCAGGAGCAACAAGAAAATTCCAGAAACAAACCATTTGTACGTTTTAAGCTACCCACTACTCAATAGTGGGTTAAAAATCTTTACACTGAATGTCCTGTCCAACTCACCTGAGACATAATTGTTCTTCTGAGTTTGTGCACAGTATCCACATTGTCTGTGCTGTTCACCCACTTGATGCTTATGTACCAGAAGATGGAGACAAAATTCACACCATGTTTATTACATTGTTAATTTATCCATTTTAATATTTATTATTATTGTTGTTGTTAATATTTTACTCTACCCATCTTGTCAATTAAACTTTAACACACACATATACACATACATATGCATGCTGGGCTGTCAGGATTACTCTTGGTTCAAACATTCACTGAAGTGGGGGTGGGTATCCTAGAATACACCCTTCATGGATGAAGGAGAATAGCTTTATCCCCATTGAAAAGTTAAAACGTGGGCTGGGGATGTAGCTCAGTTAGTCCTGGGTTTGATCCCTAGCACTGCATCAACTCAGACAAGGTGGCTCATGCCTAGATCCCAGCACTCTGGAGGTAAAGGCAGAGGATAAGACACTTATGAGCATCCTTGGCTGCTCAGTGAAGCCAGCATGAGACATGTGAAATGTTGTCGGAGGAAGAAGTTATAACACTATGCTGGCCAACTCACAGTTGTCTACACAGGACTAGTTCACAGCCTTGGGTTTGGCCATGGAAGGAACTGTTGCTACTATTCTCTGTAGGGTCTTTGTGACATGAGAAACAGTCTGTTGATAGATAAGTGGAAAGCAGTTGCCAGGTCTTCAGAGCCTTGCATCTCTACATACTCCTTGACATGTTCGCCTGTGCTATCTAGACTCCCCACTACACTTGGTGACCTGGCCTTAACACACAGGCTAAGAGAACACAATTGGAAGTCAAGAGGCTATGGGTTCTCTGTTACTGAGACTCTGAGAGGCTTGCTTGTTAATTGGCCCAACATGACTTAAGGCCTTGTCCAACCAAGTTACTTTAGGGATTCCTTGAGGGGGCATGCTAGAAATGTAAAGGCCACACAAGTAGGCCTCCTGATCCCATTTGTTGGTACATGTCAACAGCTTCTAGAACCACTTGGGGTTTTAAACCCGGCTTCTCTTTCAGGATTCAAAATCTTTTCTTGAGTGTTTTTTCCAAAGGTTTTCAAAACATCTAGTCCTTCAAGTACTAAAACCTCCCTGAAGTTTTCCTTAATGGCCAGGCTGACATATTATAGGCTGTATTAGGTTTGGCCCCCATAGACTCATCTTTGAATCCTTGGCCCACAGGGAGTGACACTATTAGAAAGTATGTCTTTATTGGAATAGGTGTGGTCTTATTGGAGGAAGTATGTCACTCAGTGGGTGGGCTTTGAGGTACTATGCTCAGGCTTCTCCTAGTGCAGAACAGACCCTCCTGCTGGTTGCCTGCAAAAGCCAGTCTCTTCCTGGCTGTCTTCAGATTAGGATGTAGAACTTTCAGTTCTTTCTCCAGCACCTTGTCTGCCTGTCATGCTTGAACAATATTTTACTTAACCCGATTGATTGCAAAGCACAGATTAATTGTATTTTTAATTTAAAAACCCCAAACATACAGTTTTGAAAATAATCTAGTTATAATACTCAGACACATGATTAAACAGAATCTCAAAGTCTGAAAAGAAATTTGTGCAGGCATGAGTAGCTAAGAATGTGTATCTGTGGTCAGGTTCTTTGATTTCTTCATCAGAGCATGCCAGATCTCACGTAGAAGTAACATGGATGCAAACACCCTGGCATTGCGCTGAACATCTAGGAGAATGTTCCCATTGCATCTCTGCAATGCCCTGTGCAGTGGCATGAGCTCTTCACTCGCTGTGCTTCTGACACCAAATGTGTAGGGCCTTTTCTTACACCTCCTCTCAACCCCCTCCTCCCACCTGCACCAGCAGAGGTTCTACAACCCCATTCAATCCGAGCACCATTTAGAGGTGGTAACAGATCACATAAGTTAAAGACTTTATCCTTCAGCAGTGTCTCTGAGACAATGGAGAGAGCCACCTCACCCTAGGACACTGAGTCACCTCTCCCTAGAACACTGGTCAAATCTCTTTAGCATTAGTGATATGCTCTTTAGGTCCCGACACCTGTTTTCTTGTTCAAGATTTTA
This sequence comes from Arvicanthis niloticus, assembly GCF_011762505.2. Taxonomy (NCBI): domain Eukaryota; kingdom Metazoa; phylum Chordata; class Mammalia; order Rodentia; family Muridae; genus Arvicanthis; species Arvicanthis niloticus. The sequence goes on along the minus strand of NC_047663.1, from coordinate 58,231,630 downwards.
TAAATGAGTAAAGACATTGGGGACAGGAAAATCTGACTCCCTGGTTAGCTTCTCCAGGGCTCTCTCTGCTTAAAACCATACATTTTGCTCTCACAGGTCTCTATGATCTCTAGATAACTGCAAACATTTCCATTTGGCCAGATGTGTCATTTCCCTGGTAGAGACTGCTGTGGTTGGTGCTAAGAAGCAACACTGTGTTCATCCCCCAAGTTGTTGTGATTAGTTCAAAATGAAGGTGGTAACTGTAGACCTAGCAAATGTCTGTGTGCCAGGATCTATGCCGCTCACTGTATGAGTTGGTGGTGGGACTCTTCTGTGCTGCCCCCTAGTGTTATACCATTAGGTCCAATGAAAGGCTTTTCTGGAGTGCTCTTTTCTCTGGGAACAGCATAGCAGATGCAGGTAAACAAACCTTCCCAGCTGCAACCTCTGGGGTATGGGAAGGGTTAGGTGCTGCCCAACAGTGAAGAAACGTGAGCAGTAGGAGAACAGCCTGGACAGGAAGAGGGGAGGCTTAAATATAATAGGCAGAGATAACCATGGAGAGCTGAGAGTAAAAGAGAGTAAAGGGCCATAAGGAGCCAGAGAGAACATACAAGCCCATTACCAGACAGTTCCAGAGAGCTGTCAAGACTTTGGGGCCAAGGGTTTCAACCTCCAAGCTGAGTGGTAACACCAGTGACTGCCAAGAGCTAAGCATCCAGGTACCTGAAAAGCGTTGGGATTGGGACACTTAGGTCTAAGGGTTTGATACTCCAGACCTCTGTGAGGACCATAACACTAGAGGTGCCACTGTCTAGTCATTGCTGCAGAACCTGGTGGAAACCAAAGTCCTTCCCTGATGGGAATTTCTATTCAAGCTTAAAAAGGGGACCTTCAGCCAGCTAATTGGTGACAACTCTACTTCAGGTATGGATCCCACATCCCAGGTTCTATTCTGACAACTAGACTAATGCTGCGTTGGTTACTTTTCTATTGCTGTGCTAAAACATTATGGCCAAAGTCAAGTTACAGAAGTAAGGGTTCATTTGAGCTAATGGTTTCAGAGGAATGAGAGTTTCCTCCCATCACAGTGGGGGAGCAAGGGAGCAGAAAGATGTGGTGTTAGGAGCAGCTGAGAGCTCACAACTCTCAAACCACAAAACATAGGCAGAGAGAACAAACAGAAGGATGTGAGTCTTTGAACCCTCAAGCCTAAAGTCATTGACCTGATACCAAGGGAAGCCAAAGAGAATGACTTTTAATGTCTATTTGTCAAACTGAAGAGCTCATCTGCTCGGCCTTGTCATATCCCTCTGTGCTACTGTCAAAAGCCTGACCCCATGGAGAGACCAAGGACATCTCCATCATTTCTCCCTTCAGGCTTTATCATAAAATCTGTGTATATTTATCAAGAGTTAAAGTAAAACCAATACCTCAGCTTATGGGTTTGCTATGCTTAATTAAGGATGGAATGCTGTCTGGGACAATGACCGTGTCTCATCTTCTCTGTACTTAGTCACTGGGAGGCAGATAAGGACAAAAGAGGGAAACATCTGCAGAGGTCAGTTCCACCATAAAAACCTAGAGCAAGCATCAGGCAATGAAAAACTCTCCTGTTTTGCACAATAGGCTCAGGCAGGGAGAAACAAGTACATTCTAGGCAAGTTAATTTCAGTGGTTCCCGAAGGTTCACTTGAACATCGGAGACCAGGTTAAGAAACTTAGAAATCAGGAAGCTAAGTCACAATGCTGGAAAATAGTGTGACAAACTCAGTTTAATTCATCTACAATAAAGGACTGGAGAGGTGGTTTAGTGGGGGAGATGCTTGCTGTACAACCATGAAGATCTGGATTTAGGTGCCCAGTACACTCATAAAAGCCAAAAAAGGAACACAAGCTTGACTCAGTGAGTGTGTAGTTCTAGAGTGAAGGAATCCCTGCCCAGGGATGGGGGGGGGGGGGAGGGGGAAGCATAGCTCACATTTTGTTAGATACTGCACAGTTCCTTGTGGCTTTATTTTTCACAGATAAATGGACAGTGAGTTCATGTCTATTTAGTTCTTCTCCTTTACTTTTCCCTGGAAAGACTACAGTTTTCTGGATCCCTAGTATGACGTGGTAGAGGAACCATCCTGAGACATGCATAGTGCCTTTCCCAGTGTATCCACACTGTGTACCCTACCTGCCTGTTTGTCTCTTAGTAGCCACCTTGATGGTCCGATCAACTGACAGTACATTTGCAGCGCTTATATTCAAGTAACCCAAGAATACTGACATCAGCAGTGCAGTGTTCCAAAAGAGCTGATCAAGTGTTTTCTCTAAACATTATTGCATGCGATCCCAAAGGCAATGGTGAAGGGATGGCAATAACGTGCTGTAAGGGAGCGATAGAGTCGGGTAACTTTGATTACAGTATGTTGTGACAATTACTCTCCTTTATTATTTGTTGTTATTACTCTCTCTTGGTGCCCACTTCATAAATTTGATCATAGATGTGTGCATATTGGAAGAGCCACAGTATATACAAGGTTCTGTGCCCATCTAGAACTTCAGTGGCCCCTTGGGGGTTCTTAAAATGTGCTTCCTGGGATAAAAGAGACAACCATATGGGGTGAGTACTTCCATACTTATTGTTCTGTCAAGATTTGAGTACATAGATGGTATTGATTGGCTGTTGATGACCGAGCCTCATCTCTATTCTCGTCATCTTAGGCAGGGAAAGGAGTCAATGTAGTTTACTCTTTGGTTATGTCTGTTTTCATTTTTTTACAATATAGTAACTCTTTGGTGATGGCTGTTACTGTTAAATAGTTTGGTGACAGATACCAATACTAAAGCTGTTGCTCTCTGATACAGGTCACTTCATTTCATAAACTCAGCTATGGTTCATAGCAATGTCTTAGGTGTGTGATGTCCTTATTATTTGGGAAATTCTGTAGTCATCAGGATCTTTGAGCCCTGAACTCGGGACAAAGACCAAATGTATACACGTGTGTATGTGTGTGTGTGTGTGTGTGTGTGTGTGTGTGTGTGTGTGTGTGTGTGTGTGTACATGTTGAAAGAGGCTAGAATGGAGCAGGGCATAGTGCATGGAGTGCTAAAGTTTCGATTCTTGGCTTAGCATAGACCTCTTGTGAGTGAGTGTTCAGGAGCTAAGAAATTCAGGCCCATCAATAGATCTAGGTCCTCAAAGGCAAGGAGTCAGGTGTCATGTAGAAGCTTGAGAGGCAACTAGGCAGGTGGCAGAGCAGGAGAGACAGTCGTGACAGGGCCAGAGCAGGCAGCTGGACAAGGACAGACACAGAGTAAGGAGGACCAGTCTTGGGACTCCAGAAAATCTATAACAGCTACCAGAAGCATACAGGAATGATCTGGGGACACTCTGGGAAGAATCTATAGGAACTTAGAAAGCCTCTATTTGAAAATCAGACTTGGGGCAGAAGCATGAAGAGGACATTGGCACCACAGCAAACTCTGCAAGTTTCTCTAAGCCCGGTGACTTTGGTGTGTGATCTGGGGACCACTGGTCTTTCTAACTCTAGCTCTGCCACCTCCCTCATTGCCTCCCAGCTAATTTAGCTTTGTCTTCCATGACCAAACACATTTCATAACAGGCAGCCTTTCCCTTACTGCTAAGTGGTCTCAGGTACTGAAATATTAAAGAACGAGCATTGGCTGTCCTAGCTGCTGATGAACTGGAGGGTTTTTTTCAGCTGGCTTCATGTAAATGCAAGGTGTTAAATATTAACCAAAATTGGGCTGTTTTTAGATTTCTTCCCTGCTTACACTTTTTCCTTCCTAAAATACTTTGGCCCTTTGCAAGAACATTTTTACCCTTAAAGAGGTCTTGTCAGGACAGATTGGGTAACCTGCGTGTAAATAAAACACAAATGTGGACAGTTTGATGGCTTCAAGTAAAAATATCAGCCTGACAGAACCACCTCAGAGCCTTCACACTCGCCACTCCCAGTAGGGTTTTATAAGGGTAATCTTTATATTTTCGTTTTTAAAAGAAAATAAATTGAGGGTTGTTTTTAATGAAAGTAACACATATTGTTTGCTTACAAAGCCAGTTCTCAGAAAATGGTCAAGATTTCTAATTCTCTCTGTAATTGGCTTTAAGAAATGTGCAGTTAGCTCAGAGCTTGGGTTGATTCTGTCCCAGGCAGGAAAGAAAGGGGCCTTCTGGCTCCCAGGGGTCTTGAGAGGACACATTCCCTTATTGTATATGTATGTGTATGTACATGTGTGTGTGTGCATGTGTATATGTATTTATGATAAAACTAGAAGTAGCTATACCTCTAGCTTTTCAAAGCACTACTTTGACAAATGACAGTAGTTTGGGTGAAAATTAACACCAGGGGACTGGCACTCACTGGTCACTGTTCTGATATGATTTCACTTTGACCTTTCACAGAGGACTTCCTGGGAGGAACCAGAACAAACATCACAAGCAAACCTGATTTGTGGATGACACACATCACAAAGCCTATAGGCACTGGGCATACTTGTACTGTTCAAGTGTCAGCAGTGTCAGCAACAGGACTTAGTATAGACACAGGCTCTTCAGCTCCATGGTGCCTAAGTCATTTGGGGGAGAGAGGAGGCAGGCAGCAGCACCCTAGTGACCCTGGTGACTCCTTAGCCTTTGGCAGGACCAGCATTGGGGAAACAGTACATAAAGGTTCCCATTCTTAGTTACTTTAATGAGAAGTTAAGATTGAGAATCACCCATCTGCTCTATTTTTAAGGTGAAGGCTCCAAGGTGTAGATAAGTTAATACTTTTCCAGTGCTATAAACCAGAAAGTGGTGGGGCTAACATTCAATCCCAGATTTACATACATGCAAATCTTTTCTCATTCAGAAAGCATATCTCATACACCATACAGCTTGAAAGTGATGTGTTTGGATGTTAGCTCCCATGTCTAGTGGGTTCCTTTCCTGTGACTTTAGAAAATTCTTCTACATCCAGGCAGCCTCCCTGGTTCAACAGTAAACTCACATGCTTGCTGAGCTGTTAGGTAGACTGTTCCAGAAAACAAGAAGCTAGTTCTCTTCAGTTCATGGTTCAGACAATGGAAATGCAGTCAAAATTCACTGCTAGGACACAAATACTCTCTTTCTCCACAGGATTCTGTAACCTTGCACTCAGAAAAATTTGGGAGTATTACATACTTGGAGTTCACAGTGACAACTCATGAAATAAGCATATCAGGTAAACAGAAGCATCCTCAGTGAGTGAACAGAAGACATCACCTAGATGACTCAGGGAAACTTGGCAAAAGCAACAGCTCACACAAAATATGATATTCTACTATAAGATCAAGGGGGAGAGAACCACAGCGCTATAACAACATGTGTTAGCACGGCTGTACCATGTGAGAACAGCAAATGCAAAGACTGACCCTCAGAGTGCTACTCTGGAGGCTTTGGAGACATACAATCTGTGGAGGTAGTAAAGAACATTTTTTTATGAGGACCCTAGAACTGTTAAAAGCTTAGTGGTGGCTTCAGAGAAGCCAAATCTCAGAGATACTGTGGAAAATAAGATTGGGTTTGAATATGGCTTCTTTCCTCCACAACTCACAAAGACTAATTCCTTCTCTTATGGTGCTGGGAGGTGGTTTTGGGGCCTTGTGAGTGGATTGATGTAGTATTTGTAAGAGTGGGCTAGTTACTGGAAGAGCAGGCTGTTATAAAGTCAGGTGACTCCTGTTCTGTCTTTTCTCTTTGGGTGGACATGCTTACTCTTTTGCTTTCTTCACGAGATGATTGACAGCAAATCTCCCCAGTAGAAGCCAGGAAAGGGATGGCATCAATGCCCTCAGATTTTCATAAATTAACGTCAGGTGTTCTGTTTGAGCAAAGGAGGCCATCTAAGACTACACTCATACACACAAACACACAACACCTCTGTGTGTGAGTGTGCGTGTTCTCTGTGGTATGTGTGTGTAGTCTGAGTGTGTGCTATATCTGCACATATGATTCTGCCCAATCCTCACCAAAGTAGCCACTAACCATTTACTCAGGCAATAGCACTCTGAAGAAGAGGGAATGCTCACTCCATTTGAGGAGTGGGAGAGACAAGGTTCAAACTGATATTAAACCCAGGAATTCAAATCACCTCATCTGAAAATGTCATATACAAGGGTAACAGGCAGTAGGGTTCTGACCCAGGTCCATCTTATTACTGGATCCAGACACCAGTAGCCATGTTCTGAATCAATGATGGAAATAAACATAGGAAGTTAGCAAAGTTCTTACATTGCTTCATTAACCTATAAACTCAGAGTCTAGTAAGAAGGGCAGTGCAGAAGGCCTGGAAGCTTCCTCTCCTCTAGCCAAGGCTGTATACAACATGGAACAAATGGTTGGGAAATGGAAGGCCAATATCACTTAATGATTTAAAGAAAACAGAGGCAGAAGCTCTGTGAGAACCAGACTAACCATGGACAATAAGTGTGCTACTGGAAACTTAACCAAACACTACAGCCAATTGCAGCTGCCATCCTGGAAACGTGGTCTTCATTAGAGGCTCTGGCAAGTGGCATGGAGCTATTGATCAGATGAACACATTCTTTTGAATACCCATAAAAAAGACAGACAGAAGCAATTTGCATTCATACGGGATGAACAGCACAGTACGTTCATGGTCTTGCCCCAGAGATATGTTAATTCTCTTGTTCTGTGTCACTATATTGTCAGAGAGGATGTGGACCATCTGGACATGCAGAAGAGCCACATTAGCCAATACTGCCACATAAGCTGATCCTGAAAGTAGAGCAAGGTAAGACACATGTAGCACTCTAGGAGAGAAAGAAGCCCTGCAAAGATGAATAGAGCTTGTGCATTCATTGACTATTCAGAACAGGTCTTGGGACAGAACAGGTCATCTTTGCTGTCCTGACAGCTTCCTGTGCTGTGCATGTCATCTCATAAAAGCAGCTTGCTGTTTGGACACCTCTTCAGATATTAGACCGAGCAGAGAACACACTTAGGGCTTCTGCTCTGACCCATGTATTTGGCGTCACTGGGGTTTGCAGAGGGCTATTAAAAGAGAGAACCCCAGACCAGAAATCTGCCCAGTAAGCAGTGCTACCACTGGGATGCTCATAGAGGCTCTAGCAAGCACCATAGGAAACTCAGATTTTTATGCATTCTTAGGTATTTTTTAGAAAAAACATCTGTAGGACTATTTGCAACAAAAAATGTGTACCATTAAAACTACATGTGAGCACATGTGCATACATGGACACATACACACACACATACACCAACACCAGAACTGGGATGCTTCTGATAGAGCTAGAATATGTAGACTATGGGTCTTGAACTGGCCAGAGTCAGAACTGTGTACACTAAACTAAAGAATATCAGACCATGTCCTAGATTGGACTAGAAATGGTACAGATAAGACAAGTGTCTCCAACACTAGATTTCCCATGTCACATCACCTCCAGTGCTATGTTGGTACCTCTCCCTCAGCTCATACATGTCCTCTCATTCCCCATGAAAATCCTGCACTTAATACCCAAATGCACTTGACTATCTACATGTGGACTGAAAACAAAGTGTTCTATTTTACCTTTGTTTGTGGGTAGCTTTGGAAAATAGGAGATGCTCCCAGTGGGCAGAGCTTCCGCTGGTGGCTGGTGCTCCCACCCACTCACTTTATGTAGAAAGATAACTAGCCTGGAGTCAGAAGACAAGTAGACTCACATTCAGTGGACTGGCTGAGGGCCTGGGCAACAGAACATTGGAAGATGAGACACAGAGCCCTGGAGGTATGTGTGTGGACATATAAGAAGGGGTATTGAGTACCATGGTTTCTGTGTAGCATCCTACAGAGCCACCACAGTCACAGAAGAGACACTAGACACACCCCCACCCCGAGAGGGAGATTCGCCTGCCTTTGACCACTCCACTCTCTCACAAGGCTGTCATAAATATAATTGCCCTATGAGTAGAAATTGAGATTCTGTGTGGGCCCCACATTGGTTTCCTCTCGCCAAGACTGAGGCATGCCAAGGCACAGTTCTCCTGCTCAACAGAACCTTCCAGGAGAAAGAGACCCACCAAGTCAGCACTGTTAATCTCCCACATGTTCTCAATACCCCTCTGGCACAAGAGTCACCCTAACTGGCTTGGCACACATTCTGATGGCCTAATACGCTGCCCTCCCTACCTGCCTGCAGTCCCTCACCAAGCACCGCTATGTCAAAGGCCCTTTATGTTATCTTGCCTTGAGAACCTATCAGCTGAAAGGACCTTTCTTCTCAGAACACATTTGCATTATTACCGAAACTTCAAGTCAGTTCATAGGAAACCCCAGTCTTGTCTTCAGCCGTATCCTCAGGCAGCGGGACAGGAATCAGCCTTTCAGGGTTGATGTTATCTCAGGCGCTTTGCATTCAGTTCTGTTCAATTCCCAAGAGCCCATTCTGTAGGCCAGGAGTTTTCATCTCAGTTGTCGGTTCTGCAGTGTTGGACAAAACAGAGACAGAGTATCTGCCAGCAAGGAGATGCAATTCACTTCTGCAGTCCGAGCTATTTGAGGTTCTCTGGAGCATCTACTCTAAAGTCCTCACCGACGTCTCAGCTATATCCCATCTTCGCCAGGTTCCCCAGTTGGGGGTTTGCTGGGCTAACAACCCAACCTTTCTGAAGTTCTGCAGATATTACAAATAGATTCTGAGCCCAGTTCTCAGAGAGACAAACTCCTTCCCAGGTAGGAGAGATAAGAACCTCTGTGGATGATGCTGAAGGTGTTGTGGTTCCCAGGCTCTGCTGTGAACTATGCTGACCACACTGACCCTCTCAGCTCCTCTCTCTTCAAAGCATCAGATGTTCCAGGCTCGCTGCCTAACCCCTCAGTCCATATAATTACCATTCCCCTGAGACTGTTCAACTGTCAGAGAGGCCTCAAGGGAGAGGCCTCTCACCTGTGGCCTAACCCAGAGGCTGAGTTATGGGCAAAGGGAGCCAGCATCTGGTTTTTGGACAGATGGTCTAGCTGAGCTACAAACACAGAATCAATCCTCTCTGTCTGTCACTCTGCACCTAAGGATTCAACCAGCCTCAGATGAGAAAACAAAATAAAACAAACAAACAAACAAACAAACAAACCAAAATAAGTGAAAACCCCACCTTTGCTGAACACACGTACGTGCTTTTCTTGCCATAGCTCCCTAAGCAGTACAATATGGCAACTATTTATTTAGAAAGCATTCACACGGTGTTAGGTACCCTAAGTCATGCAGAGGTGACTCAAAGTGAACACAATTATGCCCAAAGCTCATATGCAAATACACCATTCCCTCAAGGGACTTGAGCATCTGAAGACCTTGGCATGCTGTGGGGGAGGGGAGCTGTGGAAGAAACTCCCCAGTGATGCTAAGTGCCACTCCAGTCTATACAATTAGTCATAGAGTGCTTTAAATTCTGCATAAGGAAAACAGGGCTCCAACTCTCTAGTCTACGCTTTCCTTGAAATATATAAACGGTTTATACAACAAGGAACAGAGCCCTTAGTGTAGCTCAGTCAGACTACCTACGCTAGGGGATGGGGACATGGCTTGGTAGTTAAGAGGACTTGTGTAGTCCTGAGGACCAAAGTTTGGATCTCTGAATGTAGCATGCTAAGTCCAGTTAAGACTTGTGACTCCAGTTCCAACGCACCCAACACCCTCTTCCACCCTCTGAAAAGTCCATCCATACAAGTTTTTATACATTCGAATGGAACAGCCCCCCCCCCCACACACACACAGAGTAAATCTAAAAATAAAGGCCCCAAATTTAAGTCAGTTTGCTGATTCTTAAAGATTGGCTGGTATGTATCTGCTTTAAGTCTGTATTGCTAGAAGTCTATCTTTTCCAGAGGTGGTCTGCATCTTTCTCCTTAAGATTATGTGGGGGCTGGAGAGATGGCTCAGCAGTCAAGAGCACTGACTATTGTCCCAGAGGACCCAGGCTTGGTTTTCTGTACTCACATGGTGGCTCACAACTGAATGTAACTCTGGTTCCACAAGATCTGATGTCTTCTCCCAGCTTCTGCAGGCATTAGGCACTCACGTAGTCTGCACACATACATGTAGGGAAGCACTCATATACATAAAATAATTTTTAAAATCTTTAAAAAATTTAAGTGAATGGCTGCAATCCAGGGCTGCAGAGAAGGCCCAAGAAGTAGAAATGCTCACTGTACAAGCGCGAGGACCCGGGTTCAATACCTAGCACCCACCCAAAAGCCAGGACACATGTGTCTGTGATCAAGGTACCATAAAGGCAGAGATAGGTGGGTGCCTGTAGCTCATTGGCCAGTTGGTCTGACCAATGAGTTAGCTCAGGATTCAGTGAGAGACTGACTATCAAAAAATGTGACAGAGCACAGTTGTGGGAAATCTCCTGTCAACCTCTCACCTCTGCACACGCACACACGAGCACTCATGTGTACACGAAAGGCTACAACCCCCCCACACACACACTGTTTTCCAACTTCTAAATTGCAGAGACAGAACATCCCTCAAATGCCTGTTCACACACACAGATAGCACATACAAACTCAGGTCATTTGAACCTAGTTCCCATTACTGCATCATCTGTTTTCCTACACATGGGTTTTCTATGGAAGTTGTACACATTTGAATGGGTGTACTCAAATCTCAGAGAATCAGTGAGACGTTCTCTTTAGTTATCAATATTTGCAATTGCAGTATGGATTTTTTTTTCCTCATGAATTGCTCACAGGAAATACTTTTAAATGTTCTATTCTGGGCTGGAAAGAGGATTTATCAGTTAAGAGCTCTGGCCTCTCTTCCAGAGGACCTGAGTTCAATTCCCAGAACCCAGCTCACAACTGTCTATAACTCCCATTCCAGAAGATCTGGTTCTGGTCTCCACAGGTACCAGGCACACACCTGGTGCACAGACACATGTGCAGGCAAATCACCCACACACGGAAATAATAATTTAAAAATGTTTAAGTGTCCTGCTCTGTGACTTAGTATTTTCATCATTTATTGTTAGTTTTATTTTTCCCCCCTCTGGTCACAAAGAAAGGGAATATGGAGGAAGGATGTATGATTGGGTTTTTACACATGTGTGTGTGACCCCATATGTCTCGTTGACATATATATCCACATCCAGGGAAATGGTTTTGTCGGTAACAAGCTTGCTGGGAAAGCAACATGACCTGAGTTTGAGTGACAACACCAGTGTAATAAGCCAGACATGGCTGCATGCCTCTGTAATCCAGCTCTGGGAGGAGGAGATGGGCGTTCTGCTGAGGTCACAAGCCAGCCAGCCTGCCTAGCCAAATCAGTGAGAGACCCTGCTCCAAAAAGTAAGATGGAAAAATTATTGGCAAAGACACTTAATAATGACCTTTGGTCTCCATCAGCATGAATATACAACATGCTCGTGTACCTACAGGCACACATGTAACACACACGGACACACATGCACAGGTGCATCCTGTGGACTCTGAACAAACACATCTCGATTTTCTGTGTGTGCAGATGAATTTTGCTTTCTCGTGTAGAGTGAGCAGCAAGATTCTTTAATGCCCTGACTCTTACTGAGCACTCTAGCAGTATCATCAAATTTGCCTAGTTACGATTTTGAGAAATGTTTATGGCTTTTATCCAAAGCAGCAAACATCTGCCCTCCTTGATACCTTTGTCCCAAAGTTTGAGGTTTGTGGTGAGGTTTATGGTTTGTATTTTTCTGTCATAAACTCATTTAATTTTTGACTGATGTGTTTCAGCTCAATATTTTGCTTTTATCATTCTGAATACATTTTGGTTTTGGTGTTGCCTTACAGATAATGACTGGCTGGATTTGGTGGAAGCAAGCTGAGTGTCTGGCTTCTCAGAGAGGTGGTTACACCAGAGCTTACCTGAACGAGGTCTGTACTGGGTCCTAACACATAGACCTGAATTTTAAAGTGCTGTTTAGGGACAGTTCCTGAGAGACTTCTGTTGGCTCAGTGGGCTTTCTTTGCCTTCAGTCTTTGGTATTTATCTTTTTATGGTTCAAAAGCTCTCTTTCTCTTAACATCAACTAATTTTCCCAGTCAAGACGGAAGCCATCTTTTGAGTACACATACCCTCCTACCCCTGCCTCTCATTTCTCAGCGTTTGTTAATAGTAACTGAAATCTTAAACTTGATTTTTTTCCCATGAATTCATGAATTTTACATTATCTTTAAAAGGAGCAGATGTTTTGATTTCAGACTCATTTTTATAACCTGATTTCCATTTATCTTGGAGAGAGCTAGGTAAATACAGGTCTCATTCACTCAGACTTAGTGCTGAACCCATCAAATGCAATGCGATGACTTCTCCACTTCCCAGTTTGGAATATTTTACTGTCCCAAAGTTGGTTGGAGGTATGCTTCAAACAACTGTCTTCTGCAGCTCTTGTTTGAGCTCTTATTTAATGCAGATGTGTCTTATTGCCTGTGTTATTAAAGATGATGTGTAGCCTGCTTGTTACTGCTGAGAACTTTAGGCTGCAATATCATCCTGTGGCATCCGTGGCAAAGAGAAGCTCTCCGGTTTAACAGTGTCACACATGGCCGTAAGGAGAGGTGGTCAGATCAGTGTGAAAGGAGACTTGTCAGCACCTTGGGAGTGGCTAACTTATCACAAGGCTTGCTTGCTGTCCGTCTCTCTGGTGCTTTTCTTCCTTCTGCATAGAATGGTTTGTTAGAAACTGTCTGCTTGCTGTGAGAATCCATCATCTCAAAACAGAGGATGTTTTTAACTCTGGAGTCCTGAAACGATAGATATGACTTTTCCTTTGAGAATTGCTTCCCCATCCTTTGTTCCTCGGTTTCTCCCTTGGTTTCCTGCTCTTCTGTACCTGTCCTCACCTTTCTCATTGGTTCCTTGGGACTTTCCTCCTGATTCTCAGGCAAGAACTCAATTTCCTTTGCGGCAGCTATCCTGTCTTCTTTTGAACCCGATGCCTCTTTCTCACTCAGATGTTTCTTCTTCTGTTCCCTTCCAAATGGGCATCAGGTGCATCCAGGAAAGAGGTGCACTGAGACGTTGTAACCTTCTGTGGGTGCACTGAGACCTTGTAACCCTCCATGGCAACCATGAGTTTAAAGCCAAGCAAAGGGCTCTGTGAAAGGGGGGCTACATTTCTGAAATAGCCACGAGGAGAGATTGAATATACAAAACAAAAACAAAAATGAATTCAATTTACCAACCAAGGATGAACCGACCGACTGGGTGAATGAGCAAACTTGAGTCCACTCTACCATCCCTTCCCTTCTGTCATCAAGCCGTATTGAACCAATAGCTTGTGCATCCCTTTAAAAGTCTGCCATCAGAAGATGCATAACAGTGCCATGTACCTGGACCTCTCTGCCTTTGTTAAATATTAGCTAGCTAAGTTTCCTTCCTTCTGCTTTTTGATGAGGATGGGGTGGGGTGAGGATCTCATGTGTCCTATACTGACATTGAACTGCCTGTATTTCAGAGAAGGACCTCACACGTCTCATCCTCTTCCCTCCATCCCATCCTGTGCCAAGATGCTAGTATTATAGGCATATGCTACCACATTTGTTCTGTGCATTTTGGGGACTTGAATCCAGGACTTCTTGCATGCTAAGCAAGCACTCTACCAACTGAGCTACACCCTAAAGACTGCTTCTTTAAATTTATTTATTTATTTATTTATTTATTTATTTATTTATTTAACAAGGTCTTGGCATGTAGCCTAGGCTAGCCTCAGATGCATAGCAATCCTCTTGCCTTAGCCTCTTGCATGTTGGGATTACAGGCATGAATCACCGCTCTTGGTTTAGCTAACATTTTCACTCTTTTGTTTTTTTAAATGGGATCACGAATTTTACATTATTTGAATGCAAAGCTTTGCAGCCAAACTAATCACTTTCAGCATTTAACTGGCTGTTCTCTCTTAAAGTACATATTACCAAACACAGTGTTTAAATTGTTACATGTGTTAATATAATTTTAGTTATTGCCATATTGGCTTTCCCCTGTGCATGGAAATCTAATTTTCTTCTGTAGTCACATACTTAGTGCCCTTCCTCTGCTCCTGCTGTAGCACAACCACAGTCCTCAGTTACACCAAAGTCTGTGCACATGCAGCAACGATGACACAATATTCACCCCGAGGCAGGCATGTAACATTTTCTCTTACAATCTCATAGTCACATTATTTTTAATTCTTTGGTTTTTTTTAAAAACAGTTATTTTATAATATTCTCAAATATTGGAACAAAATTGTGAAGCCACTATATTTTACTGTTTCTCATGGTTGAGTATCACAGCTAAGGCAAGGTCAGAGGTCAGAGGTGAAATAGTGAAAGAAAACTTCTTCCTGGTTGCTCGGAAAGACCATCTTGTTTTAGATGATTCCCACTGACGGTCGGAATCTCACATTCCTCTCGTGACTCAGCCCTCTGTGCCTCATCTGAGTTATTTGTCTGCATCTTGTCTCCTCCCTTAGAGATCATTGTCCTGATGGAAGGCCAACCAATAAGCTCAAACAAAGAATCAACAAGTCCTGAATCTGATTCTGACATTTGTACCTGATTCCTGTGTCCCTGCTGAATGCTCATGATGCTGACAGTGGGAAGTTGAACTGAAGAGACTTAGTCAGGTGCTGCATATTATAATATATAATGGAGAGACATATAAAGGGACACTGGGGACCTTAGTAACTTCTGCAATGCCAAGACCACCCTCAATCCTCCATCATTACCAACCCACAATGCCATCTTCCAGGCTCAGTTCAAACCTGGAGACCTGGTTCCACCACCTCAGGCGCTAAGACACTTTCTGTGTTTGTCATGGGCATGCTGGCCTTTTCTTCCAGTCAGCTCCACAGGGCTTAGAAGTAAATCTCATGGGGGAACACATTCATACCAGCAACTGGGACGTAGAGCCAGGAAAACCATAAATGAGGCCAGCCTGGCTTACTAGATGCGTCTATAGCATTCCACCAGATCCCTTCCATAAACACCCATCACAGCCTTTATCATCTCTGAGCCCAGCCTGCTTTGTGTTCCCATCTAATACAAACTTGAAAAACATCCTGCATTAGGAGAAAAATCAGTACAGTGTTTCTATTGAATAGGCCATGGCCAGCTTGCTTTCTTTCCAATCTCTTATGAAAAGCCCCTGCATTGTAGGTTAACAAGATCCAAGCAAGTAATCCTAAATAAAAACTTCTCGGTCTGCAGTGCCTCACTGTTGTGTCCACCGGTAGAGGGCGCCTTACCCTCAGCAATAGTCCCTAGGGTTCAGGCGCTTATGCTATTTTACCCTTCTCCGGATGCCAATTAGCACAAATGCAAAATAGTTTTTCTCTTCCTTTCTCAAATTTCTTGCATTTTGAAAATAAGACTGTCTTCCTGGTGGATTTAGAGGTGCTATGTTCTTGAGGAGCTGAGAAAGGACAGCTTTCCCTGCACAAGGAGGTGTGGAAACAATCGTGGATGGCATGCAATCATCCTCAGGGGTGGGGTTCACCTGGCTAACGCATCAGGGCTCAGAGGCTGGCGTGTGGCTTTCTCAGCGACAGAAACTTTGTATGTGCATATATCAAACGGGTTTGATTTTACACAAATGAACTTGTGCCGCTTGTGAATGAATCATCCAGCTCTAACCTTGTAGCAAGGGTTGCCGATGTCAGTCAACACATGACTTCGATGGGCAGATGAAAGGACTGACCTCTGGGGAAGCGGAGGCCCAGGCCCAAATCCCAGGAAAACAAAGTTCCAAACCCAGTTGCTGAGCACCAGCGCCCCCAAGATCAGAAAACTCAGGGCTTGAGAGAACCCAGATCACAGAATAGTAGTCAGAATAGTATGTGAGGAGCCTTTTCAAAAGGTTTAGCAAGAGTCAAATGTACAATTCTATAAGATTTATAATTTTCGTAATTGGAATAACTGGGGGTATAAGTTGCTTGTAATTTCTTTCCTTTAGAAACAAGTTTTCTCAGTGTAGCCTTAGCTATACTGGAACTCACTCAGTAGACCAGGCTGGCCTCGAACCCAGAAATCCCCCCTGCCTCTGCTTCCTGAGTGCTGGGATTAAAGTTCTGTGCCATCCATCGCGCCCAGCTCTGCTTCTGATCTCTGTGACCCATTTTACTCATGTTAGTCGACGTGTACACTGTCCTCTGCACTCCATTTTCAGCACCGTAGCAAAAATACTGTGGGTGGGGTAATTTTATTAAGAAAAGAGTTTATTTGGTTTAGAGTGTTTAAACTGAAAAACACCATGCAGTCTTTAAACCTCTGCCCCCTAATACACACACCAGGCCTGCTATCTCATTCCAGATCACATCTCAAAACTGGAAGGATGGGGGGGGGGGGTCCCCAAATCCCTTTAGATGAATTTCCCAACTGACCTAAGGACTTCCCTCCAAGCTCTACTTTTGTTTAAAGTGGGGGTCCTGCTACATAGCTCAAGGTAGCCTGCACTTCTGATACTCCTGTAGGGACCTCCTCAGTATTGATGTGTGCCACAAGGTCTGGCTGAGGTCGCTACTATTAAATTTCCACATTTTCCACAGCCTCACTGATCACAGTGGCTTCCACATAGGAGTCCTGAGAGGCAGGTCACATCTAACCACAGCACTCTGCTTCTGAGGAAACACTCACTTTTTCTACCCAAGTAGATGTCCAATCAACAGGAGAAGCCATGCTTGTTCCCACAATGTACAGACTCCTGCATGCTTGACATGATCTCTTAGCCCTTGGCCTATCTATCTCCTGTTAGTATGTCTACCTTCTACTGCTGTTCCTCGGGCCTGAAGTTCTCTCCACTCCAAACTTCTGAGGGTGACATCTGCCTCCTCCACCCCTACCAGAGGATCTGAGTAGTCACTGGTTAGAGGACTCTGTCAACTTGTATAGAGGTATTCTGCTACCTTTATAAGCCACTGTCCACTACTCAGATATGTATTTATACTTGGTACACCCAACCCATGACTGAAATATGCATTTTATGCAAGTGAAGTCTTCATCTTTCATGGGTCACCCTCTTATCCTTAGCTCTCCACAGATCCTAGAGGAAAGCTACAGGACAATGTCATTCTGAGCTGTGTGTGGTGACCTTAAGTCTGGAATTCAGCTTCTAGGAGCTTTTCTTCTTCTTCTTCTTCTTCTTCTTCTTCTTCTTCTTCTTCTTCTTCTTCTTCTTCTTCTTCTTCTTCTTCTTCTTCTTCTGTTTATTCCTCCTCCTCCTCCTCCTCCTCCTCCTCCTCCTCCTCCTCCTCCTCCTCCTCCTCCTTCTCCTTCTTCTTCTTCCTCTTCCTCTTCTTCTTCTGTTTCCTCCTCCTCCTCCTCCTCCTCCTCCTCCTCCTCCTCCTCCTCCTTCTTCCTCTTCCTCTTCTTCTTCTGTTTCCTCCTCCTCCTCCTCCTCCTCCTCCTCCTCCCCCTCCATCCTCCTCCATCCTCCTCCATCCCCCTCCTCTTCCTCCTCCTCCTCCTTCTTCTTCTTCTTCTCCTTCTTCTTCCTAGTAGAAGTTTCTTTAGGCATGTTTCAAGAGGCATTTGGGCCAGTCCTAAGACTAGACTAAGACTGAGCCTGTCTTCTCCTCTACCTTGGGACATCAGGTCTAGTTGATTAAGAACATGGTTGCCTGCATTATGACTCTCTATGGACTCTATGATTTGATTCCCTAACCCAATGGATTCCAGCATAAAATTCTTCATGGGGGAAGAATAACATCAAAGACATGGTTCCTGACAAATCCTGAGTGATGGATGAAGTGCTAGACTTGAGGGAAGAAGGGATCTGGAAACTGGCATGCAAAGCTGATTTAAATAAATGTCATATGAGACTGGCATATCACTGTCTATGATGCCATCTGACCCTCACTGGGAGCTATGAGATAGTCTGGGAGGATATTAATAATTCTCCCTTGTCACTCTTAGTATAAAGCCGAATACTTTAGTATTCAGAAGACAGAGCAACTGTGTCTTTCCCATTTGATATTGCATAATTGACATGGCTAAACTGCGTGGCCGAGAGCAGTTCTTGAGAGATAAGGGCTGTGAGGGATTCTAATGCATGCAGTCCTTCAGTCATCAAGATTATTAATCCCTCACTCACTCTATACCAAGGAGCAGAGACAAGTCTTAGGCTCTGGATAGATGAGGTAGCAGAAATTGGTATCCCAAAGCCGCATGCATTAGGTGCCATTGCCTAAACACCCGGCTTGTTTTGTCCTGTGAGGGTCACCAGAAATGCTTCCTATGACACATTGCCAAATTCCCACAGCTCTGTAAAGCACTAGTTTGTGATTTGGAAAACAAGAACATCAACCATCAGAGAAATTAAAGGTAGATATTTATGTTGGTTATGGTGCTGCACGTCTCTAATCTCAGCACTTGGGAGATCAGGGTAGAAGGACCAAGAGTACAAAGCTAGCCTTGGCTATATAGCAAATTGGAGGTTAAGGTAGGCAGTGGGAGATCCTTGGTCAAACAACATCAAAGTATCAACACTACTAGATGGTACAGTCACGCTGAACTGTATGTAAATACAGAGAGCTCTGATGCTCTGGCCTCTTTTACACCTTACAGGACCACAGCTCAGCAGACTATTTCAGAATAAGCTCTGTCCGACTCTTAGGTGTTTTCTGAAACCAATGACTCTTAAGAGAGTCACTAGCATACTATACTTAATGTCTGACTCTTAGGTGTTTTCTGAAGCCAATGACTCTTAAGAGAGTCACTAGCATACTATACTTAATAAAAATATCAAGTCATCCAGACTGAATCAATGTGTGCACGTCAAATGTTGGGAATAGAGACATAGTAGAAATAAGATATGCTGCACTTCTTTGTGGTATCTTGACACATTAGTTCTTAGTGTATCTGTATACATTGGTTCAACTTTATTGTTTTTGTTTACTCATTTATAAATTATCAGGTGTTTGGACTGGGAATGGAGACCAACACTGAATACTGGAGATGGGGTGGATGGTAAAGTCAACATCCTGCTTTAATTTATGCTTAAAGAATTTACTGGAAAAAAGGAGCGTATTTCATAATTTCCTTTGTCTACACTGCTTTGTGTATGCCAAAGACTGATCTCACTAGTAGATGTTTCTAGGAAATGAATTCATCTTAGTCCTTCTGTTTTTGACTTGGTCTTGCGCCATTCAGTAGAGGCAGATTCATGATGAAAGATCTACTGTGGA
Source organism: Arvicanthis niloticus (assembly GCF_011762505.2). NCBI lineage: Eukaryota > Metazoa > Chordata > Mammalia > Rodentia > Muridae > Arvicanthis > Arvicanthis niloticus. Next base: position 58,212,453 of record NC_047663.1, on the reverse strand, counting down.
CAGCCTCTGATAAAGAGGAAACCAGTGAACCACTACCTAGCCCTGAAATCCACTCTGTGCCTGAGCCTGTGCTGACAAAACACTCCTCTTGATGCTGTTGAGTCTCAGAGTCAGAAGGGCTGCTGAAGTTCTTGAAGTAAAGGAACCAAATAATAACAAAATTATAGATAAAAGAAATAGAGATTTCTTTAAGAATCAAACCTGTCAGTTTGCCGGGAGGTGGTGGCGCACGCCTTTAATCCCAGTACTTGGGAGGCAGAAGCAGATGGATTTCTGAGTTCGAGGCCAGCCTGGTCTACAGAGTGAGTTCCAGGACAGCCAGGGCTACACAGAAAAACCCTGTCTCAAAAAAACAAAAAAAAAAAAAAAAAAAGAAAAAGAAAAGAAAAGAAAAGAAAAGAAAAAAAAGAAAAACCTGTCAATTTAAATGAAAGAATTACTATCAAGGAAAAAAGGTCATAAATGATAAACAGTAGACATATTCATACTATGCTAATTGTATAAAATGTGAAAAATTATATAAAAGTATTATCTGGTTAAAAAATATATATTATGTGGGACTCAGTTTTCTCTGTGAAAAACATTTAACACCAAGAAAAAAAAAAGCAGTTTCTAAGTCTAAGAAAAAAAAAGTATTAACTAACATTATACCTAGCTAAAGAGTATTAAAAAAAGAGAGAGATTAAGCAGTAATTCTTACACATGAGGGAATTTAGGAAGGACTGTGTTATGGTTTCTTACAAACTAACATGCTCACTTGGTGAATGTTATTCTTGCCTCTGAAGAAAGTCTAGACTTACCAAGTGGGTACCATTCTAGAATCTAAGACTTACTGAATTTTATAAAACTGCACTGCATAGGAAAGCAAGCCTCGGATCAACATCTGGTTCTACCATCCACCTAACCTCTGTTCCTCACCGCTGTTCTTCGGTTTGTTGCATCTAAGCAATAAGGCTACCCAGGCTATGAACATTCTGAACACAGTGAATGAGATAACTGGAAAATGCTCAAAGAATGAGATCACCTCTTCTGCCATCAAATTCTGCTTCTTGGTTTAGTGCTGCTTTTTGATAACCTTTTGTTGTTCCGTGGTGGTGTTTGGGACATTCCTCAGTAGGAAATCTCTCTAGTCAGTCTGCAGTTTAGTTAAAGCTTTTGTTAAAAGCTAAGCCTTATTCAACAGAGAACTCCTGCTTACAATGCCACCATTGACCATGGATGTGGCTGGACAGCCATGCTGGGACTTGGCTGGCCCCCAGCAGCTTAACTGTGAACAGAGGGTTCCCCTGACACTGTGGTGCTACTTCAGATTTGTAGACTTCATCTACTGGTAAGAGCTTGGAGAAAACATTCAGAGAAGGACTCTGGCACCATGGCTCTTTACCTTTCTCCGATGGGGAAACATGACAGATTTACTGCCCCGGTGTGTTATTCCTTCTGCCACACTTACAATAGAATAGAAATTATCACCAACTCAACAGCAGCAGGCTCCTATGAAGACGTATGCAAGGTGTGGTCACCCTTCTCCGGGCATCCATGACATAGTGTGGTTCTGTGTGTTTGTGTATGTATCTATATGACTGTGCGTGCAGGTGGGTTTGCATGTATATGTACATGTGTGTAGAGGTTAGAGATCATGCCTCAAATGGCAGCCACTCTGTGATTCTTCAGAAAGGAGCACTGGTGACATTGCCCACTATGTGTCTGCCCCTCTCAACATGCATCTGCTTCTTAGGGTCTGCCATCAGTAACACCACATTCCTGGCACAAAGGGATAAAATTTCTGCTTGCTAAATAGTGAACTAATTGAGGCCAAGCAAGGAAAATGCCAGGTGAGAGTTCAAGGTAGGCACCATGTGATGCAGGATTTATAGGAATGAGGACCATGGCCATTCACATGAATTCCTAGCAAATCCATCCATACCTCACTTCAGAACTACTCTGCCTTTCTCATCAAATGAGAAAGCGAATATGGTCATTTTGCGGTCTTCCTGGGGACTGGGAACAATTTTTTGTTTGACTTAGAGTCTCTTTCAATCCATAGAGACCCTCCCTTTAAAACTACCACCTGATGTAGCCAAATCAGTTGTCCCCGAAGTGGTGACCTGGAAGCCTGCTTCCCTCCTCAGCCCTCACTGGAGCCAATGTTCAAATCTTAAACCCATTCATTCATTTAATGAGCACCCCTCAAGTATGTGTACAGTTCTGGGTGAGATGCTAATAGTTTCTCTGGCTTAGTCTCCACCCTCAGGAGGCTTGAGAACTGTGGGGATTTGTGTTGATTTTCTCAGCCTCCTTTCTGGATCTTTCCTCACTGTTGTGAGGACACTGGATGAAGCCAACAGAGCTGGGATACGAGAGCTTCTTATACAGAATGCCTCCAGCTAAGGTCAGTAAATTCCATTCTGTATCTGAAGCCGGAAGCACTGGCTCATTCCTTTCTATGCCCAAAACTCACCTCACCTTCTCATAGTGTTGTCTTTAGGATGTGGTCAAGTAGAACAGGCTGGACCTCCTTTGCTTTCCACGTGATTCTTCCCATCCTCATAAAGAGGAGCCTGTGATGAGAGGGTCTGTAGAGCTACAGAGTAGTGGTGCGTGGCAGAAACACAGGGTTAAATACCGGGCCCCAGCTCCAATACTGGGTATTCTCATTCCCGGGGCCACAAGAGTATATTTGCCCCTTCCTTCCATTCCTTCAGCACAAGTCTTGACATTTCTCATCCTCTGATAGATAAGATTTCTTGTTTTTACTATAATACTGAGCCAATATTTACCATTCTAATTTCCTAAGGGTCCTATCAAAAGCATCTTTACAGTCAGTATTGGAACTCTTTCCAAACCTCATGCATCTTCCATCTCTATGGTTTTTATGACATAACAAAATTATCTTTTGTCTTCCCTTTTCTCTATTTCCCAACCTCTATTTCTAATTTAATTATCTCTCTGTGATATCTTGTAGCAGGATACTTATTCTACTACATTGTATTCAGAGTGGAGCTTGGTGACTAGGCAGTGGAAGAGGAGGCAGAGCTGGGAGAAGAGAGGAAAGGGAGAGGAGAAAAAGAGAAAGGGGAGGAGAGAGAGAGGAAGGGGAGGAGACAACTGGAGAGGAGGTGGTGGGAGATGACCGGAGGAGAGAGAGGTGGAAGAACAATGGAGGAGAAGGACATGGCCTGGAAAAACCGCGAGTTATGAGAGATCTCACAGATGGGGAATAAAATAGGGTAGTGGTAAATCTACCCAATTTAGGTGTGCAGTTTGTATTCATAATTATTGAGTTGTGTTTTCTTTGATCATTCCTATTTGGGTTGGAGATTTACCCCAACAATATCTTCTTTTCTTTTTTAAAATGACTTATTTATTTTACTTATAGGGGCACACCGTTGTTGTCTTCAGACACACCAGAAGAGGGCATCAGATCCCATTACTGATGGTTTGTAAGCCACTATTGCTGGGAATTAAACTCGGGACCTCTGGAAGAGCAGCAGTCTGTACTCTTAACTGACTAAGCTATCTCTCCAGCCCTGTGAGATCTTCTTGAACGATGGTGACTTTAACCTGTTTTGTCACCTCTCCATGCGATTTCCCAATGGCACAAACTCCCATGCCGCATCACCACCACCACCATGTAAGTGGATTATGGTCCTAGATTTTTAGCCAATGTCTCTGCTGGCATCATCTTTGAGTGACAAACCATTCAGTGATTTATCTCTTAATTTAACTTCTAGAAACCCTGCTTTCTCAACCTCAGAGTCAAAACTACACCCCCCACACCCCCAGCCTGCCGTATTCCAGATGCTCATACAGTCACCTCATACACTGCTTCATGTCCCTACTTTCTGGATTTGACTTGCCAGTCCCTGCCTAAGTGTCTGCATTAATTTCTTCATTGTTTCCAAGTGTTCTTCAAATTGTAAATTGGTCTGTCTTTTCCTCTGGTGTTCAAAACTCTGGCAATCTATTAAACAAAAGCCAGCACGTCCCTTCTTTAGTATTTATGTGTCCTGGTCTTGTTGCCTCCCAAGTGAGAGTACAGCAAGCTCACATGGCCCTTAAGATATTCAGTAGGAGGGAGGTGTCTTCAGGTGTATGTATATTCATTTCATCCTTTGAGGTCCATTTTACTTTGAACTCTGGAAATGACCCCACTCTCTCTTTCCACTGCCTGGAAGATGACATCTTTGCCTGGGATTCAGCTGCCTCTTCCCTCTGCCCTAATTCTATTTCCAGCCCCACTGGGCCAGCCTCTTCCTCAACCCTCCATCTTTCTCCCTGACCTCTCCGTGACTGGGCCACAGAAGAGCAATACACACTAACGACCACTAATATTTATTTAGGTTAACACTGTGTGGACTGTGGCGAGCAATTTCTCTCATTTAATCTTCACCAAACAAAGAAAACAAACAAAACAAAGAGAAGCACCCTCCCCTCCCTCTAGGTCTGAGGTGGGTAAATGTTTTTTAGAAGGAAGCCACAGAGAGCCTGGCTCCTTCCATGGAAACAAAGGCTGTTTTCAAACACCGTTAAGAAACTGTTTCTATCTTGGGCTTTCAATGACCCGGATTGTACATGTGTGGACGGGGAAGAAAGAAAGGAGAGAGGGAGAGAAAAAAAAATGCCACGGGAAGCTCTTCGTTTAATGCATTGGTTAATTAATCAATTAATTTTGGGTTATGCACAGGCACTTTCTTCTCCGAAATGTGGAAAAAGCAGGGCTTTGTGTGTGTCCCGGGAGCACTCTGAAGCTGGAAGGTGCGGTGCAGGCCTCTGGCATCGCTTTCCCTTTTCTCCCCAAGGCCCATCCTTAGGTATTTCAGTGTTGAATAAACAGGCCTGGAGTTGTGTGCCCAGTTCAGGGCACCCTGCTGAGAGCATGTCCTTAATACCAACAATGCCACACTTTTATTCCAAACTGACCTCACTGACCCCCAAAAGTTTGTTCCCTCAACTGGGTCTCCTTGGCCCTTTCATTCCCCTGAATTCCCTACACAAAGCCCTTGTCACATCCACAGTCCTCTCGAAACTAAACTGGGATGGGAAGAGAGGGGGAGTGGAAAAGAAGTTGAAAATAGCCAAACCTTGATCCTCCACCTAAAAGAAACTGAAGACATTTGCATGTTAAACCGTCTGCAGGGCTCAGCTTCCTCACCCACCCCCTCCCTCACTTGAGCGCGTTCTTTTCTAAAATCCTGAGAATTGGGGCCCACATCTCCGTCTGAAGGAGCGACAGGTCAGTGCAGATAAGAGACCCCACTGCGACAAAAGCTCTCCTTTACATCCGTGATTGTGGCAAGTTTCGAGGAAAACATTTACATTCCGAAGGGAAGGCTCTGGCTTTCAGTAGAGAAAAAGGATACTTAGGGCGTCGGAGTCTCTTTCCGACCCCTCCCCCAGCTTGTTTGTTTATCTTTGATCTTCAGAGGCAGTATTTCAAGGAAGAGAAGCATCACTGGCTGTGAAAAAAAAATGTGTTTTATGTTTGTTTTTTTTTTTTTTTTTTTTTTTTTTTTTTTTTTTTTTTTTTTTTTGCATCTTTTAATTATCCAGTTCCTCTCTGCCACGGACCCACCAGGCGTGGAAACTGCCCGTAATGCTGAGACTCAGCGACTTCAAAACGGACTCTGACCTCCGCGGCCTGTTCCTTGCTTTCTGTTTTACTTTTCTAGCTCGGTGCAATGAGAGTCCTCCAGTACGAGAAAAGCAGCCGAGAATGCTGAGTACAGTTAAGTTTTTCCTTGAGTCTCAAGGAGTTAGAAATGTTCGACGCATGCTTTATCTCGTTTGCTGTGATAGATTTATTTTAATCTCCCATCATGCGTTAGCTCCTACAACCCTTTGACGCCAAGAGTCGCCTCTGAAGACATACAATGACGATGAGAAGCCTTGTGATGTTTTGAGAATCCATGGGGATATGAATTATGAATTGAAGACATCCTAGCTGGCAGGAAATTCACATGGCTTTAACTGTTTTAAAGAGAACAAGCGACAGGCAATTAGCATATTCACAACATTGTCGAACAGCCTGCTCTGTTTAGTTCCAAAATATTTTCACCATCTCCGAATAAAATTATATAGCCATCAAAGACTTGATCCTCACTGCTTCTTGTACCAATTCCATGGCTTTCCAGTCCTGGACAGTTCACAAGAGTGGCATCCGGCCTTTTCCTGTCCTGATTCATTGACACAGCATGTGGTCTTGAGATTCTTTTGTGATGTAGGATGTGTCTGCATTTCATTGTTTTCTACAGTGTTGTGGTTTAAAGACGCTAAGTCCCCTATGAGTCTACCCTTAGACATTTTGTTCTTCAGCTGCCGCTGATGTGTTCAGAAGGTGGGGCTAGTTGAGGCATCATTTTGAAGGCTATATCTGTTAGCTGTTGACTTACCTCCTGTCCACCAGGATGTGAGCAGCCTCTGCCCATGTGATCCCACTGTGCACTTGGAAACAGTGAGCACAATACATCCTCCCTCCCTCAAGTTTGTATGCCACATTTTACTATTAAGCATCACCAAGCCACATGCACACCCCCAGCCCTCTATAGGTGTAGTTACAGGTTCAGTCAACCAAAGAGGAAAATATATGAAAGATACATCAGCCTTCTTTTCCTGTCATGACTTTCTGAACAATGCACTGCAATAATTTCCTCACCATTTATAGTGCGTTATGGATTATAAATGTGTTGTGGATTATAAATCATCTACAAGTGTTCTGGAAGTGTTTCTCATGGACACCAGGGGATGGACAATGCATAGTCTGCATTTCCGATTTCTTTTCTGCTTTGGGCCCTTTTGTTTCCATGACTGAAAGCAGTGATCTTACAAGTATTCTCATCTCAGGTTTTCCTTGACTGTTTATTTCCAGTTCTGTTGGCTCCGCGTCTAATGAGTGAGAAGTTCGTGCTTTATGGCAATTCTATTTTTAAATTTTGGAGAAACTGCCAAGCTGCATCTTATTCCCCTCCTAAACCACCCAGTGCCCTTGATTTCTATTTTATAAGGTATTGGGGCTTTTAATTGAAACTTCCTTCATTCTGTATTTTCTTGGCATCATGCTACTTTTATTTTTAACCCAAATTATTATGTTTTATTTGTGCTTCTCACAGGATGTTTGTTTAAAAACTATTGTGAGGGGCTGCAGAGATAGGTGGCTTAGTGGTTAAAAGCATTGGCTGCTTTTACATGGACCTGGGTTTGGTTTTTTGCACCCAAGTAGGCCGGCTCACAACTCTCTGTCACTGCAGTTCCAGGGATCTGTTGCCATCTTCTGGCCTCCAAAGGCAACTGGACTCACTATCACCTAGGCATTGATATAAACATAAGTAAAAACTTAAAACAAGATGAAATCTTATACACCACTATGAGACTCTTTTCTAAGAGCTTAACTGAACCTTGGGAAAGGTGTCTATATATCCAGAGAAGTATATTCATGGCTGCCTGGGGCCAGGATGGAAGGAGGTCATGCCTCATAATGTCTCGTCTTTGAGGTGTAAACCCAACATCCTCATAACCTCCTTATTCCAAAGAATAGCTCTGGAATTTTTGAATCAAGAATGTGCTTTTAGATAATAAAACAGTATCACATAACTCTGACTCTGTATGATTTGATAGTCATTTTGTACTGCGTTGTATCTCTTGGTGTCTTTATCACAATTTTAATTATTTTGAAATATAATTAAGCTGATAGCTCTTGAGCATTTACTACAAGTAGGCACAGAGGATGCAGCGATGGCACAGATCAATCCCACATAAATGATAACTGTATCCTGGATGGTAGCATATTCCCATGTGTGAAGTCAAAGTTTCTGGGAAGAAAAAGCTGCATGTTCTATGTTCTGTGTATTTGAAAATACTTTTCCACTTCAAGGACATTATTCTGAGGAAGCCCCTTTGCCTTAAGATTTTTCAAAGCAAACTGAATCTCAACGTAAGCAGCAAACGAGCCTGATTCTTCACCAGTCAGAAACTGCCCATGAACTTTAACTAGCTTCTTATTGGAACCAGCCAAATAAATGTACCTCTTTGTCTGCCTGGGAAGCTCAGTGTCACGCCTCATATGCCAGCTGTCTGGACAGGGGACTCCAACCTGCATCTCTGCTGCAGGTATACTGAATCTTCTGGCCTTAGTACTTCCTGAGTCGTGCACTGCTCTCTGTTCAAATAAAGACAGTTTAAATTATTTTGCCTCAGTTTTTTGTTTTGCCACATATTATGCATCCAAGACTCTGTGGCTCTCATACAAGCTACAGTTAGAATGTTTATGAAGTGATGCTTCAGTCTCAAAACCCAGGCCATTCTTCCACTTAGTGCTATAGAGGAGATATTTCACGCCAACCTCCTTTTTTCCTTTTTAGGCAGTCTGTTTTTGTTTGGATTTTACTGTTGCCATTTCCTCCCTCCCATCTGTTTTATCTTTGAAATTAGGAAAATACTGAATACAAGTGTGACTCACTTCTACCTAGCAATAAGGAAGCCATTTGCCTTTGAATACATTAGTTTAATTCCTTCTCTGGTTACTCCTTCTGTTACAGTTTTTGTTTGGTAATTGTGAATATTATAAGATATCCAAATAATATGTTGGATTAGCTTTATGTCATAACCAAACCATGCTGCAGTTACACAAACTTCCAAATTTTCAGTGGCTTGAATTTTTGCATCTTGCTCAAGCGATGCCTGGTGTGTTTGGGGATGATTTAGGATTTCCCAGATTGCTTCAATTTGTGGTTTTAGTGTGGCAACACTTGTCTCCCAAGGTGGCTGCTGGAGTGAAGTAAGGATTCCTAGACCTTCCTCTGGCCCTTTAGTCCTTAAGTGTAATTGTTTTGCTCACTTCCCAGAGCTGCTATGAGCTCCACAACCTGGAGGCACACGGCATCTGATGACCAACACAAGAGGCTGTTATGACATCAAAGGCACGACTTGATTCTGAAGACGGAACACCCCTTTTTGACAAACTGAAGATTCTTTTCAAAGAGAATTGATTCAAAGTTTTAGGTTTCCTCCTGGTCTCAGTGGTACACACTCCTTCCGCTCTGGTGTGGAAACAGAAGCTCACCTTTCCTCATTGTTGAAAGGGATGAGTTTTATCACGGACCAAATAGATTTCCTTTTGAGTCTTGTCTGGACTAGGAGAAAAGTGAAACATTTAGGTTTGTTTGGTTGGGTGGTTTTTAGTGGCTCACAGCCCCAGCTGCACCTGAGGGGGCATAAAGGACACCTCTGCTTTGTCTCCTCTTGCCTCTCAGTGTTCTGAATACACTGAGCTGCCAGCTGTTGGAATCTGTCCTCAGTTGGCCTCCTTGGCAACAGAAGAGCAATGTCTTTGACTTTTGACATGTGAATAGACTCCTTCATAGTTTCTGATCTCTGTAGGATTTATTTTTTGATGACTATATTTGTTAGCTTATTTACTAGTTTAAAATTTTCGGCTTAGAAAAAACTGAGAATAAGGAGGAAGGCGACCACTGCAAACAGCCAGCGCAGCTCCAGCAGACATCGCCTCGGAAGCGGCGAAAGAAAACAGAATGGGAGCAGATGCATGCTCTGATGAACATACATGGTCACCTTTATTTTAAAAATCCATATTCAGCTGAAATCTTGAGAGAAAGAAATACAGGAGAAATTTCTAATTCGAATCTCAAATTCCAACGTCGTGCCTGTGATGTGCACTTAGACATATGCAGTTGAATTAGCACTAAGACTAAATCCTCAGTTTGGAAGGACCCTAGAATTTAAACTTTTGAATGCTATGCCATCATGTAACCTCATGAGATGCCTCCAAGTACAAACCCATAAAGATGGTGTACAAGACTCCCTGCTGTGTGTGCAAGGAACATGTGAAAAAATAAAAACAGAGTTTATGTTCTTAATTGACTCTGCTGCAAAATGTTCCCCAATCCAAAAACAATTGAAATCTGGTTGCAAGTCGTTCAGGTAAGAAAAATTCACTCAGTGTTGTATATATATTAACCTATGTGTATTACATATTTATTAGCCTATATTTACCACCATTACCTATTTGTGGGACCAGAAAGCTGCTCGACCTTGGGGGGTCAACAAGAGTATTGTTGAGACATGTCCAAACCCCCAAACCTCTTCCTGAGACTGTCAGGAGTAGACCTGCTTCCTCCTTACTCTGGACCTGCATGTCCCAGCACATTATGACCCCCCACCTCTGCCACCCTTGAGGGAGATATGTAGCCTGGTGGCCAAATTACAGAATAGACTTCCTCTTGATAAGGACACTCCAGCAAACACCTGGAATTTCTCTTCATGTAAATGAAGCATCCACAATACCTTGGCCCTGGCCAGTGATGTTCACTCATCCTGAGATCCCCTACCCACTCTCCAAGGTTTATATAGCCCTTGTGCACCCCCAGTAAAAAGAACTGTTTCACTGAAAACTGTCTCTCTGGAGAAGGCTGTTCTCCCACACTCATGCACACAGAGATCCTGCCTAACCCACCTGCTCCAGCTAAGTTCCATTCCTATCAACCCAGTCAGGTGCACAACAGTCTCTGGATACGCTGAGGAGAAAAGGAGAAAAGCATATCCAGGCTGGCACCTATTTCTATTTATTTTTATTGTAATGAAATTTCTTTATCTTGTATACGTCTCAAAAGCCTTATAGAGAGACCTATTTTCTTTTTGTATGGCAGCATATAGCATCCTCTTAATCTTTCTTCAGTGACTTGAGGAGGGATTGAAAACATACATCCATTTACTATACTTTGTAAAAAATTGCCCTGTCTTTGATGCCACTTAAATGCCTTATTCTTTTTAACTGAGATAGACTACAACCCATCAGGAGTCATTTAGTCATTCATTCATTAGTCCTCGAGTATCCTAAAATAGCCTTCCTCCTACATCCATTATCACAGGGAGTTCTGGGTGGACTTGGTGCATGTAAATATTGCTCCTCAGGTTTGAGCCACAGAACTGAAAGCACAGCATTGAAGCCTCCAGCAGCAATCCTGGCAGAGACAGAAGAACTGGAAGTGCTAAGGCAACAGAATGATGCCAGTCTTCTGAATGGTGTGGGCCCACATATCCTCCTCCATCCCCTTCCATCCTCCTCCATCCTCCTCCATCCCCCTCCATCCTCCTTCATCCCCCTCCATCCTCCTCCATCCTCCTCCATCCCCCTTCATTCCCCTCCATCCTCCTCCATCTCCCTTCATTCCCCTCCATCCTCCTCCATCCTCCTCCATCCTCCTCCATCCTCCTCCATCCTCCTCCATTCCCCTCCATCCTCCTCCATCCTCCTCCATCCTCCTCCATCCTCCTCCATTCCCCTCCATCCTCCTCCATCCTCCTCCATCCTCCTCCATCCTCCTCCATTCCCCACCATCCTCCTCCATCCTCCTCCATCCCCCTTCATTCCCCTCCATCCTCCTCCATCTCCCTTCATTCCCCTCCATCCTCCTCCATCCTCCTCCATCCCCTTCCATCCCCCTCCATCCTCCTCCATCCTCCTCCATCCTCCTCCATCCTCCTCCATCCTCCTCCATTCCCCTCCATCCTCCTCCATCCTCCTCCATCCTCCTCCATCCCCTTCCATCCCCCTCCATCCTCCTCCATCCTCCTCCATCCCCCTTCATTCCCCTCCATCCTCCTCCATCCTTCTCCATCTCCCTCCATCCCCCTTCATCCTCCTCCATCCCCCTTCATCCCCCTCCATCCTCCTCCATCCTCCTCCATCCCCCTCTATCCTCCTCCATCCTCCTCCATCCCCCTCCATCCTCCTCCATCCTCCTCCATCCCCCTCCATCCCCCTCCATCCTCCTCCATCCTCCTCCATCCCCCTCCATCCTCCTCCATCCTCCTCCATCCTCCTCCATCCCCCTCCATCCTCCTCCATCCTCCTCCATCCCCCTCCATCCCCCTCCATCCTCCTCCATCCTTCTCCATCTCCCTCCATCCCCCTTCATCCTCCTCCATCCCCCTTCATCCCCCTCCATCCTCCTCCATCCCCCTCCATCCTCCTCCATCCTCCTCCATCCCCCTCCATCCTCCTCCATCCTCCTCCATCCTCCTCCATCCCCCTCCATCCTCCTCCATCCTCCTCCATCCCCCTTCATTCCCCTCCATCCTCCTCCATCTCCCTTCATTCCCCTCCATCCTCCTCCATCCTCCTCCATCCTCCTCCATCCCCTTCCATCCCCCTCCATCCTCCTCCATCCTCCTCCATCCTCCTCCATCCTCCTCCATCCTCCTCCATCCTCCTCCATTCCCCTCCATCCTCCTCCATCCTCCTCCATCCTCCTCCATCCCCTTCCATCCTCCTCCATCCTCCTCCATCCCCCTTCATTCCCCTCCATCCTCCTCCATCCTTCTCCATCTCCCTCCATCCCCCTTCATCCTCCTCCATCCCCCTTCATCCCCCTCCATCCTCCTCCATCCTCCTCCATCCCCTTCCATCCCCCTCCATCCTCCTCCATTCCCCTCCATCCTCCTCCATCCTCCTCCATCCCCCTTCATTCCCCTCCATCCTCCTCCATCTCTCTTCATTCCCCTCCATCCTCCTCCATCCTCCTCCATCCCCTTCCATCCCCCTCCATCCTCCTCCATCCTCCTCCATCCCCCTTCATTCCCCTCCATCCTCCTCCATCCTTCTCCATCTCCCTCCATCCCCCTTCATCCTCCTCCATCCCCCTTCATCCCCTTCCATCCCCCTCCATCCTCCTCCATCCTCCTCCATCCCCCTTCATTCCCCTCCATCCTCCTCCATCCTTCTCCATCTCCCTCCATCCCCCTTCATCCTCCTCCATCCCCCTTCATCCCCCTCCATCCTCCTCCATCCCCCTCCATCCTCCTCCATCCTCCTCCATCCCCCTCCATGCTCCTCCATCCTCCTCCATCCCCCTCCATCCTCCTCCATCCTCCTCCATCCTCCTCCATCCTCCTCCATCTTCCTCAATCCCCCTCCATCCTCCTCCATCCTCCTCCATTTTCCTCCATTCCCTCCATCCTCCTTCATCCTCCTCCATCCCCTTCATTCTCCTCCATTCTCCTCCATCCTCCTCCATCCTCCTCCATTCCCCTCCATTTTCCTCCATTTCCTCCATCCTCCTTCATCCTCCTCCATCCCCTTCATTCTCCTCCATCCTCCTCCATCCTCCTCCATTCCCCTCCATTTTCCTCCATTCCCTCCATCCTCCTTCATCCTCCTCCATCCTCCTCCATTCCCCTCCATCGTCCTCCATCCTCCTCCATCCCCCTCTGTTCCCCTCTATCCCTCTCCACCTCCTCCATCCTTCCTTCGATCTACATGTTTAAAGACCTAGTGAGCTTCTCAAATGCCTATCAAGGATTGCTGGGATTGTCTTTTTTCCTGTGTCAGCCCTGGTGGTCACTTCAATGGTTTCTTTACAAGATGACAGCAGTATTTAAAGTTTTTAAAATAGTTAAACAGTGAAAATTAAAAATGCATTTAATGCCAAAGGTGAAATTCAGTTCACAGCCAGTTAAAGAGCCTACATATCATGGATGGGCTGTTTGCCGATGAAATATTTTTGGCAAAACTTTAACTTCCCCTTGGCTCTGTTTTGATGGCAGTTGGAGTTTGTCTTCTCAAAAATAATCAGCCACAGATAAAGAACATTTGTTTTCACAAAAACAAAGTCAGTGACAGGGTAAATGTAATCAGAAGGCAACTTTGTTGGTAGGACAGTGTCTTCAGGAGAAATTTCCCATAGTCCACTGTACCCTGAACATGGTGCCTCTCATTGCCCTGTAAACTCAGCTTGCTGCCCCATGGAGACCCACAGAGCCTGCTTTCTTCAACTCATTTATGTGTCTAATGTTTTCCTTCTTATCTTCAGTACCCAGCAGCATGCCATTGTTCCTTGCCTTCTCTTATATTTTTCGTTGTGAGCCTAGCCTTTAACAGCTCCAGCCCCCTTGCCTTCTCTTTAGGTGAAAACAGCTGATGTGAGCATCTAACCCAATAGCTAACAGGATTCCCACAGCTTTTGTTGCAAGACCCAACACATAAGAAGAAATTTTCAGACCTTGAAATCGCGACTTGGAATCATTTTCCCCTTGGAAAACCCTTTATCCACCCTTTATCCATCCATGTCACCCTTCCTCAACATGTAGATTGTGCGGGCTATTTTACTTCACCGGAGCTTCCTCAGCTCAGACCATAACTCACTTCAACAGAAAGTTGTACCTGATTGGCAACAGTTTTTCACTGTATGAAGATTTCATCTCATTCAGAACTTGATTCATCCTTTAACTCTGAATAATCCAGTCCTTCACTGCAGACTTGAGTGGCAAGCATGTAGTCGACCAGAATAGGTTGATTTCAAAATGACTTCATCCTCCAGGGTTTCTTGATACCTTCCATTCTTCTGTGGCATCTTTGACCATGTGTGTCTGCCACATTAACCAGGTGTGCTCATCTGGACTTTCTCACTGTTTTCTCCCCTCCTTCTCTAGGCTTGTCCGTTTCCTTGGGCATTTCTGCATCCACTTGTTCTAAATCCAATCCAGAGTGTCTGTGGTTGGTCAGCATCCTTCTTTTCCATGCACAAGTTAGTGGCATATACATTTACATTTGCACCAAGATGGTGTGTCAGTTGCTCACGATAGCATGGATATCAAATATTTCTTGGTGACAGCTGCATGTCATGGTAGAAGACAGGCAGTAAAACTTTGTCTTTTCCTGGTTACACATACCTTCCAGAGATGGCCTCATGAAAGTATACTGTATGAGAAGCCAAGCCATGGAAGTATAATGTACGCAACACAGAGTCAGAGGGATGCTCAAGACCCTTTAACATTGCTTTATGGATGTAGAGAGAAGCTTGGAGTCAGCATTCAGTAAATGGCAGTAGGTACATTTGCTCAGATAACATGGATTGTTGGGGTTCAGACTGCAGTTAGAAGAAGCTAGTAATAAAGAAAACCCAGTATTATTTAGTCAGTCAAGTGGGTTCACTGCCTGCTGTGTGTAAAGCACTGTGCTCAGTGCTACAGCCATGGAAGGAGCTGGGATGGTCTGTTGCTTTCTTTAATGATATACGTATTTAACTGAAGAGCTACTTGTGAAAAAAAGTAGGCATCTAATCCCATAACTATAATTATCTAATATTTGAATTATATAGGACTAAAAATAAAAAGCATATTTTCTGAAATCATGGGAGAGGCCAAAACTAGACTGCCAGCTGGATCCACACTGACAAAGAATCAGTGCAGAAAGGCCATGTCCTTGAAAAGCCAGCTGGGGTCAGACTCCAGGCTTTGGGTCAAATGTGCACATTAACCCTCAGTGTGGTGACGCCAAAGAAAGTCTGACAAAGAGGAGTTTCATAGTTGTAAGATGTCTGCATTTGATCTCCAGTGGATAAGAATTGGGTGGGTGTGGTGAGGTTCACTCCTGGCTAGACTTTAAACAGTTCGAACTGGATAATCTGGGATGGATAAGCTCATAGCATTAACTTGAGATCAAAATGAGGTTGTTCAGTTATGAAAGTGTTGAGTGTTAGCAAATCTTAGACTTCTATTAACGGAACAATGCCATAAAAAGATGTGAAGGCTTGCATCCCGGGAAGCCCTTTGGTATGTAAGATGTGGGATTTCTGGACAGACAACACATGTGGTTTTTTTTCCTAGAAAAATGTCAGGCATCACAAACCCAGACCAGACTGTTAGGAATGAATGGATATCAAAATCTGGAAAAAAAATCTCGGAGGCCAAAAGTAAGATGCTGAGGTTTTACAACAGTGAGCTGTTTCCTGCAGGCTTTGCAACATGGTGAAGACAGCAGGTTGGAGGAAGGAGGAGGAGGAGGAACCTCCTGATTGTCCATTAAGAATTTGAGACAGCAAGAGATGGGAATGCTGAGAGGAAGGATGGTGATGGACAGATCCAGAGAGAGAAGGAGGAGTTTGCACTGGAAATTTGGGGCAGCTGACTTGTGTTCCGGAATGCTCACCTAAACTATATGTGGTGCAGATGATCCTGAGCTAGACAATGCAGCCAGACATAGATTTCAGACTATGACTTCTTCCTCATGAAGGAAAACAAACAAACAAATAAACAAACAAAACCTAAAATGCAGATTCGAATGTGATGACCCAGACCCAAGACTACAAAGCTGCATGTGCAGATCCTAGCTGCAAATCTTTAGATGTGAGTCTATGTTGGAGATTTGATTTGTGCTTACGGGGCTGCAGGTCTCTGCCAACAATTGGTTTTTGACTGGTCGATAAAGAGCCGGTGGCCAATAGCTCGGCAGGGGGATAGAGGCGGGACGTTTTTGGATTCTGGGTAAGAAATGCCGAGAGAGGAAGAGGGATTCTGCCATTAGGAGGGCAAAGGAGATGGACGATGTAGGAAAAGGTGCAGGAGGGAGAGCCCGCTGACATGTAAAAATCAGGGAAAGCGGCCACCCCTGATTGGGTCTGGGGTAGTAGAGATTAAATACAGATTTAGCAAGTCGTAACTCAGGAATATCGGAGGGGAGTGTGTTAGCCACGTGGAGGTTCTAGAGTGGCTCGGCCATTTAGCTAGCCAAAGCATACTAAAATATAAAAGTTGCGTGTGTGTGTCTTTCATTCGTGAATCCAGAGCTCTTGGGCAGGTTAAAAAGGAGGCATGCGTAGAGCGGAACTGTAAATAATGACCATTATAAGTCTATAACCTGAGTAACCACAGAAATCAGGAAAGTAAACTGGAGAGGAGGAGTCGAGGCATGGGGCCCATGAAGAAGGATTAAACAATAACAACAAACAAGGAATAGAAACTAGAGGGGAGGAAGTGCTAGACATCCCTGTTAGACGTCTGTGCGCAGTTTATAACAGACCACTCCAGACCAAACGGTTCCAAGGGCTGGGGAAGTTTATTTAGGAGATAGGGCAAAGGTAGGGGGAAGACGATGGAAGAAGACGGAAGAAGAGAGAGGAAGAAGAGAAGTAGAGGCCGGCCATGACCACTTGGAGAGAGGGGGAAGGGAAGGGGGTTGAGGGGAGGGGACAGAGAAGCTAGAGGCAAGAGAGCAAGAGATTAAGAGATTAAGGGAAGCAAGCAGCCCCTTTTATAGTGGGTCAGGCCTACCTGGCTATTGCCAGGTAACTGTGGAGCTGGAGTTTAGACAGAATACTAACAGGAAGGAGGTATAAAACCAGGAAAGCCACAGAGAGACATTTTATTTTTCATATATATATAATGTATGTATGCACAGACAAGTTTTTGGTTGAGGACTCTCTTAAAAGAACTCCCTTTGCCTTTGCCCTTGGTTGCCTCCCAGAATTTGAAGATAAGACCATTGATGAAGATCCCACACACTTGGGACACAGAACTTCCAGAAATCAAGCTGAAATGGACTTAGAAGGTTTCGTACTGAGGACTGTTTCTCATATTATTGAACGGTGCTCTGTAAGCTACTGAGGAAGAAAATCCTTTGGGAGTTCTACTCAGCAATGAAGGCTATGAACCACAATCATGAGCAACAAACAGAACAAGGTAGCCACAGTGGTATAATAGTGACACGTACATCAATGGCTAATACGACTTAAGACCTGCTCAACAAAAAGCAAGTCATGCCTGGCACTATAAACCTAACAGTCTATCCATGGCTGGAGAGGTTATGCACCCTGGAGGAGAATCATCTGTCTCTATTTTCCTAAGCCGATCCAATGTGTTCTGTGTTCTAACTGCTTACTCTCACCTCTTTATCAAGAAAGCTTTTTGCACCAGATAAAGACTAGAGGTCCATAGATGGGCAAAACACAGAGAATAAATGACCACATTTGGGGAAGGTTATGTACATGATCCCAACTGATGCTTGGCCAACACAACTTCCATACTGAAGGCTCAGGGAAAATTATCTTACACAGTTGTACAGAGTTTAAGATGACCAGGGTGTTTGATGAGACCCCAAACCAAAGATTATCTAACTAACTAAGGAAATACATAATTTATTTCCCTTCCTTTCCTTTTTGCCTTTTAGAACTAAGTTTCTCTTCTAATTTGGCCATACAATCTTCTTTATTCCTGCAATGGACATTTCTCTGAAGGAACAAAATCCAAAATAACTGTAAGATGTTTCATGCACCACATTATAATGTGAGTTTTCTTTTTTATTTTTAAAAAAGATTTATAAAAAATTTATTCATTCATTTGTGTGTACAGTGTCCTGCTTGCATGTAGCCTGCGCACCACAAGAGGGCACCAGATCTCATTATATGTGGTTATGAGCCACTGTATGGTTGCTGGGAATTAAACTCAGGACCTCTGGACCTCTGGAAGTGCTCTTAACCTCTGAGCCATCTCTCCAGCCCTAAAATGAGAGTTTTTAAAGGAGAAAGGATCTGGGGTACAGAAGACATGGTTCCTCCCTGAGGCCATTCTCACATTAAATGCAGTCACCTACCATCCCAATCTGTGAGGTTCGGCAGCTAGTCAGATCTGCAGCATTTTGGAAACCCAAACCACACCCAGCATACCCCTGACTCCTAAACCAAACATGCTCCTTAATTCCTATTTTTATTTGACTTTAGTGAAAGTTGAGTCCAGGCTTTTGTGTTCCTCACAGAGCGATACTTCATGCTTCTTCTACATAAGAAAAGGGGACAGAATGACTGAGTTTCAGTCTTAGAGACAGTTCTTGAATGGTTTAAAGGATGAAACTCAAGAATCTAACTGGCTTCAAACCAGGAACTAGAGGTTAACAGCAGGGCGTGGTCCATTCCCAGCCTATGCTGTGCTGAGTCCGCAGTTTCCTTAGCCCAGGAGGATGTCCTAGGGATGCCAGCAGGACTGAACGGAGGTATTGAGCTTCTGAGAATTCTAAGTTTGCCTTAGATGGCGTTTTAATACAAGCACACTATCTTTCCTGAGGCTGGAGTTTATTTTTTGTGAGCTCCTATTGAAATGCCATCCATTTAACCTTATTACCAAAAGTCAAATTTATAGCATGTGGCTGAGGGCTAAGGAGAAATGGGTCTCTAACACCTGCAGAGAGTTCAACAATTTATGTATCCATTTCTGGGCCTGCTGATCACTTGTGAGCAAAGATAACAGTTAAAAAATAAACAGCTTCTTTTAGTGGAAAAATGCTCTCTGCATCTTAAGATTAGGGCAAGAATTCCAATGTGAGTCCAGGGAAACAAGTTCCTAAATTACTCCAAACTCAAGATTTACTGCATATCTCAAAGGGTCCTGGAGACTTCTCAACACTTTCTGAACTATATCCCCACAGTGTTAATCAATAAACACATGCAAACCCAAGCCCGTGGGCACAGGGAGCATACTCCTGGTGGGATAAAGAGGCCCCTTTGGTTAATTGACAACTCTTCTGCAACAGCAAGTTCTGCTTTTGCGTTTTGATTTGCTAATAGAAGTTCTTACACGTGTTGTTTTAAGAGACATTTCCATACTGCACAGCCCTTCTACAGAGGAATACATTTTTCTCTTGGTGTCGTTTTTTTTTAAAGGTTAAGCTGATGTTTCCCTCTGGTTCCTCCTGTTTGTATCCGATCCTTAAAATATACATGAATTCCTCTTCTGAGCAGGAAAGGTCCAGGATTTAAGGTTTACCTAATTTAACACATTTACCCATGGGCCCCCGAAGGCTGTTTTTACAGCCAGACAAGTGCTCCAAATGCCCCTAGATTTGTTTTTGTCATTATGCAAAGGAAAACATGAAAGAGACTAGTGTGTCCTCCGTGCCCCAGGATGCTTATTGATCTCCATAAGCCTTGCTGGAGGATGGGCTTCAAACAGCGAGCCATCCTCAGAAGGCAGGACTTTGTCAGGGCCTAGATGCCTTTGAACGCATCCATTAATCTCGCATCACTGCATGGATGATTGATGAATCACTCTTGTAAGCTCCGGGGTCCCTGTGAAATTGCTGAGGTCCAACGATGAGGGCACAGTGATAACCGGGTACCAAGGACTCTGCTGTCAATTGGGTTCTTGTTGCAATATGTGTCATGTCAAAGATGTGTATTCTGACAATAGCTTCCACTCTTTCAGAAAAACGCAGGCAAATTTTTCTCCCTGTGGGCAACAGAAGCTTAATTAGCTAACAAAGCAAGTGCCAGCAACCAACGTCATGCTTTGTGTGTTCCACCTGTGTCCTGGGTATGCAAATCCGCAGCAGAGAGTGTGCTAAGTCACTGTGAATTTTTGTTAAATTCTGAATCAATTAAGATTCGGAGGGGTGGTAAAAAGAGGAAGTCCAGATTGAGCTTGTGTAAGCAAGTGGGATTTTTTGGTAAAAGACAAATACATAGATGCATTTAGTTTAGGATGCCGTTGGCTTTTGTTGCCTGCTCTTTCTGCCCCTTATTAAATTTTCCCACAGATGGGGTTGTCCAAATGTGACCACTGGACATTCACTGGCTGCTCTAGCTCAGATGACATCACCATAGCCAGCCCAGGGGGATGAGGTCCTGCTTTGATTGGTACCGGCAAATTCTGACCCTGTGTGCCAACCTGGTCTGATGAAAGGTTAGTAAAGGTGCTGTGTGTGCACCACGACTCTCCTGAGTTCCATGGCAAATGCCTACCACGTGTACAGGGAACAAGTACCTTTCATCCTTACCCTGTTGAGGGGATGCTACACCAAGCCATTCCACTCATGTGCAGTTTAATCATTTTCAAATTTGACTACTATCAACCTATTCACCTTTAACCATTAAAATTTATAAGAATATAACATAATTTGAAAGTAAAACAGGGCCTGGGCAGTGAAGACCATGTATTGCTCCTCAAAGGACTCAAACTTCAATTCAGAAATTGAAGCACCCACATCAGTCTTCTCACAATGGCCTATAACTCTGGCTCCAGGAAATCTGTCACCCTCTTCTTCCAGAACTCCACAGAGATCTGCATTCACATGCACACACTATGCACAAACACAGAATTCAAAAAGAAAACACAATTAAAACACTATTTTTAAAATGTGAAATAATTCGTGGCACTTTGAAGTGCATGCAAGTTTGCCTTTAAACTTCAAGGAACTTAGAAAAAGACAAAACTATGTCTCAAATTAATTCTTGATAATAGGTTAAATCAGAAATAATAAGCTGTCTAGAATATAATAACCAGGGCAGCACATAAAGCTACTGAGTAATGCAGCCAGAGACTTGGTCAGAGCAAAACTTATCTCCTTGTACTTTTATTAAAACAGAAAAAAGTAAGTATATTCATTATCAGAACCTGATTGATGATGTATAGAAGGAAGGTGACAAGTGAAATAGAATAATAAATTAGAATATGGAGTAATAGGAACTAGGAAAGCCAGGATTTTATTTTTGGGAAATTTGTGAAAAATAAGTATTTGTTACATCTATGTAGGGTCATACAGTAATCATAAAAATTATACATACAATAATAAAATAGATACATAGGATAAAATTTTGAGAAATCTAAATTTTCTTTTAGAAATGATATTTTATAGACAAATGACTAAAACTAACTTTAGACATGGAGGTAAAACATTCTGGATTAATGGTTATGATGGATTATTTAATTTCTCCTAATGAAATATCTCCAAATGAGAGTCCTGCCTTACAACAAATCGTGAGTCAAATAAGGTCCATGGCACATCTGTTTATTTCATGTCTATGGGAAGAAGACATGAAGATTCTAGAGACTTGAGCGATACAACCAAGCATACCTGCCTACTGAAGAGACTGAAGAACTCTTAAAGAGGCACAGTCAAACATGTCATAGCGTTTCTAGAACATCTCACATACTATCCAAGATGGAATTTTTCTCGTAACTCAAAGGTGGCTCAGTTATCTTGAAAACTGTCAAGGAGGTTAATGGCTTCAGTAACAGAGACGAGGAAGATGACATCATCAAAAAGTGTACTAGTCGTTTGGGCTGCTTAGATGACTCATCAGGTCTGGATCCTTGCTAGGTAAGCCAGTGACCAAAGTTCAATTGCAGAAACTATGTGGTGTAAGGAGAGAAACGACTCTAGCAAGCACATACACTTGTGCGGAATCGAATTTTGCCCGCCCTCCCCCCAGGATGTTTGGACACCACCAGTACACTGGTCTGCAGAGGAAGTCAGGAATGGGTGTCCGCCCAGGTTCATGTTTCCCCTCTGGGAATCAGGCTGCATGCCAGTCCGGAAGGGGAAAGCAGAGCCCAGGATGGGCAGGATTCTGGTCTAATTGGGAGTGAGTGTGGAGTGCCAGAAGAGTGGGAGAAAAGAGAAGGCTTTCTTCAGGAGTCTTAGTGTCACGGCTAGTTTAGGTAAAGGCCTTCCTTGTGGCGATCTTCAGTGAAGCATCTCTCTGAAGTGATCCTTGCTTGTTCATACTGCTTTATTGGGGGTGGATGTGGACACATATTTTATTCAGTGTGAACCAGGGATTATATACTTTTGGGGGGAAGGTCTTGAGACTATACTGGAAGAGAAGGTCATTGGTTGAAGACTAAGGCTATCTAGATACCTCATTAGCATGGAGAAGAACTCCAGGTACTGTTATGTCACTGAGTGTCCATGGTCCTCTCAGTTGGTGGTCATGGTTACATGTTTCAGAGCAGGCAAGAGGGCCTGGGAGGCAGCAGCTCCAGCCTGTCATCTCAAACCTCTGAGATTTCTGGGGGTTTGAACATGCCCCGCTTCACCAGTTCTTATGCCTGTCTTGTAGTGCAGTCTACATCACACACACACACACACACACACACACACACACACACACACACACACCATTATTTAAAAATTCAGAAGCATTTTTCTTGCTGGCTTCCTCTGACCTGATTCCTAGCTATTCCCTATCTTCATGCAAATTTTGCCACTAGGGAAACAAGTCAACTCAGGGGTGAAGTCAGATCCACACAAATGATAAAAACTGAGATAAAGACAGATGATCTCTGCAAAGCAAACTTATTCAAGATGGAAATGATAAATCTAGCTGTTTACTACAGCTACAAAGCAACCACAAGGCACTGTGATATCGGCATCTTTTGTAGGTGGGGACTGTGGGTGGAAAGAAAAAAAACTGCTTTTCTTTTATCCTCATTTACACACACACACACACACCACCACCACCACCACCCCCACCACCACCACCACCACCACCACCACCACCACCATCTGGGTACTTCACAATCCTCCCAAGTCACTCTGTTTTCCCACCCCAATAACAAGCCCCATCTCTTTTTCCACTGAGTAACTCTTGTCCCCATTTTATACTGTTTTTTACTTGTGTCTCTCTGGTTTTCTTAAATATTCATCCCTATACCAGGTTAGTCTTACCAACTTGTGGGACTGTGAAAGGATAGCTTGGTTCCTGGTCAAGCACAGGTCTTGAACCCCAGACCCTAATGGGTTGGTAGGTCTCCCTGAGCCGAGGCAGACACGCGGGATCCACAACTCCATCCAACAGGACCCATGCCCACGCACGGAGATTATAGCCCCGCACCAACTAGCATTGTCTCTGTTTCTGCCTCCATCTGTACGCCCATCTCTCTCCATCCATACATCCGTCTTGGTCTCACAGGCCTCTTTTACTTATGGGTCTCCACTCCAACACTTTTCTTGTAGTTTATCTGCTGAATAGTTCAGGCCTTTGGACTGTGCGGTTTCCTCCACTCTGAGTTTTCCTGTAAACCTCTCATGGTACCCTCCATACCTACAGATTTTACATATTGTCCCTGGACTCAGAGACTTTGCTGCCATGACAGAATTGTATACTGTATCCTGCACTATTGCAGGGACAGGTCTGACTGGGGTGGTACACAAATGAGGAAGAGAGATTGGCACAGATGGAAAGCTGGTATGGGTGCTCTAGGCCCTCTTGGAGAAACCATAGCACCCCTGGAACCTCAGCATGCTTATGATATAGACTTGAGCAAAGAGATACGTTATTGCATACAGCTGAACAAAGAGACAGAGTTATTGCATACATATAAACAAGGAAGGCTCATGGTATACAGTTGGATCAAGGTGGCAGGTTTAGACAGATAGGAACAGTCTCTGTAGGGGATCAGTCTTCAGACTGTAAGTGCCTGAGGATGGGGGAAGCTATGGTGTGCATTTTCTTCATACAATGTCAACACTTGTATTTGGTCCCCTGGGAAGGCTTTGCTACCCCTCTGAGGTGGAGGCTGTGGAGTTCTCAACATAGCTGTACCCATTCACTTAGGACTCCACATACTCAGGACTTCCATAACTCCTTATACCTGTAGGCAATATTGGGTTCTTCTATTTTTCCTTAATATCTCTGGTGCACAATACTTGGTTTAGTGGTAATATAAAATGGTTTAGTGGTAATATAAAATAGTGCTATTTTATTTCCAGCATTATTTTTTTATGTACTAACTAGTATACAAAGGCACTATCCCTTATCCATTATTTGAATGTCTTGGAAATACAACGAGCAGGGACGGTGCTTATCTCCCACTTTTGAAAATAGTTAATCAGCTCTCCACAATCTTCACAAATGTCTTATTAGACTTACAGATGTTACCATGAGTTCAAGGACTTAAGTTTTTATTATTTTAATCCATTGCAATGTTACATAATTATCATACTATCAGACATGAAATTGCCCCACTTTTGGCCAGTATGTTGTCTTCAGATTAGCTTCTGAGTCATTTGCCTTGAACCTGGATGGATGTTTTAGGTACTTCCAGACTATTTGGTAGAAAAGTTCTTCCATGGGGATCTCACACATTTCTTACCACAGATATAGAGCTACCATGTATGAAATACCAGCAAACAAATAAAATCTTGGTTTCTCTTAGCAGGAGATGCAAAAAGATCAATATCCAGGCTCTGGGATGTCCTGGTTGCTGCCCTGAACACTGCTTATTAATTATTAATTAATTAATAATTAATAATAATTAATAAATATATAAAATAATAAATATTATAAAATAATAAATAATAATTAATTAATTATTGCAGACAGAACAAGAGATGCATACACTATAGATATATTATGGTTGTGACACAGTGACCAATACTTCAGCCTACAGTCATGACAAGGAAAGGAGCAAAGAAGCACAGTGCGGGGGCAGAGCTGTGGTAATGCTAATGGGGCATCTAGCATTCCCTTTGGGAAAGGGGCATGGCTGTCAGAACCTCACCTGAGCTTCTAGCCACTACTTCCCCCTTCCAGCGGCAAATGGTCCTGGGAAATGGTAGACCTTATAGGAAGCAGGAGTTTGACTCTGAAGTGGGAAGATGCTAGTGATACAGCTTTTATGAGCCACCATCTATTCTGGTGTGTGATTTAAATAAAGCATTTTCCTTAAGTCAGCCATGATCTTACAAGTAACCCCAATAAATTTGCTATAACCCCAACAAACTTATTAGTTTGCTGCACTAGAGTTGGACAGAATCCTTTCTTTGGTCTGTTGTGCTTTATCTGAGAAGATTAGATAGTTCTCTACACCTCTCAAGGAAGATTAATGCAATACTGTTGTGAATTTTAGTAATAATTAGGATGAAATAATAAAGTATCTTGAAATTCTACTTCAAAATTGTGTAATTCAGATGCAAGAGTATAGGTTTTCATATCTGGCCTGTATTGTGTGGTACCTCCTCTTTAATCATCAGGGCTCCATTTCTTAAGGATGCAAACAATGACAGCACTGGAATACTCTCTGATGACTTGCTGACTGCACAACACATTGCAGAGATGAGACTCTCAGAATACCCATCAATCATGACATGAAAGTAGCTTGAAAACTGGTTTTGAATGTAAGGGTTGAAACTGCTAAAGAGAAGGTTAGAAACATGCAAAGCATATGTAGGAGCAAGGGCCTTCTGAACAGAACTCCATTTGTCAGGAAATAACTGTCAACAACAGACAAACAGGATTTTGTGAAATTAAGGTGTTTCTGCATAGCTAAAGAAATAGTAAATTGAGGGAAGAGACTGTCTAAATCATGAAAGAAAATCTTTGCTAACTACATATCTGATAGAGGATTAATATCTAGAATACATAAAGACCCCAAAAGACTAAATACCAAGAAACAAACAACCCTCAACAAATGAGATAAAGAATGGATAGTATTTTTTAAAAAATGTAAAAAAAAGGAAATTAAACTACATTGAGGTTTTGAATAAAATCTTGAAATTCTTCTCCAAAGTAGCTCAATCAGTTTTAAAAACAAGTCATAGCTATTTTATATAGTTTGAAGTACAATTTTATTTTCACAATAATATATAGATCTATTATGAGAGCCTATATTTCTCTAGATTCTTGTGTGCTCAGTTTTCTGAGCAATTATGTTTAATTGCCTCACATGTCTTCACATTGATTTTGTCTCCCAGAAATGTCAAGGAAGCAACCAACACCTATGAAATCTCAACAATATGGCTGCCTAAGCAGGACCTGACAATGATAAAACAAAAAGACATGCTAATATGGACAGGCAAGCCTCATGGGGCCTGTCCCTGGACAAAAACATCAGAACATTAAGACCTTGTGAGAGACAGAGAATCAGTGTTTCCCAGGAATGAGTCCAATACCATGTGTTCAGCCTGAAAGTGATGCACACAAGCAACACTAGATGGACTTAATAGGCTGTATTTATATATTCATGTACATGCATACCTATATGTAACAATAATGACTAAGTAAAAAGATGGCATGAAATTGAGAGAAGCATAGAAGAGGTTGGAGGGAAGAAAGGGGGGAAATTATGTAATTATAATTTTAAAACATTGCAAATAAAACAGTTTTAGCAATCTATCTATCTACCTATCTATTGTTAATATGTATCATCTATATGTATTATCTGTCATCTAAATCTATCTATCATCTATCATCTATATTTACTTATTTTGTGTGCACAGGTGTTTTGTCTGTCTGTATGCCTAAGAGAGTGTCTGATCCTACAGAACTAGAGTTAAAGGTAATTGTAAGCTGCCATGTGGGTGCTTGAAATTCAACCTAGGTCCTCTGGACAAGCAGCCAGTGCTCTTAACTGCTGGGCTAGACTTTTGGATAATTGTAAATTACAAAAATTAATTGAGAAAGAAATAAGCATAAAATTCAACTTAAGGAATTAAAAAGGCATTGAAAAAATTGTAATTTCCTTCTCTAAAACACATTACATTTAAATGATGCTATAGTGACCTTTTTGAGTTTCTGTGTACATGAATCAGTACAAACTTTGAAAATGTGTGGGTTTTTTTTGACATTTTAGTCAATGTTATAAAATAAATACATTCCAAAAATATAATTTTGTCAGAGAATAGGATCAGCTGGATTACTGTGGATCACTAACTTTAAGTTGATATAGTGTGCCTTCACCTTAATTCATGGAAAGTGCCTTGATTTGTAGATTTTACTTTTGTTCTAAATTCTTTTTATTTTTTGATTTTTTTAAAAAATTAATTTGATTTTATATACATGAGTGCTTTTCCTGGATAGTTATCTGTCTACCACTTCTATGACTGGTTACTGGAGAGTCCAGAACAGGGCAGTGAATCCCCTGTAAGTGGAGTTACAGAGAGTTGTGATTTGCCATATAGGTGCTGGGAACTGAACCTGGGTCCTCAGGAGGAACAACAGATTCTCTTAACAACTGAGTCATCTCTACAGACTAGGATTTTTCGCTTTGAAATCTCCATAAGCTGGATATTAGATTTTTGCCGATCTTTTTATTGTTTCTTTCTCATAAATTCACATTTATCTTCCCCTTTATTTATTTTTATTATCTCCTTCCATCCATCTTTTCCAGCTCTTTTCTCTTCTTGTATTTTGTAAATTAAGAGCTTATGTTATTGACTTAGAACAAGTTTTCTTTTCCGATGTATTTCATCATGTTCGACTAAGCACTCTTATCAGCATCCTAGAAAGTTTCATGTTTTAGATTATTATTAAATTTTCTAAGCATGTTTAGAATGTTTCCTCTGTATTTTTATTAAGTTCTATCATGCCATGTACAATTTTTCAGTGATTTTAAATTTGTTATGGTTAGTATAAAGACCAGGATATGATCAGTGTTAGAGAATATTTCTGTGTGAGAATAAGAATGCAGTTTCTTATAGACTTGACTAGAAAGTTTTATCCATGTCAATTAGACCTCATTTCATGTCAGTCTGTCTTGACTTCAATATCTTACTAATTTCTCTCTACCAGTTCTTTATATTGGTGGCAAAAGAATATTGAAATGTTAAATTAATTATATTTCCCTTTCTTCTTTTAATTATTTAAGCTTTATGCCATGGATTTTTAAGCTCCCTTGCTATGGACATATACATTTAAATGTGTTGTGTTTTCTTGAAGAATTAATTTTTTATGAACATTTGTATACTTTATCTAATATTAACATAGTACTTCCAGCTTCATTTGACTTGTATCTGTATGGCCTAAGTATATCTATGCTTTTAATTCTCTAGTTTATAATGTACCTTTCATATGTTAAATTGAGTTCTTGAGTTCTTGAAGATAGCATGTAGTCATGTCATTTTAAATTTATTCTAACAATCTCAATCTTGAAGTGAGAGAGTTAGGCCATTTATATTTAATGTAATTATTGATATTTTATATGTAAATATACTCCTTTATTATTTTCTTTTTATCATCTTGACTTTTTTATCTCTACTTTCTAATTAGCAGTTATTTTATTGCTATGCTGATTTGGAAGAACAATAGTAAGTATTTTTTTTCTCAGATACAAGTTGGCTTATTGGTCTCAGGTTCTTGGCCTTATTAACAATATCAGGTATGAGTTCCATCATATTTTGTGGGCCTTAAATTTAATCAAAAAGTAGTTGGCTACTTCCATAACAGTCATGCCTCTTTTGCCACAATGGGCATATCTTCCAAACAGGTCATTATTATAAGTCACAGTGTTTGTAGCTGGTTGAGATTGATGGTTATTTCTCTTTTCCTCTAGTAGTTTATATAGTACGTTCCAGTACTACAAACATTAGCAAGTAGAGGTGAAGATTCCGGTAGAGTACCAGCTAGACCTTTTTTTTCATGTTCCATAAGTGTGTGATATCTTTAGCAATATGGTCTTACCATCAAGCTGTGGAGGGATCCACTGGCAATAGCCTGGAGAGTTTGGGGTACTATTTGTTTTTGAGACAGGTTCTCATATAGACCAGGTTGGCCTTGAGTTTGCCTCACATCCAAGTCTGGACTAGAACTCCTAATTTTCCTTAAAACTCCTCCTTTCCTTCCTTAGTTTTGGGTTTACAGGTATGTTCCAGGACTACTAATTCTTTCATTTCTTATTTTGTGCATTGAAATGTGTACAATTTATCTATTACACATTAAAAATATCTACCTATCTATTTTACTGGTCACATGGAATGTTAAAATGTGCATAGTAAAGTTTTCAAAATATTTTTTAAAAATATTTGCTACTTGAAATGAAATGTAGATCATTCACTACCACATTTATTCTCCTGCTTTTATGTGGTAAATTTTCTGTTTTGTTCACTGAAAACCTTATCTAACAATGTCATAACCTCTGTTAATAACTGTCAGACATACTCCAAAGAACTTAGGAGGTTATTTGCTGAAAAATTTGTTACTGATATTGATGCTGTTTTATTACTTTTGCTTTTATAAACTTCTCTCTTTTTTCTTTCCATTCATCTTAGAATGCTACTTGTTTAATTGTTTTCTGCAGGCTCCTAGAATTTCTTTTGATTTATAGTAATTTTTATTTATAAATCTGTCCTGGAATTTGTCATCTCATTTCTGGATAGTTTTAATTTTGTTGGTTTATGTTGTTCTTCTGTGTTATTGTTTAATATACTTAATATCTTTAGTCTTGTCTTGGAATCTTAGGGTCTGCTATGTTCTAACGCTTGTCTTTTGCTGTGAATTCATTGTCTGGAAGGAACATTACTTGCCTCCTCATTATCTTCCATCTTAAAATAAATTTTTATGAGGAGCTTTCTGCTCCCAGACATGATTTATTAACTGATGCTAAACCAGGCCTCCTACCATTAGACAGCTATAAACTTGTTACAAAATATCCCAGGCAACTGTTTTCATTCAGGGTAGAGGCTATACTTACTGAGGAAGAACCACGGAGAAAGCCCTTGATAGCATGGCTTTTGTCCTTAAGACAGGTTCCTGCCTGAAGCCAGATAGAGGGATCTGAGCAGAACCTAGTGATTTTTCTGAGATGAGGGAGAAGGGATGTTTTCAGAGTAGCTGAACTATCTGGAATCTGTAAGTCACAGCAGGGGAGAGGACAGAACTTCATTTAGAGGCAGCTGTGTAGGTCTGTGTGGAGTTGTGTGCAGTCTGGTGCTGAGGCACACGCTGCACATAGGGAGGTGAGTCTATGCTATAAACTAAAAGAAAGAAGTTGGTATGGGGCTGAGACAAAACAGAGGTTAGCTGGAAGGAAGAAGCAATGCTGAGCAGCTGTATCAAGCTCTGTGACAACCATGGTCCCAACAACAGAATGACCTCTGTAAAGATCATCGACATCGTTGTGTCCATTTGGAACACCTGCAAGATTGTCTTTAGAGTAAACGACACACTCTTGAATTAAAAGCAGTCTACAGGCAGTTGGAGAAAGCCCGTCCATAAACCCTGAAAGGTGGATCTGACTGCTGCTTTCGCCAAGTCAAAATCCCCATAATTTCCTACGAACAGATGAGGTTTTGCCAAGGACTGCCTGCTCACCAGAAGAAAGCAAATTTTCTCCACAGGTCAATCATGGGGTCTAGAGCCACCGTTAGATAATGTCAGTTACTTCAAGGTTCCTACTATAGCAAGCCTGGAAAAATATACCTAACAAAATGAAGAGAACTACTTTCAAAGACAGACAGACAAACAAAGCCTCAGTGAACTCAAATATAAGGGATTCAAAGTCAGGAATAAAAGGAAAAGGGAAGAAAACTCTACATGTAAATCCTAGAACTTCTACAAAAGGTAAGAGAAAGACTGTTGCTGGGTGTGGCTCATGAGGGGTGGCAGAGCATGTAGTGAATGTCAAGGAAGAGCAGCTGAAACACTCTGATCTGTGGGGGTGGGGGTGAGAAACAGAGGAAAGGAACCTTGAGAAAGGGGTAAACTTCAACAAAGGGGCAGCACCCAGAGGTTTGAAGTAAATAATTAGAGATCCTAAAGGAGCGAAGATTCATATTAGGACTGAGAAATATTGAAGAAACTCCCTAAATAAAGATCTAAAGCAATTGAATTATATTTTTAAAAATGACAATCTACAGATCCAGGAAACATAATAAAATCCTCAAGTATTTGGTATAAAAACAAACAAACAAACAAAATCAGTTTTCTAGACTTTTCCTGGTTAAACTGCTGAGGAGCAAATTAATAAGATGTCTTGAACATAGTAGAATAAAGGAGAGACAGAATGCATATAAGGGAACAATGATATGGATTGTCTTTTTTTTTCCTGTAAGTAATGGTAATCAAAAGATATTGGCCATGGCTGTTGATCTCCATCAGATGAAATCTGGACCACCCAGGAGATACCTGTGAGCATATCTCTGAGAGGTTATAGGTTAATTAAGGCAGAAAGTTACACCCACCATGAAGTCCTGAACTAAACAAGGAGGAGAAAACTAGACAAGCATGGGTGTTCTTCGCTCTCTGCTTCATGACTGCCACCTTCCCCTCCATGGTAGACTTCCCTTCCAGCTGTTAGCCCAACAAACTCTTCTCTTGAGCTGCGTTCATCAAGGTGTTTTGTCACAGCAACAAAAGTACCCAAGAGAGTGGCAAAGCATATTTATTACTCTAAAAATAATTATTGACATATCCTTTAACAAAGAAAACAGGGCGTGGAGGCATGGGGCGTGGGGGTGGAGCACACGCTCAACATTCATGGAAAGTGTGGTTTAACGCCAGCCCTTCAAAACAAACGAGACAACAAAAACAAAAGAGTTAAAAAAAATTAATTATATAAGTGAAAACAAAATTTGGAATTTGCTCTGTTTAAAAAAATAATGTTGGAGCAAATATGGGGACAAAGTGTGGGACAGAAACTGAAGGTGGGGCCGTCTGGAGACCATTCCACCTGGGTATCCATCCCATGTGCAATCACCAAAGGTAGACACTGATGTGGATGTCAGGAAGTGCATGCTGACAAGAGCCTGATATAGCTGTCTCCTTAGAAGTCTGCCAGAGTCTGACATATTCAGATGCAGATGCTCACAGCTAACCATTGATCTGATCAAGGGGTTCCCAATGGAGTTAGAGAGAAGACTGAAGGAGCTGAAAGGGTTTGTGGCCCCATGAGGAGAGCAACAATACCAACCAACCAGAGCTCCCCAGGGTCTAAACCACCAACCTGGAAGCAGATAGGGAGGGACCCATGACTCCAGCTGTATATGTAGGGGAGAATGACCTTGTCAGTATAGGTGGGAGAGAAGATCCTTGGTCCCATGAAGGCTGGACACCAAGTGTAGGGGGGAATTCGAGGGTGGGGAGGTGGTAGTGGAGGGGTAGGTGGAGGCACATCCTCATAGAAGCAGGAGAAGGAGGGATGGAATAGGGGGTTCCTGAGTGTGTGTGGGGGGGGAATGGGGTAAGGGGATAAAATCTGAAATGTAAATTTAATATCCAATAAAATTAAAAAAAAATAATGTTGAACTAAATCTATCAGGCTGAGGAGAAGTATATTTCGTGAAAACCAGAGTTGAGAGCATTGAAAATAGACATAACGATGAAAAATGAGTACAATTTTCTCACCATTTTTAAAAATAACTTACTAAACTAAAAGTGACTAGAGTGTGAGAATTATAGAAGGAAAGATATAACCGGAAGGAGGGTGAGTGGAATCACCCTGTTGCAAGTGTTATTTTGTTTGTGCACTGAGGACAGTCCGGAGTTGGAAGTGTCTGGTGTTAGCAATGGATTAAGCTCACCACAGAAGGAAGGTTCTGCAGCATCAGGAATAAAGCGTCAAGAGAAGCCACATTCCTTCCACACAGACAACATACTATCACAGGAGAAGGATGAGGTGAGCTTAAGACAGTAATGCTGAAGTGAATACCAAAAGGTAACCCAACAGAAAGCTGAGGAAGAATGAAAAACAACATGGCGAGCAAACATGAAAACTTTAAACAGAAGGTGCAAATGGAACATGAAAAGAATTTGACTGTAACTTCACATAACTTCATTCACATCAATTATTACAATAAAGTATACGTGAAATACATGCCTGTAACTAAAAATCAGAAACTGGTCAGAAGTGTGAAGAAGGAAAAAACAAACTAAAATCTCTCAGCATGAAGCAAACTTCCAATTCAGAGATTTGGATACACATAAAGAAAAATACAGATACAAGTAAAATAAAAAACAAAGTAGAAGTCAGTATAAGAGAAGGCAGGCGAAAGTGCAGAAAACAGGGAACTGTAAGTTTGTTAGACTATTAGTAACATTATTAATCTATGGCAAGAATATTCAGTGAGAAATATCATAAAAGACAGGTGGAGCAGGCTAAAGTCCACAAACAGAGCTTGGCTTATGGAGTCAAACAACTTAATGTGCAGCTGCAATTTCTTTAGTGGTCCTCAACATGAAAAATGGTATTTTCTAGCCAGGCATGGTGTCACACATCTTTAATCCCAGCACTCAGGAAAAGGCAGGCAGATAGATCTCTATAAGTTAGAGACCAACCTGGTTTACAGAGTTCTAGAACAGTCAGGGCTATGTGGAGAGACCCTGTCTCAAAAAAAAAAAAAAAAAAAAAAAATTGTACTTTCTGACTAACAAATGAATTCTTGAGATATAAATCATAAAATTAATTATTTAAAGTATAAAAATAATTAGATCTGGTATGTTATTGCTTTTTAAAAATTATGATAAAAGTATACCATAAAATCTGTCATTTAATAATTTATAAGTCTAAAATTTAGGGGCATTAATTGTATTCATGACATATTGTCATTCTTGACTCCATTACCCTAAAAAATGTTCACCATTCTCAATAAGACTGTCATTGCTAACAGTGACTCTGCCTTTCCTCAAAAAGTCTAACACCCCATCCATAAAGCTATACATTGTCGCCATTTCACATAATGTTTATGTATCTCCATCACTTAGCCTGTTTCAAGGCCTGTCCATGTTATATCACCTTTCAGAACTTTTCCTCTTCTAATGTCTGAATAAGATTGAGCAAATTTTATTTATTCACTAATACATTGACATGCTCTTAAATTTAGCGCACCTTTTGGCTGCAAATTTCATTTATTAAAAACAAAGCCTGCAGTAGACTGACACATGTCTGTCAGTATTGAGTTCAGGTCCCTGCTTCAGGGGAATTGGATCTAAACTTAGAAATGCACTAGCCAGGCTATGTGACTTCTACGTTGAGCTTTGGGAGACCCTATGGAATTGTTGGTCATAGTGATTGGACCATTGTCGTCTGCGGCAGACTCACGTAACGGCTTGTTTCACCACCCTCTTGCCAAGAATTATTTTCACCTTGCTTCTTCTATGTGGCCAAAGCAATGAGTATGAAGTGGTGAGTTGTTGTTTCGTGTAATTTTAAAAATCCACGCTAACTTCTGCTAGGCTCTGGGACCAGCAGCCGCCCACCTTCTAGCCAACTCCTCTCCCACAAACACTGGCTTTGCCTCTCTAGAGCTCGAAATCACTCTCCTGCTGGCCCTTGACCCACTGTGGTTACCTCTCCTCTGGAGCCTCGGTCCTTTGCCCAATCCTCCTGTTCCAAAGCCTGGCCAAATTCGGGCCCGGCTTTGTTCTTTCTCTCCTGCCCACCTGAGTAGCCGCGGACAACACTAGATAGCCTTAATATTTAATACCAGTCAGAGTTGTATCAGTAAATCTCCAACCCCAATATGCCCGTGCAAAGAACACACAATTCAGTTATAATATTTGTGAGCTGCACACCTAGATTGGGCAGATCTACCACTACACTACTATATTCCCCAGCTATGAGATCTCTGGTTACTTGCGGCTCCTCCAGGTCACGTGGTTCTGTTCCATCTTCCACTTCCTTTTCCTCCATCCTCTTCTCTCTCTGTCCCTCCGTCTCCTGTTCTCTCTTTTCTCCTTCCTCTCTTCCTTTTCTAAAACTTCCAGCCTCACCTTTTTCTTCCATTGCTCAATCACAGGCTCTAGCCTTTACCTGACCAGTTAAAATGGGGAACAGGTTCACATGGAATCACCTAAGTATGTGATCTGTTTCTTGTCGGGGACAGGATTAACATCAAGATACAAACAACACCTAGACAATGTACAATATGTTGTCACAGTTTTGATGGATTTCCCTGGTAACCAAGGATGCTGTGCATCTCTCCAAGGCTTTGTACATGTTTATCTTCGGAGGCACTTCTATCCTACCATGTTGCTATCTTTTTCTCACTGAGATATGTATTTGTGTATTCTAGGAATTGTCCGTCATATTATAATATGAATGTCTTGCAAGTGCTTCTCCCCATCCTGTTGTTGACTTCACTTTTCTGTCAGCAGGATTTGATGCGCAATTTTTTTTTTTCACATTGATGATGCCCAATTACACATTTGTGAATAGTTCTGTTGGGAACCTATCTTAGAATTGATAAATCCAAGATTGTGGACATTTATTCTGATGATTTCTTCAAATAACATGACATTTTAGCTTTTATCATAGATCACTGACTCATTTTGAGTTAACTTTTGGCTAACTTTTGGTTAACTTTTGGCTAACTCAAAATGAACAAACATATAGGCCCACACTCATTATTCTGCACATAGCA
The DNA here is from genome assembly GCF_011762505.2 of Arvicanthis niloticus. Lineage (NCBI taxonomy): Eukaryota > Metazoa > Chordata > Mammalia > Rodentia > Muridae > Arvicanthis > Arvicanthis niloticus. The sequence goes on along the minus strand of NC_047663.1, from coordinate 58,176,821 downwards.
CTTCAGTTGTTTGGCAACATCTGTTAAAGATTCTGTCTTACCTCACTGCTGGTCTTTGTAGCCTCATCAAAAAATCGATTAGCTGTTGATGTGTGAACTTAATTTTGGACCTTCGGTTTTATTCCTTTTGTCTCCGTGCCTATCCTTAATAGCCAGCCACATTGTTTTGGTTCAATTAGCTTTCAAGAAAGCTCTGATGTTAAGGAGTGTGAGTATTCTAGTTTTGCTGATTGAAGTTTAGCATGCACACAGCTCTGCATTTATTCACCAGGATCACTAGAAAAATAAACAAAATCTCTTGAAATAAATCACAGACCTAACCGAAAAGGCAACACTATAAAATTCTTAAGCAATGCAAACTTGGAACAGAAAATCTCCTAGAACCCAGAAGGTGTGCATCATAAAAAAAGGAAAGCTTCCATTCTTTGAATGACACACTCAGTGGAATAAAACATCAAGCCAGATTCTCAGGATGAATATCCACCATTCGCATTTCTATGTAGGTCTTTGGTCTAGAATTTATATAGCTCAATAAGAACAAGGAAAAGAGCTAAAAGGCTATCAAAAGAGTAGGTGATGTCAGTGGGAACACAGGAGCCAGGAAGTCTAAAGACAGGTTCATTCACAGGAGCAATGAGGAACCTAACAAACATGGGACAAATCAAATCTTTGAGCATTCTGTAAATTCTCCAAAGGCGTGTGGGAATTCAGGGAGTGTCTCTTTGAGAAAAGCACCTGATTCTATTAAGATGCACAAACTGGGCCAGTTTTAACACACCCAACTCCCATTGTCTATTTCAGGGTCAAATTACATTCGCATAAACTGTAATTAATGGGCCCAAATCACAGCCACAGGAAGGAATAATACATAGCACTGAGTCCTTTAAAGTCCTAAGTCTTAGGAATTGTCAGTATTTCAACTGTCTGATGGTTCTCAGGAAGACTGGACTTACAAGGTTTACCCATTTTTGTTTTAACCTTAAGGTTGCCCCATATGAACAGACTTTTTCCATGGGACGTTTGTCAGTCAGTTGAAGCTAATTAATTAACATCATAGCTACCTGGAGGAACAAACAATAGATAATCCAGAGAACCTTTAGCAGGAAAGCTGATGGGTGAGACATCCACAGAGGCTTGGAAAAGCAACACGTTCTTGAGAATCCAGAAGGTCAGGTGCCTGTGCATCACTGGGCATTACTCTGAGGTGCCCACATATTTAAGACCTGAGAAGAATCCAAGATCTCATCCCACCATGGGCCCTCAGGTGCTTCACTAGCAGAAAGGAAAAAGTAAAGCAGAACTTCGAAAAAGTAAAACAGAACTTCCAAAGATGAATAGAGGGTTGAGCTCATTTTCTAACGCAGGTCTGGAGTCTCTCAGCAATGGTTGGCAGACACACTGGTAAGTTCCTGAATTGTATGAAGACATAGGTCGGATTATTTTCTGGCTACTAAACTAATAAAGTGTAGATTTAAATAGCCACTGTCTTACTTAGGCTTTTACTGCTGTGAACAGACACCATGACCAAGGCAACTCTTACAAGGACAACATTTAATTGGGGCTAGCTTATAGGTTCAGAGGTTCAGTCCATTATCATCAAGGTGGGAGCAGGGCAGCATACAGGGAGGCATGGTGCAGGAGGAGCTGAGACTTCTACATCTTCATCTGGATGCTGCTAGGAAAATACTGACTCCCAGGCAGCTAGGATGAGGGTCTTAAAGCCCACACCCACAGTGACACACCTACTCCAACAGGGCCACGCCCTCTAATAGTGCCACTCCCTGGGCCGAGCATATACAAACCATCACAGCCACATACAACAAACAGAGACTTACAATTAGTTTCAAGTGGTTACTAAACAAACAGGGGGAACAAACTCTGGAGGAGGTAAGCAGGATAATTTCTAGAGATTTCTTTATAGATAACAATCTTATGGTCTGGCCAGCTTACTACAGCAAGCAGTGCCACAGACATAAAGCACGCTCAGAGCCTCTCAGCCATAGCTTGTGGGTCCAACCAAGAGGGGTGGAACATATTGAAAAAAACTATCACACACATGTACAGATGTTTGTCTTTCTTTCCCAAATGATACAGCATAACGTCTTTATAACATGTATACGGTATTTAATATTTAATCACAAGCTAGAGACAGTTGTGGTATTGTAGGAAGATTGTAGGAGAGCATGGATAGATTATACAAGTGCTATGAAATTAGAGGCACCATACACACCTGATCACCATGATTTGGATATCCGAGTGGAGATGGGATGACCAGATAGCTGTGAAATAAAAATATTATCTGTAGCTATTTTGTTCACACAGCTCTTTAAAGACCATGCTGCTGCTTCTTTTTTCATTCATATCCAGAAATGATAGTTAATATGGTCATGACATGATTTTATTATTATTATTATTATTATTATTATTATTATTATTATTATTATTATTATTATTTTGGTTTTTTCGAGACAGGGTTTCTCTGTGTAGTCCTGGCTGTCCTGGAACTCACTCTGTAGACCAGGCTGGCCTCAAACTCAGAAATCGGCCTGCCTCTGCCTCCCAAGTGCTGGGATTAAAGGCGTGAGCCACCACAGCCCAGCATGACATGATTTTATTACATGGGTCTTTTAAACTGAATTGCTTCCCCACCTGCCTCTTCCTTGCAGTTGAGTGGGATATTTATCCACCTTTCCTTTCCATTAACCAAAAGGCCTTGATAAGAGCAGGAGAGTGGCCCATGAAGCGGCTCACTTATAAAGGAACTGGTGTGGGCAGGAAGCTCAGGTGGTTGACTTTAAACAACGAGAACTGTGGGTTTGGGCTGAAAGCATCTTTCATTTCACAGACATTTCTGTTGGCAGATAATGGCTTAAGCCTCTGTCTTCAATTGATTGCTACAAATGACCCAGCCAGGATATCGAGACTCAGAATAATGCATTTTTCTCTTGGGAAAGCAGCAGCTCCTTCTAATACTGTGCGACCTGCCTTGTCCTTTGTTTTAGACACAGTGGATTCCACTGCGGAGGGTTATTCAAGAAGGAACTCCCTAGGTGCTACAGCTGGGCAACTTGACCCCAAAGTATCCGATCTGCCTGTCTACTCCTCTGAACTGACAAAACTACAAAGGGTATGCTTTCTTCCATTAAAATCCCCAAGCTTTAAAAGATCCAGCCGACTGTTTAACTGGACTGCTGTAAAATCTGATGTTAAAACCACCACCAAAACGTTTGAGTTACACAAGTTTCCACAAAAGCATTTTTCTCACCAAACTTTCATTTTATTATCCTTTTTATTGGAGGGCTGAAATAGCCAGATCTCAGGTCCTCCCTGCTGTTTGGTCAGAACAGCTGCAGTGAGGGTCAAGGTTTATGCTGACAACTGGTTTCTTAAATAGCACTCTTTCAAAGTTACCTTAGGGAGATATGTCTCTTAAAATTTAATGTGTCTGCCATGCATGAGACTCCCTCTCTTCAGTTGTTGAAGTTGTCCAAGAGTCTCCAAAAACATAGGCTATTGTGAATGTCCTTGGTTGCCCCTCAGAGATGGAAGGTGCTATAGATATCATGCACTTCAGACACAGGACCCAGAGGCCCCTGAGCTGGAAGTGAGCCCCCTCCCTGGGGACTGGCTTTTGAAGCAACAGAAGGTACTATGGAAACTTCCAGAGGAGAGAAACAAGCATCCTAGCCATGGCATCTATAAACCACAACAACTACCATGGCACTGCCCCTAAGGGCACTGTAGTGACATGAATATCTCCATGGTAATCAACAGTCTCTAATTAGACTTTAAGCCCACTCACCAGTAGGGAAGACATGAGTTGTACTAGAAACCTAGGCAGCTACATGGGGCTAGTTAAGGTGTGGGTCTTGAAGAAGGACCTACAGCTACCTCTTTACTAAACCAGCATAACCCCTATCGAATACTAAACATTTGCATTTCTACCCACAGATAAGTGTAGTCCTCACCTCTCATGAAGGCATCTTCTCTTTGCAACAGACTATTACAGAAAGCCTTACCAATCTAAAGGCAGAACAGTGGAGCCCAGACCCAACAGATACATGCACAATACAGCTCCTGCACCTAAGGCTCAGGGATCATCGCAGAAGAAGGAGGAGTGTAAGAGCCAGAGGAACAGAGAGTTTGCTACAAGATTGTATTTCCTAGAAGTGTCTCACCAGCATGACTGCCTAAACATGACCTGAACAAGGGCAACACCAATAGGTATGATATTGTGGATAGAAAAAAAAGCTCACAATGCCTTATTCCTATATAAAGAACTACAGACAACTAAGGTATAATGATAGCAGGAGAAACAGTCTTCTCCAGGGAAAAACACAGCAACTTGTTATTCAAAACCAGATATTCAGCCTGAAAATATATGTAGAGGTAATGTTATACAGACTGAGCAGGTTGTATTTATGTACTAAGGAATGTGTGTGTGTGCATGCATGTGTGTGTAGAATTAAAGAGAAAAGAGGCCAAAAAAAATCTCTGTTTATAGTATGTGAACCCAGACCTATGAGTCATAGTTTGCTCCCTTCTAGCATCATATATGTATACATGTATAAATATTGTCAACATACATGTCATATATATAAATAAATATTGACACATGTATAATATACATGATGTACATGTATGTATATACTTTATATACATATATGATATGCATATATGTGTATACACATATATGTATGCATTGAATATATTATACATATGTATAGGCTTTGATTTTTCAAACCTTCTTTAATAAGTTTTCTTAAATGCTTCAACCTCTTTTCTAACCCACCACCCACTGGAGGTAGTGAAAAGAAAGGTTAATAAGAAACGGGGGTTGTGGACCTATTTAGACATAGTTCTTTGTAGCTATTCCAATCTTTGTTGTCTGTAGTCCAGTCCACTATCAAAACATCAGCATGAATCAACAGTAACAGTCCAGTGCACTCATCAATCACCACTCACAAATCAGCAATAGCAGTTTGATTCATAAGAAGCTGTGAGGCTATGCCAATAGGCGTGAGTCTGTGGAAGTGACAAGAAACCGCTGAAATATGACGAGAAGTTCTTCGGTGAGTTGCTCTCTACAAACTCACAAAAAGTGAAGACTAGGAATGTAATGCAATGTGAACCAGTACAAGAGAGTTGTCAGGGAAGACTAGCGATGTGGAGCAAGGCAAGCCAATGCCAGAGCCCCTTCCCATTGTCTGTGCAGTCATATTTATATTCTTTCTAAACATCATGCCTCCGCTCACATTTCTGCTTCAGCAAAACATCCTTTCACCTGTCTGTCCTGCAAAACATCATATGACATAAGTGAATTTCCAAGAAAATCAGAAGTCTCCACTTCAAATATTGAATTTCCAAGAAAATCAGAAGTCTCCACTTCACATGTGTTAACATTATTATACACATATACATATGCTATATATTATACATATCTGATATGTGTATCTATCATTTATATATCTGATACATATGTCTATCATTTATCTATATATCTATCTATGTGTCTATGTATTCATGTATGTATGTATGTATGTATGTATGTATCTATCTATCTATCTATCTATCTACCTATCTATCTATCCATATACACATATGTTAACAATTAAAGAGAAAAGAAGCCATGACTTGACAAAATACCTGGAAGGGCTTGGACAGATAAAGAGAAGGGGAAATGATGTAATTATGTAAATGTAAATCTGTAGGTGTGGAGAGATGGCTCAGTGGGTAAAGGTGCTTACTTCCCAGTGATGAAAGCCAAAAACCTCTATTTTGATTTTTAAAACTCACATAAACATAGGAGAGAATCAACTCCACAAAGTTTTCTTTTAACCTCTGCATGCATGTCATGGCAAATGTCACTTCTCTCATGAAAAAAATTTTTAAAACTTTCTACCTGGGTATGGTGACTCATGCTTATCATCTTTGTATCTAAGAGATTTAGGCAGGAGATTTTCTGAGAGTTTGAGGTTAGCCTGGGCTATTTAGTGAAACCCTGTCTTTAAAAATTAACAATGAAGCCAGGTGTGGGGACAAGTAGTGGAGCATGCCTTTAATCCAAGAGCTCGGGAGGCAGAGGTGGACAGATCTCTGTAAGTTCAAGGTCTGGTCTACAGAGTAATTTCCAGGACAGCCAAGGCTATACAGAGACACCCTGTTTAAAAAAAAAAAAAAAAAAAAATCAAGTTGACCACAAAGCCAGAAAAAGCCTGAAAGCTAATTATGTTTGGTTGGAGGTGACAGGTGGGAACAGGAATGTACCACTAGGTGTGGAGTGCTCACAGGGATCCTCACATGGGTCTGGACACAGTGGGGTGGGGGCAGGGTGAAGATGTGATGCTGAGAGGAATTACATCTGGGCCTCCATGGAAAAAGGAAAAGTTGCTTCCATTCTCAACCAACTGGAGAAGTAAGAGGATGGAGCAGAAAGCCAGCTGTGTGCCAGCCACTGTAGCACTCAGCCAAATAATGTCCCATTTACAACCTGTACCCCGAGCTGGGGGTCACAGTTTGCCCCATCTATCAGCTTTTGTTTGTGTCCTGATGCTTATTCCAGGGCTGCAGAGGGTGACCGGACTGTTCAGTGCAGTCTTTCACAAAATCTCACCCAAAGTATCTATTCTAAAATGAGCAAGTGCCCAGATGCTTCACAAAAATCAAAACAGAATAGTAGACGTGACTAAAACTGTGCGGTGTTAGATTTTTCTAGACTCTGTGAAAAGGATTTGGGCTCGTAAATTATTTTATTGATTTATTTCATTTTTAGTTGTGTGTGTGTGTGTGTGTGTGTCTGTGTGTGTGTGTGTCTGTGTGTCTGTGAAGATGTGTACACATGAGTGCAGGTACCCAAGGGGGCAAAAGATGGCATTGGATCCCCAGGAGTTGCAGTTACAGGCAGTTTTGAGCTACTTGGTGTGGGTTTGTGGAACTGAATTTGTGTCCTCTGCAAAAACAGTCATGTTCTTAACTTCTGAGCCATCTCACCAACCACACAACTTATTTACAATTGCATCTGCAGCCAAGTTTTTCATTTAAGGAATCTCCTCTCCTTCACTAGGGGTCTACCAAGAAGTAGTTTTGATACCTAAGGTGAAAGACAGTGATGTGTGTCTTCTCCAGCACACATTTGTGAAGAAGGCAAATCTTATATATAATGGTAGACATTTCACAAAAAAAAACTTTCCAGTCTAAACTAAAAAATTGGAAGCTTTTACTATTTTCTGATAGTCAGTTTTTAAAATATGAGTTTTTGAGAAAGACTCATCTGAGCCTACAAGCTATCATAATGTCTGGTAAGAGGCTCTCGACCTGGGGAGGTCAGGGGCAGAACACCTGTTTAGTGTTATGAGAACATGGGACTGGGTCCAAGCATCTGAGAGAGAGAGAGGTGGAAAGGGGGAGAGGAGGAGGAAGGAGGAGGGGAAGAAGGGGAGGAAAGAAGAAAAGAGGGAGGAAGAAAGGAAGGAAGGAAGGAAGGAAGGAAGGAAGGAAGGAAGGAAGGAAGGAGAAGAAAATTTATGAGCAAAATAGGAAATGTTCTTATGTCCTGTGTTTATTTTTTATAGTCTATGGCAACAAGAAAAAAACAAAACTCTAAATGATAAATTAATTGAAATATGTCATAAATGTTTCTACAATTTCATCCATCTAAGAAATCTTAAATACAAAGGACTGAATATGTTTCTTACATTGAGACACAGCTTATGTTTTTTGGTTTTTTTTTTTTTCAGAACTGGTTGTGTGCCTATGGAGGGGGTGAAGAACTCCTCAGCCTTTGGGGAGAGAAGGTGAATGGTCCCTGCTTGATGAAGCTTTCTCTCTGTAAGGACAGTGCTGATAATGTCATTCTTCAAATAAAGCAGAATTTACAAGCCTGAAAAGACAGCACACAGCATGATGAAGACAAGGAAGAAGAGCCTTGGGGCGGGGTAGAAAAAAGCAGCATAAAAATGGCTCATGGTGACACCGAAAGGAAGAGGAGTTAGAAATATTAGTTGGACCAAAGGTTCATGGGAGGAGGTGGGGAATCCCAGTCTGGGGCCATTATGAGTCCAGATGGAACATACCATTCATTGGTTGTTGCAATGGCAGACCCGTGTCTAGATTACCAGCAAGGCAAATTCAGTTGGATGAGGCTTTGTGAGCCATCATGAAGTGACTTGTTTTGTTTTGTTTTGTTTCCATTCAAAGTCCAGGAGACACTCAAATTTGTTTAATAGGAAATTTTAGTGGGAAAAGAAAAATCCAGTTACAATGTTAACTTAAGAATGTTCCAAACTCAAAGCACTATTAAGACTTAGCCACAAAGCACTCACTAAATCTACTTTAAGTTTAATGACTACTACTCAGTAAGATAGCAAAGGGATATTTATTTTAAAGCCTAGTGCATAAGCTGTAGTGTTGGGAGCTGACTTTAGTAGAAAGCGGCTAGATCAACTTTGCAGCCATTTGGAACCATATACCCTGATGAAAGACTTGGTTTTCAAAAGCCTATAACAGCTGAAGCACACTCTGATAAATATATTGTTTATCCCACATAGCTTGTTTTGCTGTTTAGTGACCTCAGCTACATGGTACACGTGGTAAAGTGTTTTCACCTGTGTTCTCCTGCTTTCGTTGATAAATACCCCAGATTTCCTTTGAATAAAGAGAGACAAGAAAGAGAGACAGGACGAGAATTAAGACCTGACCTCACACCCTGTCTTGTCTCCATTCAAGTCGTTTGCCCCTTCATCCCCACTCTCTCTCTCTCTTGACCAGAGCACTCAGCCCCAAGGCATTGAGGCAGAGTACTGTCCCCAACACTATAGGCCATTCTTCCCCCAAATGGATGAATCATGAGATCATTACAGTTTCTATTTCCTCCATTTCCTATTTGGAAAAATCCCAACCTTCTTTTTAAACAAACAAACAGACAGACAGACAAATAGACAAACATATTTAATCCTGAATCCTTGACAAATTCACAAAAGTTTTCTAAATTTGGAAGGATAATTAAGCCTGAGCTCTAATTATTAAGCACTAAATTAAAATCTGCTTATTGTGATAACAGAAAAGGTGGGGAGAGAAGGCAATAACAAGAAAAAAAGAAAAGGAATAGGAGCAAGAAGCAGCAAAAATGTTAATTTATATTGATATTGATGTAGATATTGACGAGAGTAAAACAGAAGACATGTTGGCTAGATTTTAAAAGAGTTTTATCTCTCAAGAAGACCATAGATTCCAACAGTTTGGCTCACCAACTTCTTGTGCTTAGCAAATGGCTCCCAGAGATGCATAAATTCCAACACTCTGCTGAGAAATAATCACAGTGGGACAAGGAAAAGGATGAACCTTGAAAAAGAGACAGTGTTAAGGTTCCAATAGTTGTAAGCAAATGTACAGCCCAGAACCAGATCTAGACACACTCTGTGACATAGTGGGTATGTCTCAGTGACCACCCAGCAAGGTCCAGCGGTGTCACAGACAAGCAACTGAGCCTTTTCTTCCAATCTGCCTGCCACAGTTTTGTACTAAATGTCTGTAGAGACGGATAACTAGTGTTGACTGAGATGAATCACCCCTAGTCCTAGAATATAGTGCACATCTTCTGGAGGCTCCAGGCACAAGTGGATGTGATGGACTTTGCTTCCTCTGAGGAGAAAGCATCTTTGAGAGAGTGTTTGGTAGGGTGGAGAGAAAATGTCTGAGCTATTCCTGAAGCCCACTAGATATTCCTGATTCTTCTTCCAGTAAAGGTGGTGTGTTCTTCCTGCTTCCTCACAGATGAGTTTGTGTGCATATCATTCTTCAGCTAATAAAATATAACCAGGCATTGTGTGATTTCTCCTGTGCACCTTCTGCTTGCCCAGCATCCTCTGAGGCTCTTTAACTACTTAACACACTCCAGACTACAATGCCATGCATATCAGTATATTATCTTTGCTTGGATTTGTGTTTCCAGTGACTTCATTGAGCACGCTTTTACATGCTTAGTGATCACTTGACTACTTGGGAAAAACACCGATCCAGACCCTTATATTTTACTGGGACTGTACTTTTGTTGCCGAGTTAAGGGAATTGTTTCTATATTGTACATATACACTTCATAGGTATGAGGTACACCTGCAATAGGAATGAATCGTTACACACACAGTGTATGTGCTGACACTGTGGTTTCTTTTGGAGGCCTTTGAAATATGTATAGTCTGTTTCTCTTTTTTTAATTTATGCTCATGCTTTCTGTCTAAAATTATCACCTAACTTAAGAACATGCAAATTGACACTCACTTCTTGCACATTATTTTTTGTTTGTTTTTGTTGTTCCAGTGTCTACAGAAAAATCTTGGTTTTACCAAGAGTTACATTTTGAATCAGGTGGAGAAAGGATTTGACCTTTTGTTTCTGTTTGGGAACTCAGTCATCCCAGCAGCACCAGCTGCAGAGTCTTCTACTGTAGACTTATCTTGGCATCATTGCCAGCTGTCTAGTAGCCATGAATGTGGGTTTGATTCTAGGGTATACTTTCCTCTACAGTGCTGGGATTAAAGGCGTGAATCAACACATCTAGCCTTGACACCCTTCCCCCAAGATGGTTTGGCTTCTCTGGATTTTTTGCATTTCTTAATAACTTTTAGAACCATCTTACCAATTTCTGAAAAGAAGCCAACTTGGATTTTGACAGAGATAGTGCTGGACCTGCAGACCAGTCTGAAGACTGCTGCCATCTTGTTGCTAGCTGCCTTGTGAGCAGAGGTGTCATTTTTATCTAGTTCTTCAACGTTTGTGAACCAACACTGATTGATTTCAACTCCTTTCTGCACTTATTTTATTAATTTATTTTATATAAAATTATAAATCAAATTACCCTTTAATACATTTAATTTATTGCATTTTATTATTTTATTACTTCATTTCATTCATTTATTTTATTATTACATATGTATTATTTTAATACATTTGATACATTTAATAAATGAAATTATTAATTTCATTTTAGTTTGTTTATTTTAATGGGGTAGCAATACAGCTGACATCTATGCACTGAAAGTTTCCCACCATTTTGGTAAGCTCATTTATTAGTTCCAGTAGGATTTATTTATTTATTTATTTATTTATTTATGATTAATTCTATATAAGATCATTTTGTCTGTGGTTTTTGTTTTGTTTTTTTTTTTTAAGTTTGTATAGTGTTTATGCCCTTATTGCTTTAGCTAATATCTCTAAGACTGTCTAGCAGAAATGGTGAGAGTATCCATTCTCATCCCTCTGTGATTGTACGGGGAAGTATTCCATTTTTACCACCAACTGCAATGGTAGCTGTAGACTTTTCATAGGTAATCTTTCAGATTTAAGATGTTCCTGACCCCAGGTTTTTGAGTATTTTTTTTTTATCACTAAGAAGCATCCTGACACACTTCGGCTGTGCCTGCAGATGGCAGATTTTCACGAAAACTTTGTGTCCTCACTAATTCTTTCAAACCCTCTTTGAGAGATTTGTTTATATGACACTGGAATTTCAATCCCAAGTTGTGTGTGTTACTGGTGGGGTAACTTTTGAGAGTATTTTTTTAAAGCACAATTAACATTGTACAAAGCATGGTAGAAAATATTTACAAAATAATTGGAAAGCAGATACAGTAATGTTTTAAATGAACAGGATGTCAGGGCCAGGAATGCTGGGAAAGACCAGGACAACACAGACTAATGGGATCTTTAACATTTATAAATCAGAGGAGAAATCCTGAACACTTTTATTAATCTGCTAGTGATAAAAAAAAAAATAGTTTTGTTGGTTGCAATTTGATGCATCACTGGGTAAGCTTTCTTGCCTGGCCCCTGTTCAGAGATGTCAGTCACACCCTGAGGGCTGTCAGAACATGTGAAACAACATTTGCCTTTGCAGGAGAGACAGTCTGTAAGAATATCAGTACATATTATTTTCACGGTTATAGTTATTATAATTCAGTATTGTGAAAATCTGTGCAAATGTAAATACACATGTAAACAGAAACTTGTACATATGGAAAAAAGAGAGAGAACATTGTTTTCAGATATCTTAATAGATTGCCTAGGGAATAAAGGAATTGGGAGGATGTTGGAATAAAATTTCGGCAAGATTGACTGGTGAGAAACAAATGTCAGTACTGTTTCAGTACAGCAGTCATGTGCAGTGTGAGACAGTAGTGCAAAGTGTGTTCACAGGGGCTAACACGAAATAGGAGCTAACACCCTGGGTAACGTGAGGCATGAGGGTTACATCCTGGGTAAGGTGAGGCATGAGGGTAACATCCTGGGTAAGGTGAGGCATGAGGGTCACATCCCGGGTAGGGTGAGGGGTGCAGATAGCTGCCTGTAACGATTAAAGTGATGACTGAAGTGAACTGTGTCTCAGGAAAGCTGACCCAGAGCTAATGGCAAGAGACATATGTGTCATGGGTACATCCTGAACTTTGGATGATTTTCCAGAAGGCTGAGAGAAGATGAGATTAGACAACGAATTCTCAAGAGCTGTGTGATGATTCATCCCCAGGAAGACAGGCAGTTGCTAGGGTAGGCAAGATGGAAACACTGGCTGAGAACCATTGAAACTATCTAACCTGGGGGTGCTCTTCCCGGCAGCTACTGGAGAGTATATAAAGTATATATAGAGAGACAGCCCCACCCTATCTCCCTGTGCTGATCAAATCAGTATATCCAAAGACAGAGGCTACATACCTGAAAGCCAAGGCCTGGAGTTTGCCGTGTCAACCATGGGACACACTCCAAATGTCCAACCAGTTCCTTGAACGTTTGGCAATTTCTCCAAGATCAGGGCTTTGATGCTCAACAGAAAGAACTCATAGGGAAAAGGAAATGTGTTTGGCAACATCAAACCAGAAACAATAACCACCGTCTTAACAATTCAAAATAAGACTTTTGCATACATTTTCAATTCAGTTCAGATGGAAAGCTAACATCACTGATACGTCCCAGAGGGTCACTCAGGAGGGCCAGAATATACTATACAAGCAGTGAGCAGTACCCACTCACCACAGCCAGAAGGAGCAGTATGTGAAAAAGATACTTTACATCAGGTTATAAAGACATTTAAATGTGCACACTGCATCTTGTCTGGCCCATGCTTTAATCATGCACGGCTGTAAGAAGCACATGGAAGGCAGAGGGATGAGACTTAGGACAGTTTATCTGGTGAGTAGTTTGGCAAGTATTCCAGAAGTCTTTAATGTGTCCTTCCCCCAACCTAGCAATTCCACTTTGGGAAATTTAACCAGAAGGACAAAAGCAAGGACTTAGGGGAAGGAACGTTCCCTACACTACTATGTGGTTTGCACAGTGAAAAACTGGAAACCACTTACATTCCTGAAAAAGAGCTTCTCTAAAAGGTTACAGACTCCCAAATAAACACCAGGAGCTGTGAAAGCAGGGAAGATGAGGTTGCTAGCCTTCAAAGAACTCCATGCTTAGTTTCAACTGTCTTCAAACACTTGCATCCGGCACATGCATGTCCAAGACGGGAAGAACAAGCCTTTTCTCCATTGATGATATATTTTTATTTATTTATTTTGTTGTTGTTGTTTTCCCCCCACCTTCTCCAAAAAAGAAAAAAAAATGTTTGAACATTCTCAGTGACATTAGGGAAACCTGGGTCCTGGGGAAGGAAATCTTGTGCTCTGTCATGTAGGCATTTGTCAAATGCCTTCATCACAGGGAGAGTCATGAGACCGTGTGAAGTAAGTGATTGGCTGGTTTGAGTTTCATTCCCTGTGTCGGAGGCACTTTAGGCTCCAAGCTGAAGCAGGGAAGGCAGTCTAGTGCTAACACCCTCCGTGCTCAGACTCTCACTGACCTGTATATACTGTCTTTGGCATAGATCTCTGCTGCCTGTTGTTACAGCTCTAAACAAGTTAACCCTTCAGGATGCATCTAATCAAGCAAGAAGAGGGGTGGTAGCTCCATATGTACAGGCTTCTGGAAGAAGAGGCTTTGCATACTGTCTGTGCCTGATGGAAAAGACTGGAGCTGGGGTAGAATTTAAGAATTCTTGGGCGAGAAGCTCAGGATATAATGTGAGTATGTTCAGCTTTCATTATCCACAGGGATTGATTGCAGGCCTCTCCATGAATATCAAACTCTGCAGGTGCTCAACGTGCCTTCTATAAGGTGGGATAGTATTTGAACACAGTCAAGGTACTCTTCCCTGTAGACTTTATCTCCAGATTACTCATAACACCCAATTTGGTGCAGATGCTGCATAAACAACATTTATTCTGTTTTAAGGAATGGCATGGAAACATGCTCACTGCAGGGGCAATTTCCTCCCCATGCCTAGCCCCAATATTTTAAACTTCTACTTGATTGAAGTCCTTGATATAGTATCCATGGGTAGAGAGGGTCAACTATACTGAGACTTGCAAATTTGAGCATTTCAGTCTTAGAAGAGGGTTTCCTCTGCCTGCCACTCTCATCAGCAGTGAGGAGGAGCTGTCTGGAGGAGCTCTGTCACAGGAAGGAACTTAGGCAAAGTAGACAGAGAGTTCAAGCAAGCCCCTTGGGCTGGGCAGGACAATGGGCAGTGCCTACTGCTGCTCCTGGACTCTGACACCTTATTTGTTCAGCTAGTGTGCATTTTAATCACCTACTTAATGCCAAGATTGGGTAGGACTTTTTAAATGGATGTGTATGAGGATGCCTGGAAGACAATGATTTAAAAAAAAAAAAAAAGTATGACCCTTCAATGATATCAAATGATAAATCTTCAGTATCGCTTCTTCATCCAGAGGTGGCTTTAAATGCTACAAGTCTCATTGCTGAGTGATGGAAACCCACTAGTGATTGGAAGCATTTCCACTGGCAGAGGTTTTCCTGTTTCTATTATCAATGGTAGGGATGGTAGAGGTAGTGCATAGTTACATGAATGTCCCTCAGACATGTTTGTGTGAGGTCACATGTGGTCCTGACATAGAAAGATTCTTAACAATGGCTTTGAGATGTGGCTGTCACAGAGAACGAACCTGACGTTAGATGCTTGCATGTAGGTTACAGTAGCAATTGCCATGACCATTCCTCACATCCCAGCCAATGATGCCAACTATATCAAAGCATAAAGGTTCCTCTTCCTTGGGTAGCTATATTTCATAAAGCAGACAGCTGCTTCACGGGAAACTAGATAATAAATATCTTTAAAGTTTAAATTTTAAAATTTAAATTTTAAAATATTTTATAAACTAATGATGCTTGTTATTTTTTTTTAAAAAGTTATAATATGTAATTGACAGGGGAAACAGTAAAATTTAACTGTCTTCTAGTATCAAGAAATGTTAATGCTAGAATAATTACATATGTGTGTATATGTCTGTATATACATGTATGTGTGTTTATATATGCATATATACTACTAAACTTTAGTTATACATGTACATGCCAATCCATGAACATTCACTGTACTCAGTCTAGATAATGCTTTAAGTCTTCTTTGATATTACCCTGTGGCAAATACATAACTAGATCCCGACTGTTAAATGGCTCCATAGTCATCTTTTAGTCATGATTTTATAGTTATTAGTGTAAGTTCAACCTTAAAAACTTTGGGTGAACTTTGCAAGTATTATAAATAGTTCTAATCTTTTCTCCATTAATTAATTAATTAATTAATTAATTAATTAACTTTACATCCTGATTGCAGCACTCTCCTCTCCTTCCAGCCTTCCTCTCACACTACCTTTCCCCCAACAGCCCCTTCCCCTTCACCTTTGAGAAGATGGAGTTTTCCCCTGGGTACCAACCCACTGTGGCACCTCAAGTCACTGCAGGACTAGGTACATTCTCTTCCACTAAGGTCAGACAAGATAGCTCAGTTAGGAGATTAGGATCCACAAGCAGGCAACAGTCAGGGTAAGCTCCTGCTCCAATTGTTGGGGGACTTGCATGTAGACCATGCTGCACATCTACAGGGGGCTTAGGTCCAGCCCTTGTGTGCTCTTTAGTTGGTAGTTCAGTTTCTGGGAGGCCCCAAGGGTCCAGGTTAATTCATTCTGTTGGTCTTCTTGTTGAGTCTCTAACCGCTCTGGGTTCAGGTTCTTTAATCCTTTCTCCAACTCTTCCACAAGACTTCCTGAGCTCTATCTAATGTTTGGCTGTAGTTCTCTACATATGTTCTGGTCAGCTGCTGGGTGGAACCTCTCAGAGGACAGTTATGCTAGGCTCCTGTCTGCAAGCATAACAAAGTATCTTTAATGATGTCAGGAATCGGTTTTTGTCCATGGGATGGGTCTCAGGTTGGACTAGTTATTGGTTGGTTGGCCATTCCCTCTTTGTCCTTGCACTTCTTGTAGGCAGGGCAGATTTGGGGTTGAATTTGTTTTGTGGGTGGGTTGGTGTCTTTATTCCTCCACTGGAAGTCCTGCCTGGCTACAGGAAGTGGCCACTTCAGGTTCCATATTCTGTACTACTAGGAGTCTCAGCTATAGTCACCCTCATAGACTCCCTGGAGCCTCCTCCATCCTAGGTCTCTGTCGTGTCCCCATCCCACCCCACCGCTGATTTCCAGTCACTCTCCTGGGCCTATACCCTTGCTCCCTTCACCCTCTCCCTACACTTCCGCTGCCCTTCTCCTTCTCATCCCTTCTCCCATCCAGTCCCCTCCCTCCATCTACCTCAGAAATCTTTCTAAATTTGTGTTGCTGATTTCTCATCTGAAAGATCACAGCCTGCATTCTCAGCCATCTGCATGAGGGGTTCTGTACAAGCAGATCTCTGTCCAAACTGGGCCTCTCAAATTTGCCAAGGGCTGGCCCAAATGGTTCAGTTTATATTTAAAATCTCATTTATCCAATAAAGGCAAATGGTCTACGTACTTTATACTGTGGTCATTGTGTTAGTCGGGGTGCTCTGGAGGGAAGACTGAAACACTAGTTATACATCTATATCCATATCTATATGTTAAAAGTGGATTCGTTAGAATTGCCTACAGTCTGTGGTCCCAGTAGTTCAGCAATTGCTATCTCCCAACAGGAAGGCTAAGAATCCAGTAGTTGTTGAGTTCATGAGACTGAATGTCTCAACAGTTCAGTCTCAATCTGGTGCTGGAGTCCTGGGTATTTCCTAAAGAGTTGCTGGTCTTGGTCTGTATTAGAACCCCAAAAAGTAGGTTGTAATTTCAGCAAAGAAATGCCTCAGCAACGGGATAGATGAACTTGCCAGCAGGAGTGAGGGCACTCAGGTGAAAGGCAAAAAGTTCCTTCTTTCATGTGGTCAACTTCCAGAGGGCGTGGCCTAGATGTGGGGTGTGTCTTCAGACCTCAAATGATCCAATCAAGGAAATCTGTCACAGGCATGCCCAGGCATACTTGGGATTTAGTTGGTTCTAGGTATAGTCAACTTGACAACCAAGATCAGCTATCACAGACCTGAAATAAAGTTTCATGGTGTAAGTTTTCAGCTTGTGCCATTGAGTTGGCACCTAAGTGAGTTCATTTTTTAGAGCATTTAAGATTTCTGATTTTCTAGTGAGCAATCGTGCACCAAGTAGCCATTTAAAATGCTGGTGAGTGTGAGCTCTCCGTGTAGCATTTTCCCCTTGTCTAATTTGGATGACACTTTCCTTGTCTGGCATTTACAGTTGAATTGTTGATATTAGCTCACCAACCTTTTCTCTTCCCATGGTTCTCAGCTCTTGTTTCAGGGAAGCCATGGCTTCTTGCATTTGGAAATCTAGCATGTATCATCTTCACAAAGCTCCTGACACTGGGTCTTGGCAGTGTCAGACATCTTGGGTAGAAAATATTTCTCAGATTATTTTTTTGAGGAAGAAGAAAGAACAGAGTAGCTATAGTGTGGTAACTGCTGACAGAAGGGCTTTGCTGCCCCAACCCAGTGCCCAACCAGTATGTAAGGGGTCCCTTCTGTAGATCTTCACTGTGTGTCTTAGTTTTCTACCTCTGTGATAAAAGATCATGATAAAAAAATGACTTACAAAAGAAAATGTTTAAATTGGTTTATGGCTTCAGAGGGTGAGTCTTTGATGGTAGACAAGGACACAGTGGCAGGGACAGCTGAAAACTCACATCCTGATCTACAAGCAGAAGCCAGAGAACAAACTGGGAATGGCAGAAGTCTTTTGAAACTTCATATCCCACCCCCAGTGACACACCTTCTCCAACAAGGACACACCTCCTATTCCTTCCCAAAGAGTTCCATCAATTGGAGACCAAGTATTCAAACACTGAATCCCATGGGGGCCATTCTCATTCAAACCACCACTCTGCCCAGAGCAAATATTGCAGTATGTTCCTTGGTAGTCTCATAGAAGGCATATAAGGTAGAGGAATGTGTGTGTGTGTGTGTGTGTGTGTGTGTGTGTGTGTGTGTGTGTGTGTGTGATGCCTTTGAAAGGGTCTGTATGCAGGAGAGATCAGGTGACAAATGACTAAGAATAATTTTTGTAATACTAGGGAATGACTTTTCTCTAAGTGCAATGTATTTGAGTAGATAAAAGTGAGGTTTAAATTCTTAAACAGAGGAAATAGATCAAATAGCTGAATGTCTACCTGTTATACACTTAGTTCATGGTACATATAAAAATGACCCCTAAACTTGTGATTTACAACAATAATACCTATTACAGACTTTCTGTGAAACACAAATATGGGAGAAGCTTAGCTGGTCTGTATGCTTGGGATCCTTCCAATTCTGGTTTGTAGAACCTAGAGCTGTTGTCATCTGAAGGTCTACCTGAGACTGGAAAAATCCTTTTCCAATAAATCTCACTCACATATCTCAAGTACATGTGGGCTCTAGATGAGAAGTTGGTTCAGTGCATGTGGGTTTTTCCATAGAGTTTTGATCCAAGAAAAGAAGCATGAACAGAAACATGTTTCACTCTCTGGTCTCAGGACCTTTTGTTTGCCTTCCTGGCTACACCAGAGTTTCTCTGATTATGTATAAGACGAGATTATAAACAATATAAATATGAAGTGGTAAAGCCATCTGGTGCCATTGTGAATGCTAGATGTCCTCCACAGTCTCAGAGATTTGAATACTTGCTCCCGGTTAGTGGTACTGTTTGGAAAGGTTTAGAAGGTGTGGCCTTGTAGAGGAAGTACATCCCTGGGGCAGGCTTTGAGAGTTTAAAGGCCATTACTAACATTATTTCTTGTTTATTCTCCCTGCTTCATGCTTGTGGTTCAAGATGTGAGCTCCCAACTCTTCCAGTTGCTGTGCCTGCCTACTGCTGCCACCACTGTACCATCATGGACTCTAACCCCCTGGACCCATAAGCCCAGATAAACTCTTCTCTAAGTCCCTTGGTCAGTGAGAAATGCAATCAGTACAGTCACCAAATAAGTCATGTCCTCAGTATTATTTCTCTCACCTACTTTCTAAGTGCTTTATGGAGAAAATAAAGCAAGAACCCTGGTAACTATTTCTATAATTTATACTCAGGACTTTGAGCATCAAACTATGCCCTGACACTGTGTGCTTCAGGGCACGTGGCTTGTTTTCATCAATTCTGATTTTACAGGGGTTGCCTGTGTGACGTGGCTTTGCAGGGCTAGTAAGTATCTGAGTAGAGGCTCAGTAGCAAGGTTGGCTAAGATATGTTGTCTTCAGCCCACAAGTTGAGCCCACAACAAGGACCTCATGAGCTGGTCACTCTGGGTTGTATGTGGGATACAGGAAAAGCTGAGTTGTCATGCAAGAGCAGAGAACAAGTATGCTGAAACAAAAGCACCAGTTCTCCATTTAGTACTGCAGTCATATTAAAGAGATATTGGGCTTGTCATAAAGAAGTATATGCTTAGTACCTTGTATGTGAAATGCTGGCAACCAGAGTATAACAGATCCAGTATCTTATTTTGTCTTGGATTTCAGAAAGTTTTGCATGCATATAATGCAATATTATAGGGACAGAGCCTAAGTCTAAGCATGGCATTAACTGATGTCTCCTACACGCAGCCTGGGGATAATTTTATGCAGTGTCAGTGTGCCTGCATTTTTTGCTGAGCTCCACCAACAGGAAGAATGGTCCCATGTGTCATGCCAACGTTCGCTCAGTGACCTTCGGATCTTAGAGCTTCTCAGAATGTAGATATCCAGGTCAGTGATGTTTGACCTGTGAGAGAAGATGTGTGGCACCAATGAGAAAGACAGTTTCAATCAACTCATGTATATGATTCAAGTGTGGCCAGAGAGAAGGTGCATATGCAAACATGTGACCTCACCTGGATGACAATGAGAGGGAAAAAGTCAACGAGAGTGACATTAACCTTGTCTCTGACCAAAGCTGGACCCATATGCTGGCTGTTTCTGGTTAGTACTCCCAGGTTCTGGAAAGAACTCAGCTCCCTTCTTCTGAGGGCTCTCATTTGAGGGAACTAAGTGAATTCTCAGTGCTCTTAGGGTCTCTTCAGTTTGCCACAGATGGTCCCAGCCTGCTTTTCTGCTGGGGACTTGGATGCATTACAGGTTGTGGCTCAGTTCTGACTCTGCTACCTGCTCTGCACTTAGGGACAATATCCTTTAAGAGAAACCTGATTGTGAGGGTAAAGGGCAGCCTGCTGTCTGGGAGCTCTTCTCTCCTGTCAGCCAAGACCTGGAAATCCCTTTATAAGAGCAGCCAATGGTACTGTTTCATTTTAATGTACAAGTTCTTACTTTCTTTTTCCTTCTCCCCCCACTTTTTTTTTTTTTTTTTTTTTTTTTTTTTTTTTTTTTTTTTTTTTTTTTTTTGGTATGAGTTTCTGATGTCAAAAACCCAGCGCAACTTTTAACTTGGGCAGCCTCTGAATACGAGGCCGCTGGATTCTGAAGTACTCCATCAGTGGAATGTCTCTTTTCATCTTTGTTCTCTAAATCTACTTTTTATTTGCCTGCATAAAGGAAAGAGAGTCCCTTTAATGTTGTGTGGATAAAAGCCACAAGAAAGAGATAAAGCATGAAACAAGTGCTGGGCCCTTAGGGGTAACAGAGCAAGGAGTCCGGGATGCCCTGTCACCAAAGAAAGGCGCTTTGCTAGTTGAGACAATTATAGACAAGACAACTGGTTTAATTTGCATTAATTGAGGACTTCAACTGTCGCACTGATTTCAGCAGTGACAGATTAAGAATGATGTATGACAACCCACAGTCAAACAGGTGATTGTATTTTGATGGGAAAATAAACAACTTGAGTGTTGTTTTAAAGCTATTTGCTTTGGGTCCTAGAAGTTGACTAGAATTTTCAAGCAGGCCTAGTGCAGACTCTCTGCACATCTTCTTGCTCTCTCTGGATTCCTTACCAAAGGGTGGAGTGTGGGACGTTGTGATGGCAACCCCATCACTGCCCTGCTGCAGGTCAAAGCTGGACTGGGGGATATTCCCACAAGCTGCCTTTCTGTTTGAGTTTATTTCATTAGCCCAGCTGACCATGTTCAAGGATAATTCTTCACATTGAAAGAATAGCCCTTCTTTCTTGTTCTTTTGGGTTTTTCTTTGTTTTGTTTTAAATTAGAGCACAATCTACTCTTATTTGTTTATCTTTATTAGTTTAAATCTGTGAGGGGTAGACCATCACTGGGTTCTGCATTTTTGCAGGCTTTTGCAGGAAGTCTTCTTCAGAACTTGGCACAAACCATGTCACCGTTTCCAACTAATTCAGTGGACAAAGCCTTCCCTTTATTTCTTGGAACGTCTATGAACACTGAGTGAAGCAAAGGAAGGTTAGGGATAATCATTGAGCCTTCCCATTACAAAGCTTGCAACATCTACCCATTGCATAGATAGGCAAATAAAAACTTGTTGAGGCCTGGAAAGTTCTGGTAGTTGCTGATGATAAAACTCAAGAGAATTCACTAGCGCCCTGGTAATGAGCTGAAGCCCAAGGCTAAATGGAAAACCAGCCCCCAATAGCTTTTACCTTTCCTTGGAATTATGGAGAAGCTATCTTGACATTTGTATTATCCCCAAGAGAGATCTTGTACTAGCAAGCTCAGCTTTGAAGTAGTATTGGATTTGCTCCATTGAGTCTGAAAGGTTGGGCACTGGTTCTCTGAGACTCACCCCAGCAAAATCCAGGCCTCTGGGAGGCTTTATTCGCACCCTCAAGTAAACAAACAGCCTTAAATGGCTGAGATCACAAACAAAAGTCAAGGGGTGGGGGTGGGAGGCACAGGGCCACTGAGACATTCCCACATTGCCATCTTTCTAGCTCTGGGGTTCTGTGCTCAGAGCATGAACAACCCCCAGCACTCTGCTCCCATCGGTATGCCTTTTTAAGTGGTGAGATTGTCACTGGATAATTCTAAATGACCATCACACGCTAACAAAGCCAGTCAGTTCAGATGTGGGCAGAGGAGATAGAAAATGGGTGGTTGGGGCAGATCCACGAGGGCTCATAAATCTTCAGTAAATTAAAGCTCATCAGAGCTCCTTCCCTCGACAGCTCTTTGTCTTGCTAATTCACATTAGGCCAAGCCTGGCTTCACACTTTCAGGCTTTTCAGAGGTGAGGGCCTGTACACAGCTGCAGATGTGGAAACCCTTCGCTCCTAGCTGCCTGTTAACGTTAGTGCGGCCCACAGAAGAATGTTACTGTGATTCTCTGGCCTCAGAAGACTTCTCTGTAAGCAACTTGGGAGTTTAAAGCAGCAGGAAGAGAGGTGGGGGAAGAGGCAGAGGTGCCAAGGCCCACTTCTGCTGCAAAAACTCAAAGTAACGTTAAACGATGGGCGGTTTTGTGCCTCGTCTCAGAAATTTAACAGTCCCCAGCGTTACAAAGATGAGGAAACACACGTATTCTTATCACTATAGCTGGAATAGACATTTCTGACAGAAGTCTGGCTAAATAGTGATTGAAAATATGCACATTCTTTGACCCAGCTACTCCACTGTTCGAATTATTCTGTTGATTGAACTTCGTATAGATCCACAAATATACATACTAGAATAGGTACTGCAAATAATCATAACAGGGAAAGGGGGAGGGGAGATATACAAGTGCATAAAAACAACACATATTTAAATAAAGGTCAGAATTTCTGTGAAACAAAAGGAAGCCCATCTTGGGACAATTTGTACAGTTGTCTAGAAAGTAATGCTAAAGTACCAAAGATTCCTTTGCATCCAACATCCTGATGTGTTTTATAAAGCCAAAGATATGTTTTGTAGAGTGCTGTGTGGTCTGGCGAAAGGGGGTTGACTCAGTGGGTCCATGTTGAGGCATCCCCTCCCCCTAGGTAACAGCCATATGACAAAGGGTGTAGTATAGAATAGAGTTTATTTAGGGACATGGGAAGGGGCATCGAGAAGGAAGTAGAAGCAGAGAAAGAGAGAACAGAGATGGAGAGAGAGAGAGAGAGAGAGAGAGAGAGAGAGAGAGAGAGAGAGACTGAACAGTCCTTTTATATGTGTGCCAGGCTGGTACCTGGCTGTTGCTAGGTAACTGCTGGGCGGAGCCTAGAGAAAATGCAAATATCATAGTTATGCAAAATCCTGACACTGGACAGTTTTCATAGACTCAGCCCTATCTAGTGCCCTGGCTGTGCAATCTGGGTGGGGGTGGGGAGGGGCTTGTGGGGATGGCACATGCTTTATTTCACCTATTCATGGCAACCTGCCCATCAATACTTGCTCTGGCATACGCCAAAAAGAGATGCCCAAGGAGTCAGTGTGCACCCTGTCTGACACAGGCTGTTTTTACCTATTAGTATTTTGCTCTGGGCATGTGAGCTCGAATCACCCAGTGCTCCTTTCCACGTTTATCTCTTCACACCACATTATGGCTGGAGCCAGGTGGGAATCTGTAGGACATTAACCTACACTTGGAATTGTATCATCCCCTGTTTCCTTACTGTTTGAACAAGGGACATATTTTACATATCAAAGCAAACTTGGCCTCCAGGTTTCCCAGCATCCCTCAGTCCTTACCTGGCATACCCTGCCCCCAACCCTGAACTTTCCAGCCTCCAGCAGCCCCTCCCTATATACCTCAGATATTTTGCTCTCACTCTTCCCTCCTCTTCCCCCTCCTCTCCCCCTTTCTCTACCCATGTCCGTTCTCTTTTCTCTCCCCCCTTCACTCCACTCTCCCTATGGTGACTTCTCTGGCTTCCATCCTTGGGGCCAGTGAACTCGCCCACCCCAGAGCAGCTTCCCAATAAACCTGCATTTAATATAATCTAATTTGGCTTGAACTGGTCCATTTCATCCGCAGAGAAATAACCTATCACTTACTGTACTTGCATGGCTGTTTCTTCAGTCTTAAACTCCCACAGCCTGACTATATTATCTGAGCCCTCTGCAACTATGTGTCACACTAAGTAAACACCCATCTGTCTTTCATTCATTAACAGAGCATTTGTGTGACCTACCTGCTCGGCCACAGCCCACGTACACCCGTCTTGTCTCTTCAGACCTGGCAAGCATTCCCTTGTGCCTCTCTCTCTCTCTCTCTCTCTCTCTCTCTCTCTCTAGTTAAGTTGCTGAGTGCTGGTGAGTAATGAGTCTCACCGAGCAAAGGGATGGATCCATGAGGATGGAAAATGAGCCCAGCCAAAGTCACAAACATGTCTCTCAGAGTGTTCCACTGTCTGAAGGAAACGGTGATTAGCTGTTACTGCCTCACACCTCCCGGCTTTCCTATTGCTTTAGGTTTGAATGTATTTCCCAAGGTTCCTCTGAAAGTCAATCCCCAGTGCAACTGTGAAGTGGTGGGACCTCTAAGAGGTCATAAGGTCACAAGGATTAATGTGGCTTGGGTTTGTTATTATGTGGGTTTATCACAAAAGCAGTTGAATGCCTTTATTTGGCAACTTGCATCATGAAATGCATCTGCCATGCTATGAGCAGACCTCCAAGATCAGCACTCTGACCTTGAACTTTCTGACCTGGGCACTGGGAGCCAAATACATTTATTTTCATTAGAATTTATATATATATATATATATATATATATATATATATATATATATATATATCACCATGACCATGGCAACTCTCATAAGGGAAAGCATTTAATTATTTAATTGGAGCCTTGTTTACAGTTTCAGAGGGTTGAGTCCATAATCATCATGGTGGGAAGCAGACAGGCATGGTGCTAGAACTATAGCTGAGAGCTTTACATACTGATCCACAGGCAGTAGACAGACAGACAGACACACACACACACACAGAAGGGGGGTGGGAGAGGGAAGGAAAAGACACACACACACACACACACACACACACACACACACACACACGGGGTGGGAGAGGGAAGGAAGGAGGGAGGGAGAGAGGGAGAGAAAGAGAGAGATGGACTTGAAACCTCAAAGCCCACACCTAGTGACACACCTCTTCCAACAAGCCCACACTTCCTAATCTTTCCCAAACAGTTGTCAACTGGGGACCCAGAATTCAAATGAATGAGCCTATTGGGGAGAGGGGTGGCATTATCATTTAAACAATCACAGTGTGAGATTCTGACAGTTTAGGATTAACTAGGAGACTCCATCACCCAACACACCAAAGAAACAAATACCAATTTCGACCACCAGAACTAAAACCCTCTTGGCTCTGTCTTCTGCCATGTTACTGTGGGGTAGTTTTCTCACTTCAAGTCTGAGGCCCACTCCATGCACTGAGTCTTCTCAATGGCTTTGTTTGCCTTCCCCTCTAACCCATGCCTAATCTTCTTTGCTATCTCTATTTGTATGCTCGCCATCAATAGTCCAAGGTCCTCCAGTTCTGCGGGGAAAACGCTAATTAAGGTGAAAGTCTACCATTGACTGGATAGCCTTATGGGACTTGGCACATAATGGAGGACTTCCTTCCTTAACAGAATTTCTCCTTTTCTGATGTTGTCCAGGGAATTTCAAGCTGCCACACTCACTTCTATTTAAGGAATGTCACCTAGTCTCCATTAATTTATAGGATCAATTTCCTTTCTCATGACAAAACCTGTTCAGACAGCACTTGAGATTCCTGAAATGCTTCCCCATGCTAGTGAGGTACCTTAAGTTAGGTACCCTAAGCCCCCAGCCTATTCTGTATGTTCCTACCCATAGTCTCCCAAAACTTTACAAGCCTTCAACCACCCTAAGTACAGCTGATCTGCCTACTGACCGCAGGTCCCAGTGTGGTTTATTCACCATACATACTCACAGAGCTTCTGAAGCCCCTGTTTGATGTCTCTGCTCCCACTGCCCTTTTGGATTGAATCGATGCTCTACAAGAGTGGGAGACCCACACAGTTCCTCCCAAGTGAATGGACCCTTATTGCACTCTTCACCGCACATTCCTGGAGATTTATAGATGCACAGCATCTATTCTCCATCCTCCAACCACTTCTCACTCACTTCTGTCCATTGCTGTGGATAGAGGAAGCATCTCACACTATGTGGCTCGGGCATCCTGGAGCTCCAAGCCCTGTGGCTTCAGTGACTTTTGCTCATGACTATTCTCACAGCCTTCATTCATGTTGTCATCCCTGGCAGAGGCTTTGCTGCTTCTCCTCAATCCTTCTATGTCCAGTCCCTTCTTTCATCGAGGGAGCAAGGTTGTTGCTGATTCATCTCAATTAATATTGTTTGATAAAATAACACACAAAGGGAATGGCTAATAGTGGACATGTCCATTTCTATAGGGAATTACGGTATTCACACTGAGGTCCCAAAGTCTTATATTTTTGCATTGACGTAAAGACATTCAAGGCTATGGAGACACTCATGGCTGAAGGAGGACCGGACAAGCTGTCAGGTATGTCCATTACTGCTGTTGGTCATAACTCTTGCCCCCGTCAAGATCAGAATCACTAAATAAGATCCCTTCCTTCATGCAGCTTGCAGACCACTGGTGTGTGTGTGTGTGTGTGTGTGTGTGTGTGTGTGTGTGTGTGTGTGTGTTACACATGAACCTGTACATAGAGAGGAAAATTGCCAATAAGTGTAAATGAAACATGCAACTTAATTGCTTGTTGGAAGATGATAATACTATGGGGGTGGCTGGAACCAAGCTGAAAGGGAAATCCGTGGGCAGCAGAGTGTTAATTGGGGTGGGAAAAGTGGCCCGCAGGGACATTTTGCCTAATGCTTGAAGATAACAGAAGTTGCCTGGACAAGCTTTCCAATCAGAAGAAATACACAGGCCATATGTTCACTTCATAATAAATTCCCTCAAAAGATATCCATGCTTGACATTGTAAGCCAGCCAATCATATGATGGGGATTGGGTTTTATTTTTGGCAACTTGGCTGCTGAAGAGAAGACTCTCACACACAGAAACCTTTACAGCATTTAGTTGCATCTGGAGCCGGATACTATTTAAATTTTATGTGTATAGTGTTTTTACCTACATGTTTACCTGTGCACCATGTGCACATGGCACCTGCAGAGGCTAGAAGAAGGTGTTTGATTTCCTGGGACTGGAGGTAAAAATGTTGGTTACCATGTGAGTGATGAGAATCAAGCCTGGGTCCTCTGGAAAATGGACCAGTGTTCTTAACTACCCAGCCATCTCTCCAGCCAGAACTGACTGCTTTTACCATTGAGTTCACTCATTCTCTTTGTCACTTTGTCCAGGGATGCTAGCCGAAGCTAGCCAGCACGGCTTTTCCATGAATAGTCAAAAGCTTTATGTATAGAAGTACATTTAGATTCCCTGGACTCTCAGTGTTCTTGCCACCAGAAGAGTTTTCAGTGAATGCAGATTTGTTGAATTGGAGAAACAGCTTCAGATCCCACCAAGCCCACGACAGAAATTCATCCCTACAACTGATTCTCCAGAACCACTTCTGGTACCACAACCTCTAACAGTCAGGGTTCTCTAGAGGAATGGAAAGTGACAGGATGATTGGTATGGAAAGACCCACTCTCCATGTGGGTGGCACTGTCTGGTGACGGTAAATGACTGGGAATGAGTCAAGCTTTGTGCCACCTTCTGCTGCCTCGACTGTCACTCTTGCTAGCCAGCTCATCTATCCTGTGGCTGCCAATCATGATTGCTTTTCTGACTTTAGGTTTCCGGCATGACCTAGAGACCAGCAGCTCTCCAAGAATACTCCAGGCATTCACTTTCAGAAAGGGACTGTTGAGACATCCAGCCCTGGACTGAGCAACTCCTGGTTCTCAGCCACACCATGTGAGATAGCCATTGCATGACTATCTGGACCATACCCAGACTGTATCTTGTAAGGTGATCTGTTCAATTCCTTTTTAATATATACTTGTTCTGTTAGTTCTGTTCTTAGAGAAACCACAGTTATACCAGACTCTGCCCTCAGCATCCCATTAACGCAGTCTTGTAGAAGTGTGTCAGGTCTAATATGACTGTATTATTTTATGGTTTTATTTCTTCCCTTCCTTTTCAAGTTCCAGGAGTTCAACCCAGGGCCTAGAATATTCTATGCAATCACTCGATACAGAGCTATAGCCCCACCCTGAGAGTAGACTGTTATAAAGCAAGGCTATTCCTGTCTTGGCCTTTTATGCACATGGGCAGTTCCCTTTCTGCTTCTTGTCTGTATTTTGACTGAGTCACAGGCTCTACCAGAATGCCAGCACTGTGCAGTTAAGAACATCTAGTCATCACAAACATGACCTGAAAAATCCACTTTTTAAAAGACAAAGTACCCTGCCTTATTTGCTTTTGTTATAGCAACATAAAATAAACAGAGACATTGCATGTGTTTGTCAAGGGATAAGGTATTTTTATTTATGATTACGTGTACTTGCGTGTGAGGTATGGGCCCTATTTGTGTGTAAATGACACAAGACATGAACCCCACTCCTTTTGTGGATATATTTTTGACTGTGAAAATTCTTTTATCTCTTTGGGATTTTTTGACACAGGATATAGGGCCTTGTGTTGCTTGTGGGTATGTTTCTTAGCATGTAATCTTTTTTTTTTTCCTGTTTTGCTTTGTTTCTTGTTATGTTTTTGAGACAGAGTCTCCAATGGTAGCCCACTTGACAGTATTTCCTGACATCAGAATTGTCTTGGTCTCCTTCAGGAATTTGACATTTAGACTCTGTGTGTGTGTGTGTGTGTGTGATATTTTTAAATAGATCTGAGTTTTATTTTCAGTTCTGGGGATGTAAGGAGCTTCGTGTATGCCAGGCAAGTGCTCTACGACTGAGCTGCAGCCCAGCTTGTATAAATTGCAAATGTCACCAAAATTAGTTGTTGGTCACATGCTACAAGTTTGCCTTGCTTTACATTGTCTTGAGTCTAGAGAGAAAGGGAAGTACTTTTTCCCTCCATATTACTCAATATTTTTTAAACTATGTGACTAATTTTAGTTTGGAAGACTTTTATAATTTTGGAAAGGCCACACCACAGCTAAGTAATAAAAATCAGGTCGCCCAGGTTGTTGTCTAGAACATTTGTAATATATCTCTTTGAACAGTTTGGTATAAGAAATTCTATTCTATTTTTTTTCAGTGTCAATATGCTCGAACCAATATGATTATTCTGTTGAATTCACAGTGATATTTGCTTTTCTGTCACTGCAGAGCCATGTGGACACTACCACTGTCTCATTCCCTAAAAATCCACATGCAGAGAAGCTGTTTCTAAGGTTGTGGTGAATTAAATGCACCTGCGTCCATTGGTGCCCAGCCTGGGGATCTGCTAACTACCGGAGCTTTTGTGTGCATTTAACAGATAAATCAATGGGTTTACATCCCCTCCTCCTTTCTGGGAAGCCAGAGAAGAGTGGATTATCCCCAGAGCACCAGCCCTTTGGGGGAAAGAAGCAATCCAAACATGTGCACTTGAGTCAAATCTAGGTTCTTGAAGACGATTAACCCACTGCTTGGCTCTGACTTAGATTCACGTTCAGGGTCTGTGAAGTCCCTGCTCTCTGGGCTTCGGCAGCACGAATTGCATTCTCTTCTGCTTCAGTGTGACCATGCGGACTGTGTTTCTTGTTGCTTTCTCTGTGCACCAGGACCAGCCCTCAGTCCCTATAAACATTCTACTTGATTGTTAACACTTCTTTTATCCAGCCAGCCCCACTGGCAACAAAGTGTGATGATGAGCTGATGCCCCTAAGCACTGTGTGCCAGGAGATGAGAAGACAAGAAAGAGGACTTCCTGATATTAGGGTCTAGGAGGAACCTTACAGAACTGAAGTAGGGTTTGTCTATCTTTTCTGCACAGAAAAATTAAGGCATGGTCTGGGTGTCAGCATTCTTATTGACTCCATTTCTCTAGTTCAGTGCTAGGCAGCTTTGCTCTGACTGGACAGTGTCTCTGCACACTGAGAATGAAGCGGCTGTTGGCCATTTCCCCTTCTTCTTAACTGTCCATCTACTTCAAGCAAGCCCCAAAGCGAACACTGCATTATGCC
The DNA here is from genome assembly GCF_011762505.2 of Arvicanthis niloticus. Taxonomy (NCBI): domain Eukaryota; kingdom Metazoa; phylum Chordata; class Mammalia; order Rodentia; family Muridae; genus Arvicanthis; species Arvicanthis niloticus. The sequence goes on along the minus strand of NC_047663.1, from coordinate 58,146,533 downwards.
AGCTGCACATTCAAACGCTTGGCTCCGTGGCCCGCATCTGTCTGCGTGTCGCTTCGGATGGACTCTCTACACCCACGGGCTAGAACTGCTGACTTGAGATGTCACATTCCTAGCGAACAAGTGAGGCACTGTTTCACTGGCTTGCCAGGCCTCACGACAGTCTTGCACAGGTGGGTGCTGACTCCCCGATGATAAAGTAGTAATGAGCACCTAATTACGGATAATTGCGTAATGAAGGGCGCACTTGCCTCTGCCAGTTCACAGTTGCAGCTGGTACCCGAATGACTTCTGCTTGTGGCAACAGGTTACTTTGTTCTTGAAGCATTTGAGGGGAAACGGCAGGCTGCCAGCACACCAGCATGGATTAAATGATCCCCAGCAAGTCAGCGCCTGACTGCTGTTTCTCCAGGGCAGGACAGGGAAGCCTGAGTAGTCACCCTCCTAATTACCCAGGGAGATTAATTCGTGCACAAGGGTTGTGGACTAGTAATAATGTCTTCTATGGTTGGGGGGTGGGGGGGAGTTACAAATATTTTGGCTATGCAGCCACACCCTGCTGAATTTCTGTGACAAGCCACCTGTGTGCTGGTCTGTAACTGCAGCTCCAGTGAACAGTGAACTCCAGCATGCATGGTGTTCCCAAGTCTGCCTGTTTGCAAGGATCGCTGTGTGCATTTGCTACGAATATACATTGCCCATTCTGCTTTGGACCTGCTTGGTAATAATCTGTTAGGATAGTTCAATAGGCTTAGGTGCTGTCCCCAACACTGCCACTAACTATAAACCAGGAAAGTCACCCTCTTTCTAGTGGGCCTCAGCTTTCACAGGTATAACGTGAGATGGGAAACTCTAAGATCCACCAATACAGTTGAAGGGCATTTGTTGCACTAGAGAAAAAGTGTCACTTGATTAATCTCAAGTGACTCAGCAGTTCATTGCTTTAATCACTGGGTAACCTCAACCAACCCACTCATTTACAGGTTGCTGTGATAGCCCAGGTTTTCCCAAAAGTCTTTCTCATTCAAAAGCCTTCTTTCCTTCCTCTCTATTCCATCTTGCTTGCCATCCCTCTCTCCTTCCATCTTTCAATCATGACCTTGGTACCCTTTCTTCTGAATGGTGCCCATGAGTATTGTCATTACAACACAGATAACTCTATTTAACTTCTAAATCTGGTGGTAATATATGAAGGGCCCCTTCCTACTTCTCCTGGGATCCTGACCCTTGGAATCCCACTGCCAGGCTGTGAGAGAACCCCACCATTTGGGGATATGAAGAGGCCCCTTACCAATAAACTGCCTGAGCAGCAGCCCTGCCAGTTCTGTAAGCATTCCACCTACCCACAAGTCCTCTAGGCCCCTGTCAAGCTGTTCAGTTGACAATACATGGGGTCCAGACTGGCTGTCACCTTACAGCCCTTCCCAACTACATTCTATGTGCAAAAGCAATGCGTTGAGTTTTGTAAGCATAAGGACTGGGCATGGTTTGCTGTTCATCAACAGGTAACTGATGACTGCATGATAGAGTATAGTGTGTGTGTGTGTGTGTGTGTGTGTGTGTGTGCCGTAAATAAGACACCTGTGTGTTGTTGAGACAAACTATGTATCATTGTTATGTGGTAGGTGTGATTCAATGGGCAGTATTAATTAGTTAACAGTGGAGTTTTGTGACATTGGAGACCAGAGTGATGATGGTGTGGAGGTCACTGTATAAATTCCAGCATGAGTAGATATGTGAAAGTTATTTCCATGGTTGTAGAAACAGATGAGGCAGTTGAGGGATTAGAAACAATCAACAGGACAGGTTTTCTGATTAAAAGTGAGCCCAAGGTTGAGATGAACACTGCTGGGACTTAAGCTCAGCTCCTTTTGAGAACCCACCCTGTACTCTTAAAGAAATGGGAAAATCTGAAACCTGGCACAGGGAAAAATCTTTTATTGCTAACAGGTTGAGTCAAGACTATTTGCTTTCACTAAGTGTTTCTGTAACAAAAGACACTCAACACCACTGAATGTGGGCATCTGTAGCCACTGTGAAGAAGTGTCTTCTGGGGTTGGAGCAGTGTCTGGGGTGTGCAGTGGCATTTAGAAGTGAATTTGCTATGTTTGCGGCTTGTTTCCTAGTCTTGTAACTTCAGAGCTTGTGCTTGCAGCCTACTGGGGCAGAGGGGAGCATGCTAACCGAATTCAAAAGGCCGAGTTAGAAAGCCAGGGTTCTGGCTCCATCACCTATAATGAGAGCTGTCACTTGTCTGGAATATGCCTCTCAGCATGACCGGCACATTCCTTCCTTATAGGCAAAGCTATGTAGGAAGCCAACTCCTTATCAGAAATCTTCTTCTTGGGAATGAAATCAAAAGGAGAAGCAGCCAAAGTGACTCTAATGTGTGAGCTCAGGGGGCCCAGGGCAGACACATCCTATAGCTGAGTTCCCAGTGGGCATGGGGTAGACGTCATCCAACAACCCAATGTCTGTTCCCCCCTTCTATCTTCTCCCTTACCCTCTCATTTCCTTCCTGTGTCCCTCTTCAGCCTTCTCCTTCCTAAACTATGCCCAAGGTCTTATCCTGTACTTAACTGAGGAACCCACACACATCTCTTGGAGAGTGGCACATTTTACTTTGGACAAACAGGTCCTGGTATAATGCCCAGGGCCATTCTGCTCCTTCCTAGTGTCTCTGTGACTGCACCCATTGTATACAAATTTCACAACATGTTCTAGTTGAAAGCAATCTAATTTTCAGGTTCTTGTTGGTGCAATATTCTAATCATTCTGACCATATCCAAACAGATCCCTCTTAAAGATATCTGGACCAGAAAAACTCCATAACACGGGGACTTCTATGCCAAGGAAACGAAAGGCATGGCTGAGTACTTGGGAAGAGTCTTTCCAAAAAAACCTGTACAAAGGTGAGAAAAAGACACAGGAGACTCTGGGAGCTGGTGAAGTGGCTCGGCAGGTAGAGGGTCTTGGTGTCAAGTCTGAAAACCTGAGTTTGACCCCTTGGTCTCTCACTTGGTAGAAGGAGAAAACTGACTCTCTGTCCTCTGACCTCCACAATACTCAATAGCATACATGCCTCCACTGAAATTAACAAGGAAATGTAAACGGTAGTTTTAGAACTTGACATGAGACTCCGAGAACATCCGAAATGCAGGAATCACAATGAAAAGGGCCAGAGGGTGGGTACAGTGCAGAAACACAAGTGCAGGGGTGAGGGAGAGTCCATGAGAAATTAGTAGTCTGGGTTGCTGAAGTGACCAGAAAGCCCAGTGGTTCAGTGGCTTTGTACCAAGGCTTTTTCATCTCTACCCCACTACGGGACACAGCACAGCCCTTCAACAGGCACACTGTGTGACTTGGACTAACAGATCCTGCCAAGACCAGCAAACAGACCAAACTCTGGTTCTTCCTCAGGACCATCCCAGCAGGTGAGCAATGACCAGCACCAGCAGCCAGTTCCTGTCTCCTCATGTGACGATCTGTTCAAGGGACAGGTTAGTATTCTGTTATAACTCAAAGGCTTCCCTCTGAGATAAATAGGGTACTTTCCTATAATTTGGGTCTTTGCTTTATTAATCTCATTTTGATGTGTCTGCCCAGAGCTGATCACATCCCTGCCCCGCTCTCATGGCCTAGATGTATATTTTGAAGTAAGCTGGGCTAGCATGAAAAGTCAGAAAAAGGCTTTCTAACAACATTCTTGGAAGCTTTCTCCCTGTGTTGAGAAGTCTCAACGTAAGCCTCAGCTTCCTAGTCCCCATTTGTGACAATTATGAGGTCACCCCTTGACAAGACAGAAGTCTTCTGCCCACTTTCTCCTCATACCTTTGAAATGGAGTCTCACTATGTAGCCCAGGCTGGCTCAGGCTCATAATCCTAGCACTCCAGCCTCTCAAGAACTGCTGTCCCAGGTGTGCTCCACTAAGCCCCGCCTCAGACTTTGCACTGGCACAAACTGGACATCGTTGAGTGGCTGTCTTTTCCTCTAATTGGAAGCTTTTCTGGTGATCGATCAGGCTAGGATCCCACAGCTTCCGTTCTCATCAGCTCTTTTCCCAGTAGTTCATAATTTGACATGAAGGTAGTGATCATCTTAGAACCTAGCTACTTGCTTCTGGTAGTTTCATAGTGGCATTGGTAGGAGGAGACCCGGCCTTTTGGAATGCATACAAAAACTTCCATTTAAATACTAATTTAGTAAGATTATTTTGAAACAAAACAGCTAAACACTAGAGACAACACTATAGTTTGAGGAAGGAGCCTGGGTTTACCACAACGTAGTATCAGTTCACGGTAAGAAAAGTCAGACTAAAGAGAATATTACTTTAAGAAAACCATTCCCTGCAGCGGTCTCTCACAAAACAGGTCCTTGCCAGGGGCATAGCTGTGTCTGTTCCTCCATGTTTCAGTCCACGCAGCTGCTACAACAGGAGGGCAAAATTCAGGCCATAATGTCCTCTAATTTAAAATACTACAGATCAGAAATGCCGGATAATGAGCCATACTACAGTCTCTGGGCCCTAAAGTACATAGTGAGTTCTATACTCCTGCCCATAGCGACCAACAGACTAGTGGAAGGATGTGATATTGCTGACAACGGCAAGTACAGGGGGAGAACAAAAAGGCAAGCGTGAAGATTTCCATTCCACGATAGCCCTGAGACTGCCCTCTACATAGCTCTAGATCACCAGAGCTTTGCACATCTCTCAGGAAGAAAGAGAACAGCCAGCTGGACTTCATTTGAAAGTATGTTAATTAATTAGGTAAAATAACTAAGCCTCCTCTCTCCTTAGGAACATTCTTTAGACTCAGCACTTAAACACTGATGGTTCAGCCTGACAGGAAATGCCATCCAGAGGCAAAGTGTCTCAGGTCCATAGCAGGCCAAAGCAAGAGGCAAACTTTGTTTAGAAAAAGTCCCCAAAAGGGGCTGGGGAGACTGCTTAGTGAGCAGAGTGCCTGCAGTGCAAGGGTAAGAACCTGAGTTCAAGTCCCAGGGCACCTGCATGACTGTGGTGATGTATGACTGTAACTCCAGTGTTGGGCACGGTGACAGATCCTGAGGACTGGCTGGCCAGCCAAAACAGCAAGCATCAGTGATAGAGAGAAAGCCTGACTCAAAAACTCAGGGGGAGAATGATAGAAGAAAACATGGGCATCCACCTTTAGCCTCTCACACATGTGCACATACCTGCATAGTGTGCAAAACACAGGACAGTGCACGAGCATGTACACACATGCGTACGCGCGCGCGCGCGCGCACACACACACACACACACAGCCTGAGAAAAGGAAAACCAAAAACCTTCTGTGTATCATCAACAAATCCTTCAAGTCGGCTGATTTTGTAGCACCTTCCCAACATTGGTGGACTCCTCGCTGTGTTTCAGAGCTTAATCTTTCCTCACTGTGCCGAGATGGCCAGTGATTTTATATGTGTACGTTCACACAGCCTGCCATAAGATAGGCACCCACCGCAGGATCACTGTTTCTCTTATTCCCAGGCTCCTTCAAATGCTCCTTCCTTCATTTCCTAGCTCTTAAAACTTCAGAGGCCCTCCCCTACAAGGACAGATGGCTCAGGCTCCGGTTCTCAAGGTTTCTCACCTGCCTGGCCTGGCTGATACCTCAGAACATAGCTCCTGGCAACTTGAGATATGGACCTCTGTAGTCAGATGTGCCGCTGAGCTTTCCGGCCGGATCTCTCTTGCATGCTTCTTGCTCTTGATCTAGATCCCGTACTGGGCTCCTCCACGTGCTCTGATGTCTAACTCATTCTCCTGGTCATTGAGAAGGTTCCCTCTCAGGTCCTAACATTCAATGGCACCCCAAGCTTGCCAAGTGGTTGTCAGAGCTTTATTGTTACTTTAAAGTGTATCAGAGTCCATGAACAGACTCCCCAAGACCACAGAGTCGATCTTGGAGCCAGAACACCTCTCATCTGTACTCTACCATGTCGATGGTCTATGGGGACACAGGGTTTCTGGCCACTGGAGGAAAAAAGGCAGCAGTGTGTGGTTTTTGGAGGGGAGGTGTCAGTGCCATGCACAAGATCTATCTGCAGCTGTTTTAGAACTGCCTGCTGGCATGCCAGGTATAGCTTATTGCACCTGAAGCTTATTGCACCTCAAGCCAGGTGCAGTAACTGTTTGGTCATCAATTATTAAAGCTGGGTAGAGAGATGGGCACAAAGGCCAGAATGGATGGGCACTCCTAGTGGCTCTGAAGCAGCAGATGCCTGCGCCCCCCCACCCTTGCACAGAGCCAAAGCACCATCTGTTACAAGAGATGGAGAAATCAGTCGGCCAGGCTCCCTCAGAAACCGTCTCATCACGCACTGACACAAGATGACAGTCTCCGTGATGATCCATAGCTGCTGTGGGGGAAACAGGATAGCCTAGTAGTTGATGTGAGTTGTTGCTTTCTTGCACAGAGCCATGATCCCTAGGTGTCAAGGAATCAGAGAAGCCAGGCAAAGTCAATGGCTGGGTGCTTGTTCTAGGCCCTTTAGTTCTTCCAGTTGCCCAGAGAAGCACTCTGCAGATGTGGAAATGCAACCAAGCAAAATGAGATGACTTAACAAATAAATAGCCCTGCCAACATGGAGACCTCCAAAGGGAGAACAGGATATGCCCAAAGATACTAACTTCCATGACCCAATGGCTACACTCTGGCTAGGAAAGATGTCTAGGGTGGGAAGTTTAGAGTGATGTTTAAGCTAACCCCTAAATTAAACTTTAAATTTTCTTATCTGCATGATTGTCTTTCTTAGTAGTTAATTTTCTATTGCTGTGACACAACACCAGGTCCAAGGCAACTTAGAGGAAGAAAGTTTTATTTGGGGCTTTCAGTTCCAGAGGGATGCCAGAAAGCATGGCAGCAGGCAGGCAGGCATGGCAGTGTGGCAGCAGCTGAGAGCTCACATCCTGATCCATAAACAGGAAGCAGAGACAGACTTGGGGATAGCTATAGGCTTTGAAACCTTAAAGCCCGCCCTATGACACACCTCCTCCAATCAGACCACACCTCCTAATCCTTCCTAAATAGTTTTCCTTACTGGTGACCAAAGATTCAAATGTCAGAGCCTATGGGGGCCATTCTTATTCAAACCAGTACAATGGCTGATCTCTTACTAGATCATCACGATGTCAGCAGTTGACTAAATCTACAGTTTCTTGGAAGCTTTACATAGGACACAGATATCTAGGCTGTACCATGACAGAGTTTCCCTCAGCTTATGGTAGGATGTGGGAATTCTCCTTAGAGTTGAGCCAACACTCTGGTATTTCACACCCGCCATCCTATCCTCCATGAACTACATTCATCCTTAGGTTAGAAGTCTGAACACAGAGAAGGGCTGTTTCTCAGGCAGCTCAGGCACACTTACTATAGGAAGTACAGGGCTTCCATGTGTTCCCTGATAAGTTAAGAAGTTCCACGGGACAGAGCTAAGTGTGAAGCCAGGGGAACTTAGAGTTCAGGCAGAAGGAAGAGGCCCAGGATTTGATGCACTGGAGGCTTGGAGGATATTATTGGTTTTTTTTTCTGCAGTATCTTGTGTGACCTTGTGACAGGTGAAGTGGAATAAGAGATGGCAGGATGGTCCACTGCAAATAGTAGCAGGGAGATTACAGATCTTTCCATGGAATATGTTATTCAGAGGCAAAATCACATGTGTGACTTAGGCACATACCAAGCAGCTAGTAAATGAGGGAAATAGGGGCTTACACCTATGATTTTAGCACTAGGGAGGCAGAGGCAGGAGGAGCCAGGAATCTACTGGCTAGTCTGGTTAAATCGGCAGTCACCATTATAAAATAAAACAAAGAGAAAACCCATCTAGTCATCAAGCACCAAGGGACCTGGTGATGCACTGAGGACTGTTCTCCCCAGATCTCTTCAGCACCCAGGATTGGTGGGATACTGAGAATTGTGCTCCTTGGTCTCTCACCTACACTGGAGTGATGGCTTCAGTAGGAGCCATGCATTTGTTTGAGAATTGTATTTGTTTCTTCCATTGTAAGAAGCTGTCACAAACTCAGAAGCTTAAAGCAAATGAACTTTATTCTCTTACCCTTCAGGCAGTCTGGAATGGGTTGCCAGATATGCAGGGGTCATCCCGTCTCCCACCCTCTCTCAGAGGCTGCCCATTCTGCCTCATGGCTGTTTTACTGTGCCCTCTTCTTGCACAGCTTCTCTGATTGGTCGTCCTGTATCTTTTCCCAACAATCCAAGTTATTCTGTCTGCATGGTGACCTAGCAGCCACATTAGGCATGATGCCATGCTGAGATACAACAGGAGCAAAAGGAGACAACTAGTTGGATTAGTCCCAGCTCAGAAATTCATTAGGAACTTGCACCAGTTGTGGATCTGTCATCCAGAGGGCAGGCTTGTCTTCTTTAGTGGCTCTGAGGGGAAGATCGTCACATCTCTGGTTGTGGGGACTGGTCAGACATTCACAATAGGAACTGAAGGAAGGACCACAGATGAAACATGTCGCCAATGCTTGCAGAAGATCCGCGTGCTAAAGCAGAGAAATATAAATGCCAGTGTGTTTGCATCCCATGGTCCTGATGGGGCAATGTGAACCCCCAGGTCAGGGCATCCCACATCTGCTGATGATGCAGGCTTCAGGGAGAGGCTCAAATCTCAGACCTATACCCCACAGAGTTCATTGGGCACCCTGCCTCCCAGGACTCATGACATGAACAAATGATGCAGACCTGAGACTGCATTTCTTACCAGTTTCCATGATGGGATAGATGTTTCCATGAGGATGCTGGCATCCTCTGCTACTCTGCTACTCTGGGTAGCCCTAGCTCTGTGGGTCTGTGTTCTGGGTAGTCACCTGGAGTCTCCTCTTACTTACAAGGAATATGGTTTTTTGTTTTTATGCCCTACTGTTTCTATTTAAAATAATAACTGTTTAACACGAAACCCCTCATTGATATTTTATATCTGGATCCTGTATGCTTTAATTCAGTGGCTCTCAGCCTGTGGATTATGATCCCTTTTGGGGGTTGCCTATCAGGTATCCTGCATATCAGATATTTACATTATGATTCATAACAGTAGCAAAATTATAGCTATGAAGTAGCAATGAAAATAATTTTATGGTTGAAGGTCACCACAACAAGAGGAACTGCATTAAATGGTTGCAGCACCAAGAAGGTTGAGAACCACTGCTTTAACTGATCCTGGTTTAGAGTCTGTCTGTGTGTGTGCGCACACGCGCTCATGGGTGTGCAGGCACATGTGTGCAAATGGTGACTCCATCCTCAGCAATGCCAGTGCTTGAGGGTCCTTATCTCCTTTCCTCTTACTGCTTTTGATTGTTGTGCTGATTGTGTTGTACACAGATACAAAGTTGTATACTAGATACAAAGTAGTCACTGGAGAGGAGGGAACCTCAATTAGGGACTTGCTTCTATCTTTTTGGCGCCTGTGCTGTGTATGACAACGGGCCATTTTCTGATTGATGATTGATATGGGAGGGCCTAGCCCACTGTGGGTGGTGCCTCCCCTGGGCAAGTGGTCCTGGGTGCTATAAGAGAGAAGGCTGAGCAAGCCATGGGGAGCAAGGCAGTGAGCAGCACTCTTCCATTCTTCTATACCAGTTTCAGCCGCTGCTCCCTTCAATGATGCCCTGTGACATGGGAGCGTAAGCCAAATAAGCCCTTTCCTTCCTAAGGTGATTTTGGTTAAGATGTCTCAGCAGAGCAATAGTGAAGTGAAAACCTCAGGGTTCTCTGGAAAGTTGGTTGGATGGTATCTTGCTGGGGCAAACACGTGAAGGAACTTTCATTGAAGTGGACACAGGTGTGAAAGGCCAAGGCAGACTTGTGCAGGAACGTTTCGCTGAAGCAGACACAGGAGAGAGGATGTTTTAAAGCAAGCACGTGAAAGGACACGTGATAGAGGATTCTTTGTTAACAACACGCATGTATGGGTCTGCATTACATTGTGTAATTGAGCTACATTTGTCGGGATCCAATAAAGAGAAACACACCAAAAAATTTCTGGTGGTGTGCTGCAGTTTGTTGCTGCTTCCAAGGACTTAGGCTGTTTGGATGCACGTGCTGAGACAAGACCGGTGCTGAGGCAAGGCATGTGGAAGGCATGTGATGTTTGGAGGGTGTAAATAGGACTCCATAGAGTGATGAAGGCAGAGCTTGGCTTGCTGGTGCAGCTAGCTGTGCAATGATTTTGGGTCTGAGTCTTTGCTTCCCTGAGAGAGGCACAGCCTAGAGCTTCTCCTGGTGTCCCTCCTGATCCCTCCTGCTGACTGAAGCCAAGGCTGAGGCCTGTGTGTCTCTGCTAGGTCATGTCACCACTGTTGCTAACCCAACTCTACTGAACTGGACTGCTGGTGTATCCGTGAGGTGTTTGCAAGTGGATCAAGCTGCTGCTGCCTGCTGACCACTGAACTGCCAATCTCCAAACAACACAGACCGGAGTTGCTCCAAAGAACTTTTCTAAACAGGTCCAAGTCCCCTCCCCCACACTCCCATATCCTTTCTTTTCTACTACCTCTGGTGAGTGGTAGGCTACAAAAGAGGTGAAAATGTTTAAGAGCCATCATTAAAAATAAGATTTTTAAAAATTAAAGTTACACAATAGAAAGCAAACGAAAATACTGTTTGACCAAGCTACTGTTCTCTAGACTCTCACACATTGTGATCACCTGGACCCCTTTGGAACATACCCAGTGCCTGGCAGCATCTCCTAAGGTCAGTTGGCCAGGGAAGGTCCAGATACTGATGAGTCTAAAGGGCAGGCACCCTTTTCTGTTTGTTTGTTTTGTTTTGTTTTGTTTTGTTTTGTTTCGTTGAGACAGGATTTCTCTGTGTAATAGTCCTCACTGTCCTGGAATTCGATGTGTAGACCAGGCTAGGCTTAAATTCAGAGATTCATCTGCTTCTGCCTCCGGAATGCCGGGATTAAAAGCATGAGCCATCACTACCCAGCTGGGCAGGCACATTTTTAACTGACAAGGCTGGTTTTACCTGAGCCAATACATGAGCTCCATTGCCTGGCAATAAAGAGGCAAAAGCTGGATTCACACTACCTAGGTTCGAATCTCTGAGCCTTTCCTTACAGGGCTGTGAGAACTTGGCGATTTTTTTTTAAACCTGTCTTATGTAGCAGTGTTTTCATCATTTTAAAAAAGGGGCTGGAGGACTAGGGAGTAGGGGGACTCCTTTGTGGAATACTGGTGAGAATTAAATGGTTTTATCAGCAGAGTGCTTCAAACAGTGCAGGGCTTGTGGCAAGCACCGTGCAAGCTTTTAATGATTAAATGTGCTTTACGGGAGGTGAACCTTGTGAAGTGCGTGGAAGGCGTAGCATTCTCTCAAGGTGTTCTGCTAATTACCCGGATTAAATGATTTAAGTCATTTTCGAGGTTTAGCTTATATTCTGACTCTAATTTTGATGGTTTTCTTTGAGCTGGTTTCCTTTTCTAGTTTCCAATTTGTCTCTGTTGAAGGAGAGAGGTGGGGAGGGTGGCAGGGTCTCTTTGAACCTCCCTGTGCGGACTTTGTTGCCAGCAAGTCTGTCCAATTGGAGCTAATTAGCGAACAAGCTCAGTTGGACTCAAGAGAAGTCACTCCCCAGTGACAAGGCTGAAGGCTGATCCGCAAGGGATCATCTCAGTGGAAGAAGCGATAGAATAAATGTGCTTGCCCCAAACCCTCAGCATGGGCCGGGGGGAACGCCTCAGCATGGGCCGGGGGAACGCCCCTTCACAGGGCTTTTCTGACCAGGGAAGCTGGCGGAGAAGTTGGACCCCTCCCAACACCTACTAAAGCAGACCAGTGGGGCCAGTGGTTTGTGTTTGACAGACGCTACTGACGTTTGAGAACCACACTATAGAAAATTCTCTCCAAATTAAAAATTAAACAGTTCTATTTTTTTTTCTCCAGCAAATGAAAGGAAAAGAAATGCCTGCTAGCAATTCCCACTAACCCCCCACCTTTAACCTCTGGGGAAAAAAAAAACATATTAAACAAAAACATAAACAAACAAAACGTTTGCAAAAAACCACAAGTATTTTGATTGTAGTTGAAAAATACCAGTTAATGATTCACTGGATTGGTGTGTTCGGAAGTATGTAATTTGGTTAATTTGTTGTCTGTGGTACATCAAGTTCTGGCAAAAAGGCTTAAGAACATATTTCTAACAGGCTGTATCTTTCCCTGGGTTATGCACTTTTGTGCTTTATTTGATTTTTTTCTTCTTCTTCTAGCTGCCTTTATTGTTTTTGAGTGATTTATGACTGATCAACATAATGTCATTATGTTTTATAGATTTGTTTCAATTTTCTTCAGGGTAGGAGATTTAAAATAGTCTCTCATAACCTTCTACCAAGTTGATTGACACTCATGGATTGTTAATAACTAACACCAACTAGCAGTGGTATGAGATAGGGTGCTTACTATGAGCTATGCATTGATATACACTTGATGGCTTTTTGCTTGAAAATTATTTATAGTAAATAAAACTAAATGGAATAATAAGACAAAATAAGTAAATGTAAGGGGGAAAACCTTATAGTATGTTTTCAAACATAATATTGTTTTTCCTTTCTTAGAAGAATATAGTTATATATATTGATTCATATATATATATATATATATATATATATATATATATATATATAAAAATTATTTATGCCCCAGTGTCCTTGTAAGGGAAAAGGATTATTTAGTGGCAAGTATTTGCCCATCAATATCTTAATAATTTTGAGATTTGTATAAATGTGATCCTCTTTTAAAAACTAAATATTGCATATTATATGAACGATATCCAGATTGACATATGGCACATTTTTGTTTAATGGCTTTATTAAGGGGCTTTTTTTTATTTTCTCAATATAAATATGGCCTGAGACATTCAAATATAGTATGTCTTACATGTATCAAGAATACATGTGGCATTCTGGGAAGGAGTTAACATTTAGTTGGGTCATTTTCCAAAGGACCCTGTGATTCTGAGTCAGTTGGTGAGGGTGGGGACTCAAATAAGCATCTCTAAGTCATTTCCAGGGACTGCTGGTCCAGAAAGCAAGCTACATGCCATGTGGAGAGGCAGAGGATCCTCCTGAAAAGACATTTGCTCAGCCCACAGTTGGGGAATTGGGTTTCAGGAGCAGAAATTAGCAAAATGCACATTCTTCTGATAGTAGCTTCCTAGGCGAGTGATGCCATCTTATATTTCGTTGTGTCTTCTGGCTTCCCAAGCTCATTCGTACAGAGCTACCGTAATGTCTCAGGAGTTGAGCAGGGTAGGTATCAGCACCCTTTTCCCCTCCGAGAGGATGGGGACAAAAGGTTGCTTCTCATCTTCAGAGCTGAGCTGTCAGAGCTCCAACTTAGAATGGGATTGAAGCCGACACCTCGAGCTTCCTGAGTCTCACAGGGCAGATGGCAATGACAGCATTGGAAAAGTTTATCATAAATTGAGACTCCAGAGTGAAAATAGAAGCTTGCCTGACACAGCTGCAGACTTGTTTATAAGATGTTTCATCATAGCCTATCCTATTCACATACGCATATTAATCAGTTGTTTTTGATTCACTGATAAAATAGATTAAAGACAAAGGAGCCTCCTGGACTTGGTTACATGTTGCAGATATAGTTGTAAAGTGATCAGTATGTTTGTTTGTTTGTTTGTTTGTTTTTACTCTGGGGGACTCATGTAAGAGGAGATGTTACTACGAAGGCAGGTATTGGAGATCAGTCCAGATAGAGACGGGAATGGAAGATGAAAGATAAGAAAGATAAGTTCCCTTTCACGTGGCTATACTCTGTGAAAGCAGGCTACAACACATAGACAGAACACAGACTTAGAAGGGTGATCATAGTTAGGGGCAGAGATAGACATTTAAGCACATTGGTAAAGAGCCCGAGTTCTGGGCTGATGTCATGGCTCGGTGGATAAAAGCTTGCTGCCAAATCTAATGAGCTGAGTTCAATACCCAGGACCCACATAGGAGAGAACAATCTTCAAATCACACACAAGACTACACACACACACACACACACACACACACACACACACACACACGCTCAAAATAAAAATATAATAAAACCCCTGGGTTCTGAAGTCAGAGTCCTCGAGTATAAAGTCTGTCTCTGATACTTCTCTACTTCTCTGCTGTATGCCACAGCATGTTACTCTCTGGAGCCCCACCTTTAATATAAGTATGAGAGTCAAGAGCGTGTGGGACCAGAGTCCTTCTGTAGAGAGCTAAGTGTTGTATTTTAGAAAAAAAGGTCAGGCTATGTTTTATAGAGCCAGATATGGTGAGGTGGGAGGGGTGCCTTGGCAGGCCCATGCTGAGGCATCCCTTCTTCCTGAGGTACTAGGGCATGTGAAGGGGAATTGAGAAGGGAAGAGAGAGAGAGAGAGAGAGAGAGAGAGAGAGAGAGAGAGAGAGAGACTCAGAGAGACAGAGAGAGACAGAGAGACAGAGAGACAGAGACAGAGAGACAGAGAGGCTCAAACACAAACAGCCCCTTTTATAGCAAGCACAAGCCAGACTTACCTGGCTGTTGCCAGCTAACTGTTGGGCAAAGCCTAGAAGGAATGCTAACACTGAGGATAGTCCTCAAGACTATATCCATCCTTCTGCACGGTTGGTAGCATTAACTGAAATAGCAAATCACTTAGATCCTTGATTCACAGAGTAGCTGAGGCAGGAAAGGAGACCAGCTTTGGGGAGGGGCTGATTCTCAGTGTAGAGAGAAAGTGTTCTGGGATTGTGCTTGGGTGAGAATTCTAGGTAAGAAGTCACGAATTCTGGTCAAACGCTCTGTTGTCAAGCCACACAGCATGGTTTCCTCCTTGGGTATAGCAGCCCCACTCATCCAGGACTTGGGCAAATTTGCCTTATCAATTGGAATCTGCACCTTATCTTGTTCCGTGGAAACATGAGATGGAAATTTGGCTTTCTTTGCTTTCTGCAGAATCCATTTCCATCACCTTAGATGTTCTGAAAATGTTCCCGATGATGCTTTTAATTAAAGATCCATGAGTGCACACTCAAAGTTTAAAGCAAACAAACAAACAAACCCCTGATTTGGACCCTACGGTGCAGCTCAATTTTGTTCCATGGTTCACAATAAGGCAAGCATCATCAAAGCGCTGGGAGCTCCCGAGGTCACTTACTGGGGTTTGTTCTCATTTAGATATAAGGAACTCCTGTTTCAAAGAGGCTGGGATGGGCTAGGAATGGAAGTGGAAAACCTTTCCCTTCAAATAAGGCAGAGGAGACTGAGAGTGTGCAGAAAGCCCAGGGAGTCAGCCATGAGCACGGGAGCTCTGACGTGTCCCCCCAGCATTGCAGAAATCAGAAAGAATTTGTTGGCAGGTCAGCACTCGAAGAGGATGTGATCATAATCCTCTCCTGCAGCAGATGAAGATAGGCTGCTGCCTGGAACCTTAAGTCGCCTGCCCAAGGGCACGCAGCTGGCTGGAGTCTCCAGCAGGAGACTGGGGTCTTTCTCCCTTAACCACAAGTAGAAAGGATGCTAATCCATCTTGCAAACCCAAGGGTACCCACATCAAAGCAAATCCTCTCTGACCTCAGGGGTTATCTTTCATAAACATCTACTAATTGGTTTTGCCAACCTGAGACCTTTATGGTCTTTCCATCTAATTTCCCTTGTTCGATGCTTTTCTTCCTCTATAAAAATAGCCATCTTCCCTTCCTGCCACACGGATACAGTCTCATGACACCTCCTTTCAGGTCCTCCCTCTTCTGAGGACATAAAGCTGTCAACTCGGCCACTGACAAGAGCCAGGCAGACAGCTCTTTTGTCTCCTCTTAGTAGGAATCCTAGATGTCCCACAGGGTGGCTGCAGAAGTGAGAAGCTGGACAAGTGGGCGAGGTGCTGAATTTGCTGTTCTTACAGGGCGTGAGCCATATCAGAGTGGATTCCCAACTCACTCCCACCGCCTCTTACTATGTGCAGTTTCAAGCTCCAAAGACAATTGATGACAAGTTCTTAGCCTCCTCTTGTGATTTTTCAGAACAAACAGGAAACCATTTTTTTCCATTCAGAAGTGACTTTATGTTGATATAAAATTGCTCAGTTCCCAGAAATTAATACTGGGGTATTAATTTGAATGTCTGGTGCTATTGTGAATACTCCCAAAGCCAGTAGCAAGCCAACATAAGCATATGCCAGACTCATGGAGAACTTATTAAGACTCAGATTTCCTGAGGACAATTCCCAAATTTCTGGGGTGAAGTCTAAGAATATAATTTCTTTTGAAAAAGATCCATTTATGTATGAGTGCTCTATCTGCAGATATACCTGCTTGCCAGAAGAGGGCATCAGATCCCATTATAGATGGTTGTGAGCTACCTTGTGGTTGTTGGGAATTGAACTCAGGACCAGAGAAGCATCCAGTGCCCTTAACCGATGAGCCATCTCTCCGCCCCAGAATATAACTTCTTAACAAGTTTCCAGGTGAGGTTGCTATAGGCTAGGAGCCCCACTTTGAGAATCACTGCCCTCAGTACCAACGGCCTTCAATAGCATCAACTCTTGCATTTAGCCCCTTCTGGCAGTGAGCTTGTGATAGGGGTAATTCACCCACATGCAGGAGGCACAGCACCCAGGATGCACAGCACAGCTGCAGGTCATTCTGAATGGGACATGCCTTTCTGTATTTAAATGAAGGCCGGCCGAGGGAATGAGTAAACTCTAGGGACCATTATTCAGCCAAGCCTCGGCCCAAGGATTGGCAGTGAGAGCCACCAGGATCAGAATCATGGATCATAGAAGGGCTCTAAACTGTGAAGACTCCATGGAGAAAGCCATGTCTTGTTGCAGACCATTAAGTTTCTATGCAAAGGATTGACCTCCTAGGGAGGAGAAAGCTGGCTCTGAACTTGCCAGGGAGTCCACACTACTTAACTGTGCAGCACTCGAGACCTGAAGCCAGTACTGCTTAAAATGCTGGGTAATGTATTACAGTGGAAAGTCTGTGGGCTCTAGGAGCCAAAGACCACAGGTTGTGCATGGTGTCCACCACTTTTCAACCACATGACTTGAAGGAGAGACGTTACATCCTCAGCCTTGTAATGTACAACATGAGAACTCATCATCAGTTAATAGAGAGGATGGCAATCATGTACATACAAAGTTCACACTGGAGGTGTTGGCCTGATATAACTCTCTATGGACCAATCATGAAGGTTAAGATTACGAACAGGAATTCAAGTGACCATCAGTATGTAGCATCCCATCTCAGGGTTTCTGCTGTTTGGTCCTTTGAGACTCTGCTAAGCCAGGGGTTTTATTAGGCAAGGTTATCCAGGGAAATATACCCAGTAGTGGGATTATTGGACTGGCTCAGACAGGCACAGAGGCTAACAGTTCCACAATGACAGTCTGCAGTCTGGAAGTATAGCTCAAGCCCAAGAAGCAAGGTGGGGCTCTAGGAGGGAAAATGTAAAGAAAAAAAAAAAAAAAAGCTGCAATGTGCTGCTGAAGGGAGACAGCAGCAGAAATTTTATCCTTCCTGGAAGTGAGAAATGTGGAGCAAAGGATCAAGAAAGAGAGACTGGAGTGGTGGTTCTCTTTGTTCCACCATCTATGCTTGCAACCGAGTAGTGGTGCAGTCAAGTCAGGACTTCCCTGAGAACATGCTCAGAGTAACACCAGGTTTCCGGGCATCATTCAATCCAGATGCATTGATATCCCAAATTAGCCACTGTAGAAACTACATCACATAACATGTAACTGGAAAATGGCCTGTGAGAAAAGATCACATACCACAGTCCTGAAACAACCTCAGAACCTCTTCATAGTCTAAAAGCACATGTTTTAAGGAAGGCAAGCATATACATGTACCTCAAAAACCTAAACAGAACCCCCAAATGTACCACTATTCACTCCTACAACCTCTCCCCTAGTCCTCTTCAGCAAGCCAGTATATCTTAATGGCCATCTACTACTTTCTGACAAGTGAACCAGGTCCACACATTTGTCAACAAAGCTGTCAATCATTACAAGCTGCTCAGCATTTGCAAACTCCTTCTTTACTTTGAAGCTGCTCTGGCCATTAAGTGGCCATTTGCAATTTGTGTTTTGTGAGGTTATAAAAGCAGAATAGGAAAATCCAATCCTCCTCCTCCAGAGTGTTCTTTAGGACATCTTACACACAGTACTCTGACTTTGCCTTCTCAAACTTCATAATCCTGAAGTAGGTACAGTATTGGTCACTGTGGTGGTTTGACAGAAATGTCCCCCATAGTCTTGGGTATTTACTTGGTCCCCAGTTGGTGGCACCGTTTGGGGAGGATTGGGAGGCACAGCCTTGCTGGAGGAAGTTTGTAAATAGAGTTTCAAAATCCACACCATTCTGACAGGTGAAGGTGTCACATGATCTTTAGTCCCAGCACTCAAGAGGCAGAGACTGGAAGATCTGTGAGGCCAGCCTGGTCTACAAAGCAAGTTTCAGGACAGTTAGGGCTGCACAGAGAAGCCCTGTCTTGAAACAGAAAAACCCAAACCAACCAACCAACCAACCAACCAACCAACCAACCAACCCGACCAACTGACCAAACAACCAAACAAAACAAAGGCATACCATTTTTAGTTTGTTTTCTCTGCTTTGTACTTGTTTAATATGGGAACACTCAGCTAGCTGCTCTAGCCATGATGCCTGCTGCCTCTGGTCCATACTCATGGATTCTAACTGTCTGGAACTATAAGGCCAAATAGACTCATAAGTTTCCTTGATCATAGTGATTTACCATAACAATGGAAAAGTAACTTATACAGAAACACAGCAGAAAATATATGAGAGGCCCCAGAACTGTAAGAGACAACAGACAGTGACCCATAGCTTAGCACATTGGCTGGAATCCCTGAGGTTTACAGAATTCCTTAAATTCCATATGCCACCATAAGGATATGAAAATGGCAAATGATTAAAAAAAAACACTCTCTTTATAAGAGTAGTAAGCTTCCTTGCAGTATAGCTTTCCCATTTCAACTGAGGTAAGAAATTAAAGGAGGAGGGAGGAGGAGGAAGAGGAAGAGGAGGAGGAGGAGGAGGAGGAGGAGGAGGAGGAGGAGGAGGAGGAGGAGGAGGAGAAGGAGAAGGAGAAGGAGAAGGAGAAGGAGAAGGAGAAGGAGAAGGAGAAGGAGAAGGAGAAGGAGAAGGAGAAGGAGAAGGAGAAGGAGAAGAAGAAGAAGAAGAAGAAGAAGAAGAAGAAGAAGAAGAAGAAGAAGAAGAAGAAGAAGAAGAAGAAGAAGAAGAAGAAAAGGAAGAAGAGGAAGAAGAAGAGGAGGAGGAGGAGGAAGATAAGGAGTAGGAGAAGGAGAAAGAGGAGGAGAAGAAGAAGAAGAAGAAGAAGAAGAAGAAGAAGAAGAAGAAGAAGAAGAAGAAGAAGAAGAAGAAGAAGAAGAAGAAGAAGAAGAAGAGCTTCATCAAAAGGTAGAGGGAAAGTGTCCTAGAGTTTCATCTCCTAGGACAATGAAGAAATATGCCTTGGTTTTCTGTTGGTATGTACCAAATTATCCAGCAACTCATCAGATTGAGAAACCAGTAAACATTTATTATATAATGAAACAACCCTCAAACAGTTTAGATGTGCTATTTTAACTTATATACAAAGCTATATTCAAAATAAGGACCAGACCATGGTCACATGAAGAATTCTTTCCTGATGGCCACAGCACGTGGCTGTAAGCAGATCTTACTTCCTCGATTGTGGTTGGCAGAAGGACTCAATTCCTTGCCAGACAGACCTCCCCACAGGGATGTTTGTTTTTCCCCATGAGTTCTGGATTCCCTCAGAACAATGACTCCAAGATGTCAGAACAAAAGAATGCAAAATCTTTTGCCTCTGAAATTATATTCTGTCTTTTCTGCTGTATCCTAATGGTTCCATTGGTCAACTTCATGCAACTATCTAGCCTGAAACATCTGCACCAGGACATATCAGGAGACTATGACTAAGGGCCACTTTTAGGGTAGGCTGTCAGTATACGGAACTATTCCTGAGAAAACTAAATTCAAGTTCTATGTTGTCAACCCCTACTAACACGTCCATAAAGGATGGTTCACAGGGAGCCAGATCCCTGAATGTTTATTTAGGAATTAAAATTCCTCCAGCCAGGAAGGCATGCTTGATATTGTGAATGTAATGCCTTCCCACAAGAGGAAGAGAAATCACCAAATATACTCAAAGAAACAATGGATGAGAGTTTCTATACTGTCAGTCAAAGTACAGAGAAAATATGAGCCCGTTGCATTGAAGATGTTGCAAACTATCTTTAGGCAGTTGACTGGGTTGGCATCCTGATGATAGGAATGGAGACAAACAACCATGGATTTATCACACACACACAAAAAAGGGCCAAGAGAGCATTATTTTGAGACAACAATAACCAAAAAACAACCCCCCCTCCCAGAACTCTAAGTCTACAGAAATGACATTAAAAATGAATGTGGAAAAAGAATATTTTCTAGACACTCCAAATTCATAGTATATGGCCATTCTTCAAAAAATGAACAAAGTTAGAGCATTAAAAATGAAGATGCTGCAATTGGAAAGTCTTTTTCAAAACACATGCCAAATTTAACTGCCTGTGTGGCTGTGGTGTATGGATGTGTAGATCTGAGGACTTCTGTGTCAGGTGCGTATGCACGTTTGCATCTGGGTGCACATCTGTGTAGAGGCCCAAGTCATCATAGAATGTCTTTCTCAGTTATTCACCAGCTTATTTTTTTCTTTTTTGAGGTAGAGTGTCTTGTTGAATCTGGAGCTCATCCATATGGCTAGGTTGCCTGGCTCATGATGTCTGTCTCTGCCTACCACCCCACCAAGTACTTGGGTTGATCATGGATGTGTACCAGACCTTGCTCAAGCTTTCAATGTCGGTGCCAAAGATGCAAACTCATATTCTCCTTCTTTTATGGAAGGAATCACCTCCCTACCTCCTAATCGCCAATTTGATATTAAGAGATGAATCTTTACAGAAGTGGTTAAGTCACGAGAGTTCTTCCAGTAGGAATGGATTAATGCCATTTCCTCTGAAATAAACTCCTGATCAAGAGACAATCTCATTCCATACATTGATTGAAGTGGGCTCCCAAGTCCTCCCTCACTCCCTGAGTGCTCATTACCCCACCCCCAATGCATCATGGAAACCTCCACATGATGCTCATGTTTTTGGATATCTAAGCTTCTAGAGGCCTGCAGAGCAGATAAACCCTCGTGTTCATAGTTTACTCAGTATGAGGTACTCTGTTAACACAACAGAAAACAAGTTAAGACTGTAGCTCATTATGAGTTGTTTATCCTAATATTTAATAAATTTAAAAGAAATTATGCAAAATAAAAATGATAACATGTATTTTAAAACTATAGTTCAGTAAAATGTAAGTAAACAAAAAATAGTCTTTAATATACCCAGAATCTCAAACATATAAATAAATAACAGGAGACAAGGCATTTCAAGAGAATTTTAATGAGAGCCTATATTTAAATCTGAATGTACATAGACTTAAGGAATACAGCTAAAATGTACAAGTAAATTAACTATTGAAAGCTATGATTACAGGGTATAACTTCAGTCCCCAATAAGATAAAACAAACTAAACCACAAAAGGCAAGAAAATAACACAGCAGGCATAGTACATGTGACTGAAAAAAAAATTAAAAACAAAACAGAAATAGTCAGGGCTGAGGGTGTACCTCAAGGACAGATAGCCTGTTGAACATGTTTGGGGCCCAGGACTCAACCAACAGGAGTGGAAAAGGAAAGAAAGAAAAGTACAAAAAATGGGGTGGAGTGGGTTAGGGTGGGAGAGATGAATGAAGGAAAGGGAAAGAAGCAAAAAAAGTAAGCATGGTTCTGGAAAATCTGCTTTTAGCAGGTTTACAGTAGTTAAAGTCAGGAAGATTGATGCTTCTGACTCTGTTTCTTTGGCCCAGAATTGCCTAAACCCTTAGAAACCACATTTTAAAAGCTTTTATTAAGTTTGTCCATGAATATTTGTTAAAATTTCCTTTGCAACTACTTTGTTATTGGCACAGAGAAACACACCAAATTTGGATATATTGACTTTGCATTCTATAACTTTTTAAATTTTTTCAATTATTTCTATTTTCATCCTACCAGCTCTCATGTCTGTGTCCATGTGTGAAGTCCTCTGCATTTTTTTTAAATGTATAAAGCCAGATCATCTGCAAACAGATACTTTAAAAAATCCTTTCCTCCACACAAGGGTGCTAAGTATCTCAAATGGTGAAATGATAGTTTTGTCATGTGAACGGGGGCTAGTGTAGTTGAAAAACATGTTCGGCATTTTAATGTCAGACCTAAGAAACAGAAACTTACATAGAAACCCTAACTTGCAAGGATTTAACACATACACACAAAAACAAGGACTTATTCTTGACTATCTTAATTGCAAACAGAACCCTTAAACTGCAAGCTAGATTTTTTTTTTTTTTTTTCTGTTTTGGTCTCACAGGTATCTCCATATTCCTCATCAGAAAACGAGTTAAATCTATTATGCCACAGTTGTATTTGGCAAGAGAAAAAGGAGATTGACATTTATAAAGTCATTCCCCAAGTATGTAAGAAAAGCCATTGAGGATGTGCTGTGTGTGTGTTTCTTCTGAACTAAAACATTTGCTCCCAGAGGGAAAAAGGAAGACGTCAAGGCTCAGGAAACTGTCAAGACTTCAACAAGCTCAGAATGTTACATGGTTTACCAGACCTCATCTCCCCAAGATGATATGAGTAACAAATACTCGCCAGAAGAGGAGACTCTTCAGAGGATCTGCCTGAAAGATGGGCTGGGAGCCCCAGGGATTCAACTTTATGTGCCATCCCCCACAGTACTGTGGTCCTTTTAGGAAAAGTGGTCTTCTTCAAGTCCCCCATGACCTATACATGCTTCTGGAAGGGATTTGGACATGTGGTTCACCAAACTAGACTTGGGTAAGAGTGATCATTTGCTTTATCATCACTGCCTTATCTGGAGTGAATACACATTGGTTCATGTCTGTCTAATACAGTGGCAGAATGAAATTGGTACCCAAGTGAGTGCCAAACATAGCAAAAGATAAGATCGGAGAGGCATCAGTGATGGATGATAAGACATGCTACTTACTTTGTGTGATGTGAGAATGGAGCATCTATGAGAGCAATCTAGACATGGCTGCCTTCACTCATGTGGCATAATGACACTGTATCTTCTTCTCGATGTAGTGGCAGTGGCATGCTTCTTCCTTCTATGAGTGGTGAGACATGAAGTCCAGGATGAGCCATCTTAGAAAGAAATGTCCTTTGGGTGAATTCAAGGGTGGCTTTGGTCTAGCTTGCTTCCTGTGGTTGTAATAAAACACCAGAGCGGAAATGGCTCATTTCAGCTTACAAATCTCAGGTCATTCTGAGTTCAAGGCTGGCCTGGTCTACAGAGTGAGTTCCAGAACAGCCAAGGCTACACAGAGAAACCCTGCCTCGAAAAACAAACAAACAAACAAACAAACAAACCCCCAAAAACAAAAACAACAAATAAACAAACAAAAACAAAAAACAAACAAACAAACAAAACAAACAAACAAATCTAAGATCACAGCACAACCTTGAAAGAATTCAGGCCAAGAGCTCAAGAAACTTAGAGGCAGGAACTGAAGCAAGGTCATGAAGGAACACTTATTGGCTTGCTCCCCATGGCTTGCTCAGCTGGCTTTCTTATACAAACTAGAAACACCTGCCTAGGGGGTGGTACCATCCACAGTGGGCTAGGCTCTGTCAAATCAACCATCAATCAAGAAAACACTCCACACACAGGCCTAGATGTCAATACAATGGAAGCATTTTCTCAGTTGAAATTCCCTCTTCTCAGTTTACACTAGCTTGACAAAAACCTAACAAAAACAATTGACCCCTGGTCGCCCTGATATGTAAACACATCACTGTTAATCCAGTAACCTTTCCTGCCTTGTTTATCAACAAGGTCTCACACTTAAAGCAGTTCAAAGTCTCTTAACTAGGGAGTCCCATAAAAACAAACAATAACAAAAACAAGTTAAATACTTATTACTACAAGAGGGAAGAACCAGGGCACAGTCATAGTCAAACCAAGGCAAAACCCAATTCCAGAAGTGTAAAAAAATCTCAGTGTCTGAAGTCTGGAACTCATGATCTTCTGGGCTCCGTAGGGCTGGGGTAGCTCTATGTTTCCAGCTGTTCCTCGTGAAGCAAACACAGCTACCCTGCAGGCTTGAGCTGGCTCTACTCCATACCTGCCACTGTTATTGGTAGCCATCCCACCATCCTGGCATCTTCAATATTCTGGTGTCTCCACTGAGACTGAAGCTGTGTTTTTGCCAACAGCCTCTCCTCAGGGTCTCTAACCCTGCCTTGTAGTGCCAAGTCTTAGCTTCTCTCCATGACTCCTTCAATCTTGCCGTTCCATGATGCAAAAAAAAAAACCCCAGTAATTCGTGGGAGATTCTTACACATTACCAAGTTTGGCTGCAAGCTTGAAGAGCATTCTTGGCCTGCTCTGGACCACAGCTTCTCTGACCCTGAAGAAATACTTCCCAGCACATTTTGCCTCAATGGTCTTGGTTTCTGATTCATCACAGCTGATTCTTCAGCCCCAGCTGAGTAGAAACCACAGATCCTTCATTCAGATATATCATATGAATGGCCTTGACAGAGTTTTTCTTTCCTCTGAAACTTTATAAACCAGGCTTCCACTGTCAGCATTTTTTCTCAACGCTCCTATTTTCCAAGCTCCAACACAACTGCCCATTAAGCTTTTTGCATTCAAGAATTCTTTTCCCCAGTCTAAGATTCCCAAAATGTCTATAATCCTCCCCAAAATACAGTCAGGTCTGCCACAGCAACAGCCTACTCTCGGGAACCAGTTTCTATTCTAGTTTGCTTTCCATTGCTGTAATACAACTTTAACCAAAACAAACACGGGGAGGAAAGGATTTATTTCAGCTTGTAACTCCAATGGCACAGGCCAGCATTGGTGGATGTCAGTACAGGTAGGAACCCAGGCAGGAATTAAAGCAGAGACTGTGGAGGAATATTACTTATTGGATTGCTCTACAAGGCTTGCTTCAGCTTGCTTTCTTATATCACCCAGAAGCATCTACCCAGGGATGGTACCACTAAAAACTCCATATCAATCAGTAATCAAGAAAATGCCTCCCAGATTTGCCTCCTGACCAAGAAAGATGGAAGCATTTTCTCAATTGGGGTTCCCTATTCCTACATCACTTTAGCTTAAGTAAAGTTGACAAAGGCCAATCATCATAGCTGCTTTCATCTATGTCATCTGGGGTGACATGTGCCCTTCATGAATGGGCCTGCCAAGTAACAGCAAAGATGTGCCCCGAATGATTGCTAGATTGGATAGATAGAATATCCTGGAATGTCTGAAAGTAGCACACATTGGGACAAGATCATAAATGCCAAATGCATCAAGCACTTTGACTACGGGACCTTAATAAATCAGTGTGAGAATGAATTTGGAGGCTACCTTGCATGCCGTCTCTTTTAATGCTAGAAGGTTCTAATTCAGGCTGCTGGAGAGAATTGTTGCCACTAGTCCTGCTGCGTTGGAGAACCTGCATTCACTACCAAAATGCCAGGCAGAATGGGCTCAGTGGTACCATAGGAACAGGGCTCAAAAGTATAACCCAAAACTTTGCAACAAGATGTTATGTCAGCTCCACAGGAAGTGACCCCTGCTGGGTACTGTAAGCAAAGTCCTGGGGCTGGGGTTGGGAGCCAGGCCATGACCCAGGAGAAAGGCTACTGCTGCTGTGTGGGCCTGACAAACTGTCTTCTGAACGATTGTGTTTATAGCTATAGAAAGTTGCTATTGTCTGCTCAGTTATACAGGCAAACGTTGTTGCTTTTCACTAGCCGTGATAATTGAAGAGACTCCCAATCAGTCAAACCTCTGAGAATAAGCAACTGCTGCTGTGGTGGCTACTGCTAGGGCATATGACACAATATTCAATCATAAATGGAAAAAAATATAAACAGGCAGGGTGTGCTGGTGAAGAATACCTTTAATCCCAGCAAGCTGGAAACTGAAGCATGCAGGTCTCTATGAATCTGAGGCTAGTCTGGAATACATGGTGAGCTCCAGGCCAGTGAGGGCTGCAAAATGAGATTCTGTTTCAAAAATTTAAGAAGAATATAAAGAAATAAGTAGATATCTATAATCATTTGTGTATCTATACAAGGTTCAGGAGACATTACAGAGGAGAGAAGAGAGCAGAGAGAATGTAAAAGTCAGAAGAAGCAGGGAGTGGTGTATTACTTCTTACCTCCAACTTCAATTCTGAGTTGACATAGTCTCTCCTAGATGGAGAGTAGAGGTGTTTAGGCCTTAGGAGCTAAGGATAACTTAAGAGGTTTAGGAAGTTCATGAAACCCAGGAAGTCTCAAGATTCACAAGGCCCCTCCCCAAGTTTATATATACTCTTGACAATTTCTGAGGGGGAAGAGACTTTCCAAGGATCCAGTTTCAAGATGACCCGAGGGTTTTCAGTGACTGCCTCTGAGGGGCTCTGCTCCCTTTATGTAGTAACAAGTTTTGTGTGTGTGTGTGTGTGTGTGTGTGTGTGTGTGTGTGTACGCGCGCGAGCGTGCGTGCATGTGTGTGATTTGTAGAGGTGTGGGTGCATCTATACTATATTGGACAAATGAAGGCAAGAAACAGGACAACTTTTGGGAGTTAGCTCTCTCCAGTTTATTGAGGTGGGGTCTGCCCTATTGTTTCTGTGTATTCTGAGCTAGGCTGGCCTGTGAACTTACCTAGACTTACAGACAATTCTCCTGTATTTACCTTCTACCTTTCCCTAGGAGAACTAAAATTACAGATGTTCAACACCACATCTGGCTTTTTATGTAGGTTTCAAGGATTCAACACTGATGATGGCTGTGCAACAGGAACTTTTATTTATCGAGTCATCTCTCCACCCAATCCTCACCTTCTTAAAGAGAAAATACAGGGCTGGATCGCTGGTTAAGAACAATTCCAGATGATCTGGGTTTGATTCCCAACACTCCCATGGTGGCTCACATCACCTATAACTACAGTTCCAGGGACTTCAGTACCCTTTTCTGGCCTTTGCACACCCTGTACACATGTAGCACACTGACATACATGCAAGCAAAGCACCGGTACACATTAAAGGTAACAAAAAATAAGAGAAAATACAAAGTTCAATTCACCAGATTTATACATGTATAACCTGTTATGCATATATATATATATATATATATATATATATATATATATATAACATAACGGTTTAAATACTGTAATACATATACATACACACACACATATATCTCCTAAATTATATGTGAAAATGTACACAAGAATATATTAAAGAAAATGCGCACTAAAGTTCCACAGATGCTAGCTACCTCTCTCTACTGAAGTTTTTGCCTTCTTTTTTTATTTTCTGAATTTTCAGTGATGTGAATTACTGTGTTTTGAATGAAAAGCACAGAATGTTCGGCATGAAAGCAGGACTACTCCTGAGGCGTGGTTGTTGATTTTAAGAATCTTTGGGTTCTTGTAAGCATCCCATAACAATGCAAATGAAAATTCTCCTTTTTGTGAAACCACTTTTCACGTCAGGAAGCATAACAAAGCAATCCTGAGGGAACAGTGACTTCCAGAAGCTCCCAACCTGGGTCAGCAGACAAGAAATCTAGAGAGGAATCTACCCAAAGGAGAGCTTTGGGGTAGCGGGGGTAATGCCAGCATCTCCCTGCACCGGTTGGTTATAATTAAATATATTATTTGGTAAATGTTTAAATGACAGCATAGACTTTCCCTGTCTCAAACCTTCCAGAGCCTCCCTGGAAATGAGCACAAGCAAAGCATGGCAAAGGTTCAGCTGAATGGATGTGTGGTGGTTGAGAGTGGTAGCAATAAACGTTAACCAGATGGAAAAGGCAGGTGAGGGAGAAAGGGAGAGACAGATAGACAGACAGACAGACAGACAGACAGACAGAGAAACATGAATGTATGCACATGCATGCATACATGGAGAAAAAGTAGATAGAGAGAAAGCAAGAGTGAGCGAGTGAGCGAGCAAGAGGGGGAGAGAGAGGGAGGGAAAGATGGAGGGAGAAAGAGCCAGAGCGAGGTAGCAGGAGCAGGGGGTGGTGTGTGTGTGTATGTCTCTGTGTGTGTGTGTGTGTGTGTGTGTGTGTGTGTGTGTGTGTGTGTCTGTGTGTGTGTGGGAGAGAGAGAGAGAGAGAGAGAGAGAGAGAGAGAGAGAGAGAGAGAGAGAGAACACCTTATTGGAGAAAGAATAAGACAGTTTAAATATTGTAAAGTGTCAGTACTTAAGTACTTTTTAGCCCTTTGATCTGCATTCAGCTCCATGCTGTAGATCGCATCATGGTTATGCCCTGCTAGGTGAGTGTTTGAAGGGGCCTGCTCAGGCAGCGTCACTCCAGGTTCAGCAGCCGCTGTAACACTTGTTATCTTCCCAACTTCACTGAAAACCACCAGGCAAACCACAAGAAAAATTCATCCTGGAAAGAACGGAGAGAGGATGAACCAGGGAGACAAAGGGAGGATCTAGAAGGTAATTTCAATGTTATAAAAAGATAAAAACTAAATTGAAATGCTCCAGAGGAAAATGGAAAATAGCAACAGCATTTTGCAGCAAATATATTTTTATGTGATATAGGAAAAAACAGAATGATATAAGAAATACATAGACACTCAATTCCTGGAGTCCACAGATGTCAACCTTTGGCCATGCCTGTTTCACATGTAATCTGAGCCCCATTACTCTTTCCAACCCCCTTTGCCTGACATAGTCACTCCCTCCTTCATGTTACTTATGTATGCAAATATCCACAAGCAGTATGCACTTCAATAGTGCGTATGACTTCAATAGTTATAAAAGTGCCTTCTTGTGTTTATCCCTCCACAAATCAACTTTCTTTTCCTCACATTATGTTTAAGAGATTTAATCAGTTTGCTGCATAAAGATCTAGGTCGTCCATTTCAACAGCTAAAGTGCTCTGCAGCCAAACACAATCTGTCAAATCTTTCTTGAGCCAGGCTGGCTTTTCTTTAGCAAAGAATGCTGGGTGGAGACTCCTTCATGTCCTTCCATTCACACCTCTCCATGAGCACCTGTTCTGCAGTTTCTCAGTGAAATTACCACAGGGTCTAAGGATTAGGTGGCTTTTATCTTCTTAGACATCTCTGAACTGTTCTTCAAAGTCGTCTTCCAAATTTATAAAGCATTTCCATCAGCAAGCTATAACCGTTTCCATTTACCCACAAGCTTGCCAATTTAAGATCACATGGTTTAAAGGTCTGCTATTGTCATGAGAGTACTGTGAAGAAGCAACTCTCCAAGTTGATACACCTCAGTCTCCTGATAAAAGCCAAGCAGTCTGTTATTCTGGTCATCTGCTTATGAATCGTTCCAAGTCTCTCTTCTGTTAAATGTCCATTCATATATTATGAATTGTTTACAATTTTTATTAACCTGTACAATTAAAGTTTTTTTTTTTTTTCTTAGATACTTTCTTGTCAGACACAAGGCCTGAAGCATACTTTCCCTAATCGCTAAACCAGTGGTTCTCAAGCTGTGGCTAATGACCCATTTGGCTGTTGCACAATTCTTTCTCAGTGGTTGCCTAAGACCATCACCAAACATACATATTACCATAAAAATAAAACCATAGAGATTTACGTTATGATTCACAACAGTGAAAAACTACAGTTTTGAAGTAGCAACAAGAATAATTTTATGATTGGGGGCCAGCACAACATGAGGAACTGTATTAAAGGGTCCCAGCATTAGGAAGGTTGAGAACCACTGCTCTAAACAGTTAAATTTACTCATATTGTATTTCTTTTATCATTTATAAGAAGAAATATTTAGATAAAATATTTATTTTCATAGTTTGCCATATCTTCTCAGCTATGTGATCCTAGCCTATCTTAATAAATAATGTCTTCGTGTATTTCTTTCTAAAAGTTTTATGTTTAGATTTTTAGTTTTTGTTCTTTGAATTGAGTTTTGTGTATGTTGTAGAATGTGGGTTGATCTGTCTGATATATTACTCCATCCTATTTCAAAAAATTAATACTAAGAGTATTGTTCAAGCCTTATCAATACTGTTTTATAATAAATCTTCATGAAAGCAAGAGGAAATTCTCTCTTGCTCACCCCTCCCAAACTTAACGCCTACAATGCTTTAGTCTTTCACCAGCTTCCTTGTCTCAGTGTGTTCCTCTGCTAGGGGGCTGACTTGCATTGCATTGAAATTGTGGACTAGTTTAGAGAATAAGTCACTGTACCTCATGACGCATTTTAAAATGTAAATTCATCTTGATCCACTCCATGACTAATACCAAGTGCTGCCATAGATGAACTTTGGCTCCAGACATCAGTTTCACAGAACATCTAGACATCAGTTACACAGGGTTGAAGCCCTCTCTTGGTACAATGTGCACAAGCAAGTGACCAGAAGTCCTCAGTGAGCGCATTTGACCAAGTCCAGGAAATGAAGATGGGGATGGCTGATGTGGAAGAAGGTTGTACTTATTTTAGTCCTTTTTCTTCTTGGACAAGGTTTAGACAAGAAGTTTAAAAAAAAAAAAACATTCTAGGTGTTTCAGTGAAGAAAGTTAATTTACCAAATCTCATGGGGGAAGCTGAGAAATCATACAAGAAATTGTAAGGCACTCCAGGAACTAGCAACAGGAGGAAGCTGCCATCCTACATAGACAGGATGGAAGATACCCTGCCATCCTCTCCTGACACGGTTACTCTTGCATCATTTATGAAATAAGAACTTTGCGCTAGACAAGTACACTTGCAGTATGCCAGTAAGTTACCAAGTTTACTCATGAGCTCTACTTTGGGTTCCTGGACATATCGTTCTGGCTATTCTGGGCTACTGGCAAAACTTATACATGTGTTGAATACGGTTTCACACTCTACTCCAGAAGGCTATGGCTATCCGAAAATGATCTGTAGCTGTGAAGCAATGGAGACAGGAAGAAGAGGGAAGGAAAGGCAAGGCCTAGAGAATTCTACAGGAAGTCAAAGCACACCACGTGATACTCTAAAAGTGAAGTCCTGTCACTATGTTTTCTCAACTCAGGATATACAACATCAAGAGAGAGCCTTAATGCGACCTTGGACTTTGGAGGTTAACATGTACAGGCTCAGCAGCTATAACAAATATACCGTCCAGTGGGGGGTGTAGATAGGATCCTGCTGGAGGGTGAACTCTGTGTTCAAGATGTCCCTTCCTTTACTGTAAGGCAACACTGCCCTGAATATTAAAAAATTTTAAAACTATATTTTTAAGATGCACACTTGTATGCATACATTACAGTCTGATAGCATCACCAACATTCATCTTGCACCATCACCACCATCTACCCCAAGAACGTTTTTATTTTTTCAAGCTAAATTCTATAACTATTAAGACAGTGATCCCCCCCCACCCCATTCTTCATTCCTTAGTCCCAATAACCACCATTCCACATCCCAGCTCTGTGAATCTAAACACATTATGGGCTTGGTGTGTCTAAATCATACGATAGCTGTCACTTTGTAACTGCTTATCTACTTAGCACAATGCCCTTGAAGTTCATTTGTGTTGCATGATATTATATATGTATTGTATGCACACATTTGTGTGTGTATGTATGTATGTATGTATGTATGTATCTGGATTAAATTCCATTTTATAAAAGTGGCAGGTTAGAAGCTGCCTTATAATGAATGAGAAAGTCAAGATTATGAAGATGAGACTCTATGCTAAAAGCAGAAAGAGTGGAAGAGTTTCAGAAAGCACAAAGGAGTGCTAGGACAGATGAAAAATGCAGGGAAACAGAAAGTGCCTCAATAAAAGGAAAGTGCAGGGCTCTCACTGTGGCCCCCTGGTCAGGGGAAGCTGAAAACATTGATACCCACACCTTGGGCCAGCTGTTGAGAGGCATTTTGTCACTCCTTTTTTGAGTACTTTGGTTCATTCTATACTGAGAAGCTATGCTTTAAACTAAGCTAATGTCAACCTTCCACAGACCCAGGGTGGAAGACAGTCACAGAAGAGGAGAATGGTGTGCCAGATGCCTACGAGTCATGACATCTGATGTCAGAAGGCTCACCTTGGACAAAGAAATAAACAGGAGGAGATGGGTGCCCTGGAGCTGAGGGATGACCTCATCACTTCAGAATAACTGTGGGGTCTGGGATCCCTGAGCCTGAGGTCAGTGGGTAGGTGACTCTGAAGCCATCTCTCTGCCCTGAGCTTCTCTTAGTACAGACTGAGAATTGGGGAGGGGGGGTGCACTGCTTGACACCCGCAGTTTCTCCAGAAGGTATTTAATGCCCAAGAGTTGGGAATCACAGAGAGGTTCATGTGTCTAGATGACAGTGTCTCGTGTTTGCTTCTCCAACTTCCAGAACACACAGGACACACACTCTCGGTAGGACATCAGCCATCTACAGTGCATGAAATGGGGAGGCCCTGCAGAGTGTGGGAACCTGCCCAGCTCACAGACTACAACTACATGTGTGAAAAGGAGAGAAGCTGCTGAAGGAAAGCCAGCTCTGAGGACATTGGAACAATGTTCTGTATAGGCTCAATGCTGGCGGAAACTATAGGAACCCTGAGAGTGGTACTGGCCCTCCCCCTGTCCTCTGGTGAACTTGGAATGCACCAGTAATTGAGGACACAGGAAGAAGCCATACTAACGCTTCATCTTTTGACTGTTCTTTGTGTTCCCATATTTTTCTTTTTTACTGTAGTTTTAGTAATTTTGACTTTACTTTTTTTTTTTAAGTTTTTGTTTTAGTCTTTTATTTCCCTTTGTGCAGTTACCAAGTATTATTTGTGTATGTCTTCATTTCTGTGTAATCATTTTTGGATCTCTTGTCCTTTTAAAAATGTAATTGTTTAGCATTTTGTGTGTCTGTATGTATGTGTCTCTGTGTGTCTGTGTGCATATGCGTGTGCATGTATGTGCATCATGGAGCACATAGGGCAGCCACAGAACAGCTTTCAGGAATCTGATCTCTCCTTCCATCCTTGCACTGATGAATTCTGGAATCGAACTCAGGTCACCAGGCTTGCACAGAAAACACTTGCCAGCTGAGCCTGCCCTCAGTCCTGTACCCCATCCTTCCCTTTTCCTCTGTACAACACTCATTTCCACTGTTCTTTTCCTTCCTTTGGCTCCCCCCTCACCTGCCCTCTTCCTTTGTTACATTTGTTGGCTATTTCTTCAGTAAGCATAAACAAATTTATCCTCATAACACACTCCAAGTACATTCGCCACTTTCTGTAGTGTGATCATATACCATGGGCCAAACGACCAACAAGTGTCAGTGAGCTTTGATTTTCAGTACATTTCTGTACCTTGTTTGGCTTGGCACTGTTGCTAGTACTGTCAAGGGGGCTCAACCTTCCTCAGTCAGACATTCTCAGCACTGGAAGATAAAGGAAAAACTCTTTAATTAGTAGGCAGCTGTAGCCTGTAGCTATTGCTTTACGAGGCCTATCGCCGACCAGAAACATTCCAAAGCTTATATAGCTTATATAGGGACAGACACTGCCATAATCTTGTCTGCAAGACTAGTGAACATCCTAGGGTGGTCTTTTTATTTCCTTCCCAAAGGATATTTTCCCCAGACCCAAGCAAGTTTTGCAGAAGCGGAAATGAGTGGGCTTCTAACTAAGACATTTTGAGCTTCAACAAACAGAGCTCACTGTCTAAGTGGATATTGATGGCAGTTGCTTCTCAAGGAATAACAGCAGATGTGACCATTTTCAGGAAGGTGGAAGGGGCAGGCGGGTTCACAGAAACATAGGTTAGCTGTTCAGCTTAACTGTATTGTCTTAGATCTGAAACATATTCTTCCTTAGTTTTCTTATGCCTACAGTACCTGACATTCTCTAAGTGAGCATTTAAATCACACTCAACTAACATGAAAGCTTGTCCTTTTTGGTTGTCTCCTTCAATACAACTGTTCATTTTCTCCTCTCTGAGTGCTACTAAAGATTGAGCCCTCAAGAGTGGTCTGTATCTAGTATAGTATCTAGAACACTGATTCTCAACCTTTCTGATGTTGCAATCCTTTCATGTATTTCTTCATGTTGTGGTGCCCCCACCACTGCTATAAAATTATTTTTGTTTCTACAACTGTAATTTTGCTACTGTTATGAAGCATAATGTAAATATACAATATGCAGGATATTTGATATAGACCCCTGTGCAAAGGTCTTTCGACTGCCAAAGGTCATGACCCACAGGTTGAGAACTGCTAATATGGAAGATCCTCAAAACACAAGCAGGTATCCAGAACTAGGGTGTGCAAGTGTCAGCACAGAAGCACATGCTTCCACAACCACAAAAACCAAGGCAACATGATTTTTCCAAAAGATGTGACTCTCCAACTCAACTACTGGACTCAAAGATACAAAAATGCGCGACATTCCAGATGAGAATTGTGTCAAAATGACACGTTGAGTAGCAAATGAAGCACAGAAATTATTTCATTGCCTGGGGAAGAAAGTCAGCAAATAGATGAAAAAGTCAAAATATGGAGGAATCCAAGGGGAAAATTCAGGAGGAAACTGAGTTTTCTGACAGAAAATCATAGAAACATTGGAAATGAAAAACTCAGTGAAAGAAAACCATGTAGTGCAAACATCAGCAAGGACTAGACCAAACAGACAAAAGAATTCAGGGGAGGAGAACAAGGTTGACATGATACTACATTCAAGAATCAATAAAGAAAATGAAGACTAGACAAGCAAGACTGCAACTTCCAACAACCCTGGGGCACAATCAAGAGAGCAAACCTAAGAATTCATGGTGAAAAAGAAGTTGGGATAAAAATTAATGTTGTAAAAAATATATTCAACAAAATCATAGCAGAAAGATCTCCAAATCTAAAGAAATAAATAGACATTCAAGTACAAGAAGAATTTAAAAGATAGACATCCAGAGAAGAATTTCTGTGCCACAAAATATACTGAAGATAAAAACAACAACACAATAAAAACTGTAAAGAAACCATATTAGAAGCTGTAAGAAAAAACGAATAACTTGTTTACAGTGGGAAACATCAGAATAGCAGCAGATCCATCAGCAGAAGACTCAAAACCCAGGAAAAGAGAAGTTAGATGTTTTGTTTTTAAGACAAGGTTTCAATGTATAGCAGTGGCTGGCCCGAAATGCTAAGTAGACCAGGATGGCCTTGAACTCATAGAAATCTACCTGCCTTTGCTTCCTGAATTCTGGGATTAAAGAGGTGTGCCACCATGCCTGGCTAGAATGTTAGATTTTAATCCATCGAAACAAATAGCTGCCAACTGAAATTGCTATATCCAGAAAAAAAAATGCCTTTGAAAATTGTCCCCACAAAGTGAGGAGATTTCAAGGCAAACACAAACTAAAAATATCCATGTCCACTAAGCCTGCACAGATGGGGATACTTAAGGAATCTTAAACACTGAGGAGGAAAAGATGCAATCAGCAGATGGATGAGCAAAGGAAATAAGAAGGAGTCTGTATCCCATGCAGTAAACCAACTCTTTCCTGAAAAGGAAAGAATAAACAATAATCTAATTAGCCTGAAAAGACAACAACAAAGTTACAGAAATTAGCAAATCTCTTTCAGTGCTAACAGTAAATGTAAAAGCTTCCAATTCCCCAATTAAAAGTCACAGTCTAGCTAGTCGTATTTACAAACACGGCTCACTGCCTGCTTTTATTAAGAAACACAACTCACTGGCAAAGGTACTCATAGACTGAGACTCCAAGAATGGAAGTGAGTTCACTGAGGAGACGAAAGGCAAGAAATACGGCAGTGTAGCTTTTTTCATAACTGATAAAAAAAAAAGCATCACTCAAAAAATACAACAAGGGTGACCACATCCTAATCATAAACACATTACATTGAATGTTAGGATTCTCTGCTTTACAAAACAATATTTAAGGTCATTCATATTAAAAATATGGGTAGATTGCAACATCATGGTGTTAGGTGATACAAGCCAACCACAGAAAGACAATTATGCTTACTGTCATAAGCAGAATCTAGGTTTAAATATATGCATATGACACAAAACTTAAAAGCGTTTTAAGATTGAGGAAGGAATATAGAGAGGAGGGGGAACATATTATATATTTATACACATGTGAGCATATACACATATGTCTTGAAAGCTGTAGTGAACAATTTGGGAATGAAGAAGAATGTGGGAGGTTAATGGGAGGGTGAGTTTTGGAAGTCAGCATGAACATTACCATATCTATCATAATAAACAACATTATTTTATACATTACCCCAAAACTGAATTAAAAACTTCTATTTACAAAGCATCCCATTGTATGTACTGGGCTGGTTAGTTTTAAATGCACACAAGCTAGAATCACTTGGGGACGGAGTCTCATTTGAAGAATTATCTAGAATAGGCTGGCCTGTGGGCATGTTTGTGGGGGTTTGTCTTCATTGTCAGTTAGGGTGGGGAAATCCATCCTGAATAGGGAGCCCTTTTTTCATGGTCTGGACCCTGAACTGTGTGAGTGTGAAGAAAGATAGCTGAGCAGAAATAGCAAGCGAGCCACCCAGCCAGCCAGCCAGGCAGCAAGCAAGCAGGAAAGCAAGCATGCATGCATACATGCTTATTCCTCTCTCTGCTCTGGACTGTGGGTGTATCATGACTACCTGCTTGGCTGCCTGTCTTGAATTCCCCTCGGTGATGGACTGGTACCTGGACTGTAAGCTAAAATGAACCCTTTCTTCCTCGATGCTGTTTTTTGTTGGAGTGTTTTGTCTCGGCTTCAGGGGAGAATCTAGCACATGTACCTACCACGTGCGTCCTTCTGTTCATGCACAGCTCTCGTGTTTTGGTTGCGTAAAGAATGCTGCTGTCAAAGTATTTGCAAACCTACTTGAATTTCTGCCTTAGATATTTTAGGCACATCTCACTAGGAGCAGAATGACTGGGTTATGGAAGTTCTGTTTTGAATTTTCAAAGAAATTATCATATTGCTTTTTAAAACTATAATCCATACATTGGAACCTTCTGCTCTTTGGTTAGATAGTTTCTTTTGGTTTTGAGAAAGGATCTCCTTGTGCAGCCTGGGCTGACCTCAGGCCGACAATCCTCATGTCTCTGCCTCTGGAGTACAATCTTCTAAAAGCAAAATGAGCTTAATTTAGTTGTAAAACCTTAACTGTGAATGAGAACGAGGAGACCTTTGGTTTCAGCTTACTGGAAGCTGTTCTGTAGACAAGTAGCCTCAACAGCGAGAGGCAAACAAACACATGACTCCATCTCCAAACAACACAAATCTAATTAGGTCTCCACTAATCTGCAAGAGATGACCTCACGTCACCTCAAGGAAGATGATACCTCTGAACCCAGAGGAATGCTCCCTCTAAGGGAAGGACTCGGCTTAAACTTGGCCAAGGTGGTACCTTCCAATATGCTTACATAATGCACAGAAAAAGCAAACAAAACAAAACAAACCTTCCTGCAGCCTCTGTCACCCCAGCCATCTCCGGGCTCCTGAAGCCCTGGTTTTGTGGAAACAGAAAGTGGCCTTCCCTGTTTGTCACCTGTGGGAGATATTTAAACAGAGTTGAGGTAGACAAGGAACCCAAAGTATGTCTATCTTCTCCTGGAAATGAGAGAGAAGGAGGTGATCGAATATAAATTAGCACAGAATTCGCCAGTAACTACCATCATAATTAGATACAGTTGAGGGCTGGCAATGTAGCTCAGCATGTGTAAGGCCCTCGATGTGTCCACAGTACCCCTAAAAACGCAAGGGCGAAAAGATGGCTAAACAAATGTGAAGGCTGGGTTCTCATACATCGAATAAAAAATAATTACATCCCTCTCTTTCCTTTAGCCTCTCCAGAGTCACTTTCTTCTCCGCCTTCCATGTCCTCCATTCTCAAACTGATAACCTCTTTTCCAATTATTATTGTTTTACACACACACACACACACACACACACACACACTAGACTTGTGGAGGGAACTGTAAGAATGGAAGTGTAAGTGCTTGGGTTTCAGTATAACTAATGATGAGTGGCCACATGAAGCAAGGAATGATGGGTGAAAAGACAAGCATTCCACAGACTGCAAAACCCCGCTCTGCCCAGACAACACAGGCAAGAGATGAATGAAGCTGCTGTGGAAGATAAATGATGAACATGAGGGTGCTAGTCAGAATCCAGAGGAGACTAAGCATAGAGGGAGTCTGCAGACATTTTTCTGAATAATCGTGAATTGGCCTTGACACTGTTGAAAAGTACACCAATATGTCATTTGGGGACCTTATGTAAGACTGAACCTTCCCAGAGTCTAGAACTGAGATTCTTACCTCAGCACTATTGACATTTTAAGGCTCATAGTTTTCTGATTTGGGAAAATGCTCTCATACATAGGTGTTTAGCAACATTCCCAGAGTTGACCCAAATGATGCTTGTACCATACCTTCTCCTCAAGTTGTGACAGCCAAAGACATCCCCTACAGGACAGAGGCCTGCTTGAGGGTGCTGAAGAAAGATAAATGTGTCACCCAAAAAAAAGAAAACGTGAGGGCATTTACATACTTACAGCCTTATGAACCAGATGGATGTGAAGCAAGCCCGTTTTACACAATCTTGGAATAACTGTCTAAGAGTTTACTACCCAGTCAACTCAGCTGCTGCAAATAGTCTTTAATGTTTAATTTGAAAATACGAGTACTGCAGAAGTTAGGGAGGCAATTAAAATTATTTTAAAAGGACAAGAAATGTGAAAATGTTCTGCCTCTTCAAACAAAAGTGAGTCAAAAGGCATGTTAATTTTGGTCAACTTGACACAAACTTCAGTTGAGGAACTGGCCCGAGATCATGTCTGTGGGACATTTTAGTCATTAATGACTGATGGGGAGGGCACTGTGAGTGGTGCCACTCAGTCAGGGGGGCCTGAGTCCAATGAGGAAGCAGCGGGGATAAGCTAGGAAACAGCACTCCTCCACAGTAACGGTTTCAGTTCCTGCCTCCAGGTTCCTGTCTTGAGCCCCTGTCCTGGCTTCCCTCAGTGATGGTCTGCAACCTGTAAGGCAAACAAACCCTTCCCGGACTCACAGCTGCAGAAATCAGACTAGGAGCATTGTCACAGGACCCGTGATGAGTTGTATAAAATGAAGGCTTCTCTGCAGCATGCCTGGAACTTGGTTTACTCTGAGGTTGTTTGGTTGAGTGTATCAAAATCCCTTTAAATACCCATTTTATTGATCCGCACACCCAAGAGGTGCCATCAGAAGTAAAAGGAGTCATTTGAAATGTTTAATTACTGTTATAGGTGATACAGAAAAGCTGAATTGAACATAAGGTTGCTGCAAAATAGGACTGGTCAGTACACCCGTAGAGCACTTGTGATGTCGTTTTGAATTAGAATTCACATTGGCATGGATAAAACTCTAATTGTGCTTTAAAAGAAAGTAAGTGCCCACCCACATACAGAGAAAAAAGTGAGCACTGAAGAGCATTTGCTCCCAAAAGACAACCAGATGTTAGGATTAGCATGTCTGGCATTTCTTCACCTCTTGTGATTATCTTTGTCCAGCATTTTTATATTCTGCCTTCTGTAACATTACTTATTTATGTAGTTTAATATAAAATTCCA
Organism: Arvicanthis niloticus; assembly: GCF_011762505.2. Lineage (NCBI taxonomy): Eukaryota > Metazoa > Chordata > Mammalia > Rodentia > Muridae > Arvicanthis > Arvicanthis niloticus. Next base: position 58,106,807 of record NC_047663.1, on the reverse strand, counting down.
TTTTGAAATAATACGAATAGGAGGGAGATACTTCTGAAACAGTCACACTGAAATTTGGGGTCAATAATAAAACCCCTTAGTGCCCTTCTCAGTGAGCCTTTAAGGTAGCCTTCTGACCATGACCCCTCTTCCTGCTTCTCCTTGCTTCAGGTAACACCAGGAACACACCCATGCCAGGTTACCACAATAATCTTGGTGACTCTGGGCAGTGACGAGGTCACTAAGGTGTGCTGAGGAATACTGCTAACAGTTACCCTCATGTCTCATATGGATGAAGGGCAGCAATCTCGGCCCACGGCTGCAGAGTCCACTACCACAGAGCCCACCACATACAAAGGGCCCCTTGGAAAAAAATCCGAGTTACATGAAGAAATCTCAAGTGCGGGATATGATTTACAAAAATTAAATTGGCCAGGAATGTGGCAATAAAGTTGTCTAATGTGTTCCAGAGTACTGTGTGAGATGATTTAAGGTGGCCAAGAGCGAAAGTGATTTAAAATTGCCTGCTGAGCAGTGACCATTTTCAGAGCCTTTGAGTCTTGGGTTGGGTGTGCAGCCTCCAGTTCAAAGGCCTATTGCAGGGTCTGACAGGAGGAAGTTAGAGGCCAGCTGGACCTGTGCCAGAGGATATAACAAAGAATGCAAACCACACACCCAGCCTGGGGCTCACGCTCACATACTAAACAATGGTTCTTTCTCCCCTTGTTTGAAATGCAACCAAGTTTGCTTCCAGCTCCTACCATTGTAGATAATAAAACCAAGTCTGTAGCCTCTGCTCTGTCTCTGGGGCCCTCTGCTCTTGTGTTGTCTTCTTCACAGGGTTCAGGGCTCCCAACAGATCCCCATAATGTCTGCAAAGCAAGCATCATGCCTAGGATGTTCTGCTCTTGGGAAAATGGATGAAAGCTGGCAAGGTGGCTCAGTGGGTAAACACACTTGTATCCAAGTCTGACAGCTTCTTGAGTTCAATCCTGGGATTCACATAGATAGTAGAGGGAGAGAACCAAGTCCTTCAAGTTGTCCTCTGATCTCTACATATGTGTATGGCATGCATTCACTCCCCCTCCCCTTTTGAAAAACAGAAAGAAAAATAAGTCTTTAGAAGTTGGTTTAATTCTGTGACCATTTAACAGAATAATAGTGGAAAGCTCTCCCCTGGGGCCTATAAGCTGTCTAGCCACAGGTTCTTGACCCAACAATGGTTCCAGGCATAAGTTTCATTTTGTGGAGCAGAACGTAAACCCAATCACAAAGTGGTACGTTACTCCCATGATATTTGTCACTACTGCACCCGTGGCACGACTTGCCAGGGAGGTCATTATGGCAGCCCAACATGTTCCCAGCGCTATAAGACTGTGCTTATGTTTCTCCCCTGGTAGTTTGCAGAGTCCCTTCCAACACTGGAAGCTACCAGGCAGGGAATGAAGCTTCCAGGTTAGCATCAGCTTGGTTTCTCCATGTTCTGTGGCTCTAGTGTGTGGTGTCTTCAGCAGTGGGGTCTTACTTTCAATGTCTACAGGAAAAAAACAAACAAAAACAAAACCCAGCACTAGCAACAGTGTGTAATGTTTATGGGTTTATGGGACCTCAGTGGCAAATGATTCCAAAATAAGTAGCCCATTCCTCGAACCAGGTTTTTTTTTTATTTGTTTGTCTGTGGCATCTAGTGGGGGCATTAATTGCCCTGTTATAGGAAAACTCTATTGTATTGTCTCTTTCTTCCTCCCTCTCTCAAAAAAGTAATAGGAAAACCATATATGTATATGTGTATATGCATGCACACACACATGCAGAAACATACTCTCATATATATGTGTGTGTGAATATATGTATATGTATCATATGTATGTATATGTATGTATATGTGAATGTATATGTATATCTATGAGGTGGGGAAGAGAGAGAAAATAGAGTTTTCCTATAAGAGGCCGTGGTTTCCACCTGACTTTTTTGAAAGTCCTTAATCTTATTAATCCTTCCCCATATGGCCTCCTCAAGGTATCTTACCTTTTGATGCCCAAGCCCAGTTTAACCCTTCCTGTTCCATTATTCCCTTTTAACCCTTAATGCCACATTATTCTGTCTCCCCTCCACTGAAAGCTCTTCCACATGACCCTTTAGTAATTTTCTGACCTCTATGAGTATTCCAAATGAAACACACATTTCTGAAGATCCCAAGATAATATCCACAGGTGAGAGAAAACATCATGTTTGTCCTTCTGGGTAGAGTTACCTCACTCAGAATGATTGTTTCCAGCTCCATCAACTTACTTGTAAATTTCATAGTTTTTTAATAGCTAAATAATATCGCATTATATAAATATAATCACGTTTTCACAATCCACTCATCAGCTCATGGACATCTAGGGTGCTTCCATTTCCTGGCTAAGGTGAATGCAGCAGACATGAACACAAATGAGCAGGTATCTTCAGAGTAGGATATGAAGTCCTAGGGGTATATGCCCAAGAGTGTCATAGCTGGATCATATAGTGGCTGCATTTTAAGCTTTTTGAGAAGGCGCTACACTGATCTTCATGATAGTTGTAGCTGCTTGCAAGCCCTACAACACTGAATGACTGCTGGGAAGAATTGGGGGAAAGGTTGAATATGATCAAAACCTTGTATGAAATCCCCAGGGAACCAGCAAAATATTTTTAAAATAGATAAATAAATAATAAAAAGTTATTATTTGTTACAACCAGAGATAATCTTTTAAAAATGGAAAAAAATAAATTTTAAAGAGGAAAAAAGTCTAGTAATAGCACAGTAATTCACCCAGCGAATGACTTCCTATGCAGGCACTGAATGACCTTCTAGGTCCTATCTTCCTCAAGAGAAGAGCTCAGTGTTTGGAAGTTTAAGGAAAACAAGAGTAGAAAGAGTCTTGGAGCTTATCGGAGCTCAGTTTCTTCTCAATCCCACAGCTATTCTTGTTGTAACGTAGGCACAGATTCTTCTTGATCCCGTCATCTTCACTGTGTTTCTCATGCCAAGTACTATGCTAAGTCTCCCGTCTGTAACCCACAGCCATGCTTTCTGTAGGTACAAGCATGATCTCTATTAACAGCTGAAGAATTCAAGGCTTCACAGACACTAAATAGCTGAACCTATGTCACTCATTAAAGGGTAGTCCCTAGTTCTCTTTATTATTCTCTTGCTTCAGATGTGTAACTTAAACTAAATTTAATTAATTGCTTTATTTAAATTCTCCTTGGTCATAAATATTTAACTGGCCTACTTTGAGCATATCGAGTGAGTGGGTGGATTAGAAATAAAAATAAGAATTCCATATACTAAGAAAATACACACATATCAGAGGCAGGACAGGTCTCAGGAGTCAAGTAGAAATCTTTGTATCTTAAACCACAGATGTTTGAATATTTGAACTTTTTTGTTGTGGCCCATGGTCTAACCAAAGATGATAAGTAATGGATGTTAAGACATTTGAGTACCAATATTCTTAGTGTGATATCTATTGTGAAGCTGGCACTTAACAAATGACTGAAAAAAAAAAAAAACCAAATTCAGGGAAATAAACTTGTTTTGCAGTGGCAACTTTGTTGTTTTCATGCTGGAAAATCATCACCCATATTCCCAGGGAAGGAAAGATGTGATCAGATGTTTGAGTTGCTACAGGTTTTATTATGAAAAAAAACAAACAGAACATATTTATTGGAGAAGGCTATAAAGCAGCAGTTCTCAACCTGTGGGGGTTGTTTGTAAGATGCTTAGATTAAAATTTTTAACAGTAGCAAAATTATAGTTATGAAATAGTAACAAAATAATTCTATGATTGGAGTCACAACAATGTGAGAAATTGTATTAAAGGGTTACAGCATTAGGAAGGTTGGGCCATTGGTATAAAGGGACACACAGTCTCTTGTCTGGACCTCAGTCTCCTTACAAAACAAGAATTAATACAAGTCACATGTTTGTTCTTTCCACATTTAACATCCAGTACGAATTTCATGTGGGTAGGAGAATCCCGAGGCTTGGCTCCACGGAGGCTTAGTGGGGACCAGTCTGCAGTCTCTTAGTGTCTTTGCTTGGGACTTACACTTTCTAACATGTCTAGATGAGAAGTAAAGAATGGCTGATTGCCAAGATGCTTCCAAGAATCCAGCTCCTTGTCATCAATACCTAAGAGTGACTGACTACATGGTATTTTTGGTTGGTTGGTCGGTTGATTTGGTTTGCTTTTTTGTCATCTACACACATGGGCTGGGTTTGCCTCACTCTCCAGTCTTGGAAGGAAATTCTACAGGAGTAAGAACAGAGAAGCAGGGCCTTAGAACTCTTTGTCACCCAGTCTCCATTGGGATAGGAAGGGCAACAGTGCTTCTGTGCAGTCTTTTCAGTTATACTGCATGGGTTGTTCAGAAGGAAGGTAAGATTCAGGATGCTGAGTGCTGAGATGATGCTATGAGAAACAGAATCAGCAGTTAGTTTCAACTCTGCCTAGCACTGATGAAAAACATAAAGAAGATGTGGACATCTGTCAGTAGTTTGTCTTGATTTTCTCTGTCTCCTCTTCTCCTCTCCAGCCATGGAGCTGTGTCATGAAAAGACATGTTTAAAATAACAAGGAAAGAAAATCAAATAATATACAAAATGGCAGAATTCAGCAGTTAGAAAAAAGATCAAATCTGTAAACAAAATCATACAAGCTAGTTAATGTTGAGAATGGTAAATGAGAGAATTAGAAATTTGCTATTTTTCAACCTCAACCCTATCCCACAACCCCAACGGGGAGTAAGAGAATCCATTCAAGCTTTTACAATCAAATGCGTTTAAATGGATAATAAGAAGGATGCACCAAGAACCTTGTGTGTCTTCAAATGAGAACAAATCACTGTGCAGTGGCTTCCCAGGGTGATGGAATTAGGATGCGTTAAACATGGTATCAATTGGTGATTTGCTAGAAATGCAGAGGGCAGGAGAGCCTGGAACATGTGATGTGTGGGCAGTGGAGGAAATCCACGTGGAGATTCTGCAGGTCAGTGGGCTTTTGAACAGACACAGTGCAAGGAAAGAAACTGACAGATGCTTTTGCTTTTAGTGGGCCATACTATAATCTGGAGTAAAGACACCTTTTGTATTAAGACTAAATTGGAGCTGGATGGTTGGTTGAGTGGTCAAGAGTACTTGTTGCTCTTGCAGAGGACCGGGGTCCAATTCCTAGCACCACTATGACAGTTCACTACCCTGTGTAGCTCCAGAGCCAGGAGATCCTATGCCTTCTTTTGACCTTTGACCTTTATATCCTGTCTTTGATCTTCCTGAGAGCCAGAGTGTAGTCATACGTGCCCATGTGAGGGTGCTGAACAATGAATAGTCATGGATCATTCAGGAAGATCCCTGGGGAGCAGCATCTGGAACTTAGGGGATTTCTTGCCTTTCTTTCCCTGCCTGTTGTAAAAGAGAAAGTAGAGAAGGAGATCAAGCTGCCATTGTTGTACTTCGGAAAATTTCCATGTGCAGGCCCATATGAGCAGGCACACAATTACAGTTGTGTGTACTCTGATGAATGCACTGTGTCCAGATACCGTTAGCCTGGTGCCCAAGGTCATTTCTAGGACTGTGGGGATGGAGAGTTCACCCTCACAAAGCTCTCACCATGAGGTACAAGTAAGAAGCTCTGTTCAGGCCACAGCAGAACCTGTAAGTATGTTCAAAGCAAAGCAAATGTTTGACAAATAGTAATTTAATTATTTAAAGTATAGACTCCACATTGAATAGCCTGACCATTAGGTTTTCCAGTAATAGAGATACCTAGTGCCACCTTGCTGGTGGGCACGCCCTTCCTGACAAGCCTTCACACTGTAGGCTAGAAACAATCTGCTGTGGGGATATTTACACTACCAAAATAGGCAAAAGCTGCACACGAGGGTCACTCCCAGCAACCCTTGCTTTTCCCTCTTGTCTCTCCTTTCCTCCCCCTCTCTTTGCCCTCCCTCCCTTTCTTCCACTATCTGTTAAAACATGCACCAGCACACCAGAAACCACCACGTGAGTCAACATGGTCAAAGAACCACGATAATGCCATTTCATATGGACAAAAGCCAACTTACCCAATCTGGCTGATAACGGCAACTCTTACTTCCAATGCGTTTAATCTCTTCTATAAATAATTATTAAACACTCTCTGTTTGCTAGCTGCAGTTGGGCAATGCATGCAGTACTAAACAAAAGACTCCCAGTACCAGGCTACAAATGAACAGAAAGGGGGACAAAAGCAAGCAAACGACAACAATAAGAAGCTGCATTCTGTAAACACAGGGAACAACAACAGACTTGGGAAGCCTGCGGTGGAGGAAACAACTCAGATAGGAATGTCGGGCAAAGTCTCTTTACAGAAGTAGGGTGTAAATGATGAGTAAAGCCGGTAATTAATGTGTGTTTGGAGAGGGAGGGAAGGGCAAATAGCAAGTCCCTGAGGCAGCAAAGGCTCAGCATCATGACCCACTCAAGGATCTTTAGGTACTTATAATGAGGACTTAGGATTTCCCTCTAAACACTGAAGAAAGCCACCCAAGAGGTTATGCATTAAACCCTTTTCTCCCAAGACAAAGAGAAAGACAAAGCTGTTGGCTATTGCTGTGACTTTTCAGTTCTGTGGTGGATGCTGGGCATGCTGAGGATTTCAATAAAGACGATGGTAGGGCCAGCCTGGAGGATTTGATGGCCAAAGAGACTCTACGAGACATTAGGTTCTCAGCCCAGTGTGGTGAAAAAGTGCTGGCTGGTTGTGAGGCAGCGTTATTAGTAATCAGAGTTCTTTGGGAAATGGCTTCCATGACTCTTCGGTAAAACACAGGCACCAGTCATCCGAAAGAATAGCCATAAGCTTCTGAGGAGATAGATCTTTCCAGTAGCAGGTGGAAGCCAATGGAATGGCCTATTTTCTTATTCAATTTCCAGATATTTCCATCATGTGGTTTCACTCTTGGCACCTAGAAAATAAAACAGCTTGTGGTGTGTGTGTGTGTGTGTGTGTGTGTATGAGAGAGAGAGAGAGAGAGAGAGAGAGAGAGAGAGAGAGAGAGAGAGAGAGAGAGTATGCAGCTCAGCTCTGAGAGTTCAACTGCTCTCCTTTGTTTTGACACATGTAGGCGTGAAGGTGTCTTCCAGGCATCGCAGTGAGCACCCAGTCTGGGAGTATGTGCTTGGCACCAGGCCATGCCACGTCTGCCAAGGCATCCCAACCTGAAACCATCCACACCATAGGCTTGACATGTGCTGATGGAAGCTTATACACACGTGTGGTTTCTGAGTGTGCCAGCCGGCGTGTTTTTCCTTGGCTCCCCGTTTTCTGCAGGTGGCCCGGTTAAGTCAACTCACAACCATTGCCTTGTGCTTTCATTCAGGGAAGTCACTTGTCTTCAACACACATTTCACATTCCACAATCTATTACATTTCCCGTGCCCCACCCCCGTCTCTAATGCCCCCCAACTCCACCACAGAAGGGGGAAGAAAAAAACAACAAATGTTTTAAAAGCTTCCGACCATATGAGAAATGCCTGTGAGTCTGTACCAAATTTGGCTTATTATATACCTGAACAGCTTTTTGACTTGGCCAGAAATGGTTTGGCTTAGTATTTGAGACCGCCATCTCTTTCCAATGACCTTATTTTAATGGTTTGATTTAGACAAATCCTGAGTTCCTGCTGAAAGGATGTTGTGAGACACCTAATTCTTCTTGCTGGTGACAGGAACTTATGAAGTCTGGGCTATGAGAGAAGAAGGTAAAGGCAACTGTAAGAAATGGCATTTCCACTTGGGGTGAGCCCAGGTGCATTGCTGGCCGGGGCAGGCACATCCTCTCAGGATGGAAGGCTACTGGAGAAGGCTGCGTTTTAAGGCAGCTGATAGAGCCAAGCAGCCAAGAAAAACCCCAAGGCACGGTTGCCACGAGTGGAGAGAGCAAGGGACTGCTGCTTAGCATGTCTCAAGAGGAGATTAGAACACATTGAAGGTAAAGAGGCATGGAAAGTACAACAGGGCTTATAGACAGCTAACACCCCACCCAGCAGACACCACATGTGCACATCTTGGGAACTCAGCTTTGTGTATGCTGTTGGAAGTAGACAGTATAACTCCACCTTCCCTGTGAGTGTCTTAGTGTTAGGCAGCCACAGTTACATTTTACCTTGAAGATCTTAGGGGACCTGCATTAGAGGTTTCTAAACATTCAGAGGTGACCTGTGGCCTGAGAACAGCCTGTGTCCCCTGGGAACCAGCAGTCTGTAGTGACCATGTGAAGTAGAAAACACACAAAGTCTCTTCCCTTAGGATGAGGACATATTCCTAGCTCCTGATTCTAGATTAAGGTGTCTGATTCGTGGTCACTTTAGGAACAAGCTATCTTAAAGCCACCTCACTGTCCAGTGCTGGTCCAGTGTTTGAGACTGCAGAACAATGACCTCCACCCTCTGTCCCTTGCATGTTCCCTTGTCCGCAAGTTGCCCTCAGTCCCAACTTGCTTTGAAGAACTTGTCTTCTGAGTTCCCAGTGGTGAACTTGGGACCAGTAAGGTGGGGACTGGAACACAGATGTCTGGAGCTTTAGAACATACCAAGAGCTTTCAGAAGAGATGAGTTCACAGAGACAAAGAATGTTTACTTCTGGGGCTAAGCTGGAGGCTACAGCAGGGTGATCCTGTGGAAAAACCACTGGGAGAAAGCCTTCTGCTTTGTTTCATTTTATCTTGGGTCATGGAGGTCACGATGCAGAATGTAAACCTTTGAGACAAGTCTACGGAATCATATGGCTTAGTTTTTGCATGACTCCAAAGCCCTCCAAAAACAATAGAAGTTTGAGTTCAAGTTCAGCCAGTTAGGTGGCTTATTACTTCCTTTCAATTACCCTTTCACCTCAAAGCGTCATTCATAGGACAAAGTTTTGACATCTGCTAGGATTCCTGGGTAACTGATTGCATAAGGACATTTAGAGGATTAAATTAAATGTGATGGGACATTTAAGCACATAAGCCAAGAAGTCACTAATGATACCAGGCTCTTTTCCCTGGGTCATCCGGGGTTGACACTTCCCCTTTCTCCCTGAGCCTGTGTGAGCTCTGTCTGAATATCGGGGATGGTGTGTTTCTCCTTTACTCTTATGTCAGGTCTCCAGCTGGACTACATGCCTCTGAAGAGCTAGGGTCAATCTTATTTATTTCTCTAACCTTCCTAACCAAATGGAACCAAAAGCACATGGAAGGAGAAGGTGTTGTTGATTAGAGCTGCCTCTGTCTTGACCAGCTTTCCTAGTAACTCTATGGGCTCAGTCAGGGTTACTTTTTCAGTGTTTTTGAAGAAAACTCACCTCATTTCTCTACATGTCCTGAAGCTTGTTTCTTAATTCAAGTTCAAATCATCCTGTCTTTGAAAATACTGTGAGAAGCTCTAGAATGCCTAGAAGAATTTGGACAGGAAGACCATTTATAGGTGTCTGCTTCTCTTTAAGGTCACAAATAGGTTTGTCCTCTGGATCACAGCTAGTGTTTTGCTCTATACTTTCTCAGAAAATAGAGAGCTTCTTAGAATGTGGTCCCCAGAGCCAGCAACTTGTGCATCCTCTTGAAACTTGTGAGATGTGAAACCACTTCCACTCCCAAGTCAAGAACTGGGGGATGCTATGTAATTCAGGCAGGGCCCTGTGGCCCATGTCTTAAGAAGATGCTGATCTTTTACCTTGTAAGGGTTAGATGCAGTCTGTCTACACTGTGGATTTCTTTCCCCAAGGAAGCATCAAAGGAGAGAGCACAGGCTTTGCACTTGGTCTTTACTAACAGAACAGATGCCAGCTGAGCCTCTCTCTCTTGCCATCTCTGTGTTAAATGGTACCCCTCCCCAATTTTCCTCTAATCTTTCATAGGGTTGGAAGAGAGAAATTGCAACAATTAGAACTCCCACATTCTCTGTTGGAAGGAGGTTGGCTCCTCACTTTGGGGGCAGAGAGGAAGACTGCTGTTTTGGGGGAGTTGAGTGGGCAGGCTGTATCCAAAACTGTGGCAGGCACATGGAGCTCTAAAGAGCAAACCTACTTTACCACAGCACACATGGTTTTCTTGGTGCCTAAGTGCAGAGTGGACTGAAAGAGAAGGGCCCCAGGAAACTACAAGCAATGGGAAGCATTGAAAGTTCAGTCAGGACAGGCCTAAGGGAACATTACTGTATCCCTGTCCTTGGCCCTTTTGACCGCATACAGGTATGGCTGAGGGGCTGGCTTGAATGTTACAGTTGTGGACCTCTTAAAATATGACAAAAGAAAAACTCCGAGGAGCCAACAAGTGAACTTAAGGCTAGGAGTCAGGTGATTGCTAGCAATGTGACCTGTCTGGCAATTGGACAATATGGGGCTTTTGAAACCTCTGATCCTATGTTGAGAAAGCCAACACAGGATTTCCAAAGGCAGTAACTGAAATCTAAGGGATAAACAAAAGTTAACCAGTGAATGTTTGATCGGAAGTGAACTTCGATTAAATTTGACCAGTGTTGCCTCTGAATGGGTTACAAGTTTGGTCTAATATATTCTTCATCCATAAGGAACTGTAACCAACTTACTGTTTAAACTGTAACCTAACCAGAAAGTATACTCTAACCAGTATCTAGGCCTGGAAGAACATAAAGTTTGACTCAGCCAAACTTCAGTCAATTGGAGACTACAAGCTACCTATGTATGACGATACAAGAGAACTGTCAAGTATAGCCAATCAGGTAACTTCTCAGTTCCCTTTCTCAGGACATCATGTAACCTGCTCATGATTCCATGTGGGATAAGACCTTCAAAGTTTCATCTTCTGGGCATGACACAGCCATTGCAATAATGATCTCAGAGCAGCTGCGGTTGTCTGCATTGGGTCTGTATAAGATGGGCCTGTCAATAGCCAATCAAGATTGAAGCTAGCTTTATAGTATCCTGTCCTTCCCACTGAACTGATGGGTTCTAGAGAAGGGTCATTGTCTATAGTTATGTCTCCATTGATGAGCTCACCAGACTCTAGTGGATAGGATCAAAGGACTGCATTCCATCCTTACAACTACTGTCTGCTGGCAGATTCCATGGTAGAGGCAGTCATCATCCTTATTTGTGAACCTATCAGGCTCACAGATGATCCTGGTTCAACTAAGTGAGTAACAAGACAGTGTGAGAAAGGAAGAGGCAGTATTCACAGGGATGCAAGGGAGATGGTGGGTAGAGGGGACCAGAATATATCACATACATGTATGAAATCATCAAATAAAAAAAATGAATAAAAATTATAAAGATATGGGTCAGTAATTTTACAATATTATAAAGCATTGTATGTAAAGTGTAGGGAAAGCAATATATTATATATAATAAAGTATATACCATATAAATATATTTTATATACAATATATTATATAAAATATTATATATATATATATATATATATATATGCATGTATGTTCTTTGAGAATTGATACAATGAGTTTTGACCACATCCAATTCTTCTTTAAACTCCTCCCAGAAACACATCCCTTCCCTAGTCACCCAGTTTTGTGTTCTCTTTTATGCTTTTATCCATCAAGTTTAATTTGTGCTGCCCATGTATTCATAGCACATGTGGTTTTCCACCGGAGTGTGGTCAACCTACCAGTGGCAATACTCTTAAAGAGAGCTGCCTCTCCCTCTCCCAGCAGTTATCAATCACCTCTGTTCCATGCTGGATATGAGCTGGCTTCAGCTTGCATAGGGCTTGTGTATGCTGTGATAACCACTTCGAGCTCATGTATGCAGTTGTCCTGTTGTGTCTGGAGGACACTGTTTCTTTGCATTTGTCCCCCATCTCTGGCTCTTGGAGTTCGTCCTGTATTCTGCAATGATTGTTGAGCCTTGGGAGAAGGTGGTGTATAGCTGTTCCATTTAGGGTTGTGGGCATTCTGCATCCTCTTATTCTCTGTACCTTAGCCACTTGTGGGTCTCTGTGTTAACGAGTATCTACTTCAAATAGAACCTTTTCTGATGAGAGAAGCACGAATCTGTGCGTAAATCGTAACTCATCAGGGTTATATCTTGTCAGGCCAGTCACTGTTGTGGCTTGGAAGGTTCACAGCTGGGTAAGACTGATGATACTTTTCCTTGTGTGGTAGCATGTTCAGCACTTTCCAGCTCTATGAAAGCTAGCCAATAGGGATGAAGCTTCTATATCAGTACCAGCTTGATTTCTCTATGGACTGTAACTTAACACTACGGTGTCTTCAGATGTAGGGTTTTACAGTCAAGTTCTGGAGGGGAACCAACAGCAATGGTAACAGGTATAATTTCGGGGGTCTGTGGCCCTAATTGGACAACAACTCCAAAAGAGGTAGCCTATTCTTGGTACTGGCCTTTTTATTTGTTGCCTTGTAGTGACTAGTAGGGATGCTGGTCCACCAACTACAGGGTAATTTCCCATTTTAAACACACACACACACACACACACACACACACACACACACACACACACTCCTCTCTTTCTCTTGTGGCTGTGTGCGTGTATGCGTGTGTGTATGTGTGTGTGTCTGTGTGTGTGTCTGTGTGTCTGTGTCTCTGTGTGTGTCTCTGTATGTTGAGAAGATTATGGAAGTTTTCCATACGTCTTGCTTCAGTGATGAACAGCAACCTATAAGCCAAATAAAATCTTTTCCTTCCCAAATTACTTTTCATAAGTGTCTCATCACAGCAACAGTAGTTTCAAATTTGGTACCAAGAATGAGATATTGCTGTGATGTATCTGACCATGTTGTACTTTGGGAAGATGGTGGAAGGATTTTGAGGTTTGAACCAGAAAAGGCCATTGAGTGTTCAGTGCATAATTTGGCTGTTTCGGGAGCTTGGAAGATAGAAATCATGAGAGAGTTACAGATGGTGGAGGCCTGGCATTTAGTATTTCAGAGGGAAACAGACTATCAGAGCCATTCATGTATTAAGAATATATTGTATTAAGAATACTTGGATGTGAAACTTTTGCTTTATTGACACAGTCAGTGTTGGTTAGCAGGGTATAAAAATAATCAACTGTGATTAATAAGAGACCAGCATCCCCGAGGTAAAACCTGACCTGCAGAGCATTTTCTTGATAACTGCTCTGGGAGGGTCCATACCACTGTGGGTAATGCTACCCCTGGACAAGTACCCCTGTGTTGCATAAGAAAGGCTGAGCAAGTCATGAGAGCAAGCCAGTAAGCAGGATTCCTCCAAGGTCTCAGCTTCAGCTCCTACCTCTGTGTTCCTAGTTGAGTTTCTGCCCTAACTTCTCTCAAAGATGGAAGGTGACATGCAGTTATAAGCTGATTTATGGCTTTCATCATTCCTTTTTCACGTAGATCATTTGTGTTCTTGTTTTTTAATTGCTCTATATCCTGGTTATGACTATGGATAGCAAGCTGTATGCATCTGTCAACATTCATGAAAATGTCTATTTTAAAAAGGCAAATTTATGCAAGAAGTTATACTTGATTTTTTGTTTTTGTTTTTTCAGAATGCAGTTAACTGTGACACCCTGGGCACATGACCAATGATATTAAAATGTGGTCCGATAAGAACCACCAGACATTGTTACGGCCATTCCTGATTTGGGAGTACAAAAATTAAGAATTGTGGGGTGTTAAGTAGCCTTATGGGGGTACGGAGGGAGGAGGCTGCAGACTAGATCAGCAGGGGTATTGTTGGTGGGGTTTAGGCCAAACCTGTTCCAGCTAATATGGGCATACATCAGTCAATAAAACCATTCATTTACTAATGTCCCTCAGGGTGCTGTTTATCAGCAAAATGCTGCAAGTGGAGCCCTGGGCTCTGTACACCTCAGGTGCTCAATAAATTTTTTTCCTCGATTTGCCAGTAAAATATTCTGAGATCACTATTATACATCACAGGCATATTAAACCCTTCAGCTGAGTCCTGCTGAAGTGGAAAGCCGCATGAGCTCATTTCGGCTCTGCGCTGAGCCAGCCAGCATAGTGGGAGGACTTGGAACACGAAGCCTGGATTGTCCTGGCCATGTCTGTGGTCAGCTATGTCCATCATGCCTCACT